>NC_091144.1:11743543-12093543 GCF_041381155.1 Argopecten irradians
GTTGAAGATATTAAATTCAGGTTGAATTTCTATATCATTTGACTGACAGTATAACGAATGGACACCTGAGAAAAATATCAAATTTATGTTATTCTACATGGTAGTTATATCTTACATATCATATGTGTATTCCCTTTTCTAACTCCCACCTACTTCATTTCTATTAAAGAAAACACAATGTTTCCTTTTTGTTATATGTACAGCTATAGCAGTCTCAAGCTTTATTTAAATGTTCTATAAATATCTGCCATGATAAGATTTACAACCCTATACACATATTTCTGTTACTAGACCGTGGCGGTAGACCCATATATATACATTTTGTTTACACACCTACACACACGTATGTGTACTACATTGTTAAAATGTAGGTCAAATCGATATCCCGGTGACGTAAATTTCGCGGAACTGACGATCTTTCTTATACAGGTAGACGACTCCAATTAATGTAGGCTACAAATTCATGCACATGATGCTTATCATTTTAAAACAGAATATATTGCTGGAAGCTTTAGAAACATTACACCATTTAAAATATTAATTAACATAAATTATGTTGAATTTATTACTTTAATTTATAAAGTCACCTTTCTCTTTCAAACGTAGAAATATGTACGCTTCTTTCATTTGTTTTTTGAATGCCAACACATATTTTGATATTCGACGATGAATTTCCCGTGACGTGTATTTCGTGGAATTTGTCAACGAAGGTGAGGATAAATATCTGTGTTACATGAATTTATATAATAGGACAGTCTATAAGTTTCTAGTGTCCCCCACCCAACAAACTTTTATCTCATTTAGACTGAAAGTTACCCATTTAACTTTACGTTTTCACGATTTGATTTAGAAATTTGTGACTTGGATTTATTTTCTAACCTTACGTATACCTTTTCACGATTTTATAACAAATTTTGACTTGGATATAAGTAATTAGTCTTCTATTCATATGTTAAGAGGAATCAGATAGTCACGTGCATTTCCTGACACAGTAGAGGTAGAAACATTTTTTAATTAACTTCAATATGATCAAATTCAAACTGCCGTGGTTAAAAATAGTACTCCAAAACTAAATAAAACAAGCAAATTCATAGAATTTCTATCCCCCGCTTTCAGGACATATTATAGGTAAACATTATTGAGGTTATAGGTTTAACCTTGGTTGAAACATGAAAAAATAAACTGAAGTCTTATTCGGAAGTAAGACATTTAACTTTGTTACCAAGTTTGAAGAAAATCGCTTAATATTTATGACAATTATTGAACGGAAGTGGCAGAAAATGACTTTTTTTTTATTAAATCAAAGGTTTGTTTGTTTGTTTGAGTTTAACGGCCCATCGACAACTAAGGTCATTTACGGCCAAACTACAAGGCAGGCATTAGTATTAGGATATAAACAAGGACCGTATCTAAAAGATCAGGATAAGAAAAAGGCAAGTAAAAACAAAATTGTAAATGTTGATTTAATAAAAAGAGTTACATAGGATAAAATAGTTTTGGCTAAAACACGTGAGAAAACTCATGCACAATGTTGACGAAACGATGAGTGTTGCGTTGATATGAATATAAGTTGAGATGAGAAAACGTTAAATCGAAGGGCCATAACCCTGTTAATTAAGATCTGCCAAAAGTGGCGATCGAACTTGGCTAAGCCGTTAAGGCATTTAACTTTGTTATCAAGTTTTAACTATTAGTTTTAACGTTTGTTTGTTTTTACACAGAAACTGCAGAAAAATGACATTTGTAGTAAATTAAAGGGCCATAACTCTGATAAATAACATCCGCTGAAAGAGTTGATCGAACCTGGCCAGGCACTTAAGGCATTCAACCTTGTTACCGAATTTGAAGAAAATCGGTTAATATTTATTAGTTATTGTACCGAAGTGGCAGAAACTGACTTTTTCATTTAAGCAAAGGGCCATAACTCCGCTAAATAAGGTCCTTTGAAAGTCGCAATCGAACTTGGCCGAGTCCTTGAGGCATTAAACCTTTTTACTAAGTTTGAAGAAAATTGGTTTACATTTGTTACACTTATTGTATGGAAATGGCAGAAAATTACGTTTTTTGTAATTCAAAGGGCCATAACTCCGCTAAATATTTGCGATCGAACTTGGACAAGCCCTTAAGGCATTTCACCTTGTCACCAAGTTTGAAGAAAATCGGTTCACATTTGTTACAGCTATTGCAGGGAAACGAAGTGTTACAGACAGGCGGACAGACCGACGGACAAACTCAAATTAATATCCCCCGTTCCGGAGAAAGCGGGGGATAATTCAGCAAAATATTAATGATAAAATCGATCATAAATTAATAAAACAAAGAAATATGAACGACTATCCATATGTTAAAGTACACAAGCAACATATCTTTAATTAATGTCACTTTCAGGTCGAACTGTCTTGAAAACAGCATGAAAAGTCAATTAATAAAATTGACCTCAATTTCAGATCATTTTCATGTTTTTGAGGTGGAGCACTTTCCAGGACCTGAATATATTTGTCTGTGTACTTTTACATCCTTTAGCTTTATACCTTTTATATATTGATGCTTTGTTTCACTTGTCTGCTTGACTATTAACTTAACACGTTTTAGCACAATTTTCCTATTTATCTTATCTATCATTCATTCATATATTCGTTTTTACTCTTTGTTTTAGAGTGACTGTTGGGTATGGTATTTATGTCACACAAGTGGGGTATTGTGTGAGGAGTTATAAAAGACACCTTTGTAACTGTAATGAAAACAATCACTTAAATCTCCTGATAAAGCAAACATTGCGCGACACCGTGACCTTCTCTTTGCGCGACACAATGACATTCTCTTTGCGCGATACCGCAACCTTCTCTATGCGCGACACTGTGACCTTCTCTGTGCGCGACACCGCAACCTTCTCTGTGCGCTTCACCGTGACCTTCTCTGTGCGCGACACCGTGATCTTCTCTGTGCGCGACACCGTGACCGTCTCTGTGTGTGACACCGTGACCTTCTCTGTGCGCGACGCCGTGACCTTCTCTGTACGCGACACCGTGACCTTCTCTGTGCGCGACACCGTGACCTTCTCTGTGCGCGACACCTTGACCTTCTCTGTGCGCGACACCGTGACCTTCTCTGTGCGCGACACCGTGACCTTCTCTGTGCGCGACGCCGTGACCTTCTCTGTGCGCGACGCCGTGACCTTCTCTGTGCGCGACACCGTGACCTTCTCTGTGCGCGACACCGTGACCTTCTCTGTGTGTGACACCGTGACCTTCTCTGTGCGCGACACCGTGACCTTCTCTGTGCGTGACACCGTGACCTTCTCTGTGCGCGACACCGTGACCTTCTCTGTGTGTGACACCGTGACCTTCTCTGTGCGTGACACCGTGACCTTCTCTGTGCGCGACAACGTGACCTTCTCTGTGCGCGACACCGTGACCTTCTCTGCGCGCGACACCGTGTCCTTCTCTGTGCATGACACCGTGACCTTCTCTGTGCGTGACACCGTGACCTTCTCTGTGCGCGACACCGTGACCTTCTCTGTTGCCACTAATCCCATTTTCCAATGAACACTTAGATTTAGTACGTACAATGACATTGCAATTTTTGAGCGAGTAGAGAGAATATTTCTAGTGGTGATTTTTCTGATGACATCAACAGTATCCCACACCATATATTGACCCCAAACACTTGAGTATTGAGCAAGTTAAGAGCCTAAACATTTCCTAGTTAAATATATCATGACAGTCTACTAGGATCATACTTTTCATTGTTGTGACTCATTGTTATCTAAATCTCATTGTTTGCTATTTTATCAAAATTATTTTTATTAATATTATGATGACACCCTTTTAACCAATAAAATAAGAATGATGGATATAAGAAAAGGATATCTTATAAGATAAATTGGTACAATGTTTTCTTCAAGTATATATTTTTTAAGAAAATTGAGGAAATCATCAAACTTCCCTTCGTGTTTTGACTTGTTCGCGAGCGAATGTGTGAGTGCTGCGTGGGCTACTCCACTGAGGGGTTTGTCATTATCCACATATCCGCCGAATCTACACGCTTATATTTGTTACAATCTTACTGATAAAATATTCTAAGAATTTTTATTGTATACCCGGTTGAATATAAATTGGTTTTATATTTAGTAACACTTTAATTACACAATGCATCATATATGATTCACACTATGATGAACTACTACTCTGTGTCATAGAAATTTACCGCGAACATATCTTAGTCAACTGTCTACCTCCATGTCATATCATCTTGGGAACACCACTGAAGTCAATCGTTAACATATGATGTTACTGTATGTCTAAATATTATGCAACACGTAAAACACGTGATAATAAGACACGTGAGAAAGACATTTTAGAGCTGCCAGCTGGTGACGATGAATATGCAGAGTTATTGTGACATTGAGAGGTTAAGTTAAGAGTCAAAATCCAGTTAAACTAAAATCAAAACCGTTTGATTAAGCGCATATTGAATACTGAAAAATTAATACAGTCATTATTTAGTGTTTATTACCACAGGAAAATATGCAATGTCATTCATCGCTACATGTAATATCTTCTATAGTATATGTACGTAATTATGTATTGGTGTGGTTTTCAGTAACATGAACGATTTATTTAAATTCTTAACAACTCAATTGTTAAATGTTATTTCAAAGATCCAGTCCAATGCAAATATGTTTAAACATGCATCTACATACATGCATATAATAAAATATTTCTACAAAACATTCCCTGTGAATAATAAATTTGCTTCATATTTTCAATGGTAATTAAAATAATAGAAAACATTTTGCGTGTTTTACCAAACTTGTTATCACGAATTAAAGATGTTCCATCGCTGACAAATGGTATTTTTTCACTATCAAAATCAGGAGCAGACGTTTTAGTATTTTTCTTCAGTTACAAAAGTTACTTACTTTACACCATTACTAACATTGAAGTTTGAGCTTCTAATTTTATTCAAGTTAAAAATATCAAAAATAATTAATTGCATCCCGAAAAAGTTTCTGGCACTATGTCCTATATATAATAAAATACTGATTGCGCATGCACCAAATTAAAAAAAAATATATTACATTTTTAGTTAAGTAGACAGACATATACACTATTAAACACCAATTATTGTTCAAATGATGAGTATCGTTTATGCTTTGTCGGCGGCAGATCATCTTTACACATTACACATTTAATTAAAACATAGCAATAAGTCAAATGATTTGTGGTATGAAAAGGAGAAGGGACAAATTTAATAACAATGTTGATGGAAACATTTGCACCGTGTTTCAATTCAGAAACCAATGATAACAAAAAAAAAAAAAAAAAAAAAAAACAACAACCAAAAACGGCGGGCTTTTACATGGATATGAAGTTTAACCTATATTACAGACGTGTTAATCTTATTGCTCTTTGAATGGGGAAACAATGAGCTTGTCACCAACCGTACAAACATACCGAACGGATGTTCATGTACATGTATTAACAATGCTTAAGCTAAACTAACAGGAACCCCCGAATATTTCCGGTTATCTAAATTAAAGAATACACATTTGTATGTTTGTCACTTGCGACTTTACTACACAGACACATAAGATGTTTACAGCATCGATATTAAAACATTCGATGGAAAAGCAAGCAAATGTTAAACTAGGTGACAGCGATCTATAAACTGTTTAATCTGTTTATAGATTAAATTCTTAAATAACCGTTTAATAGTAATCATCATAATTAATAACAAACAAAAAATATGACAAAGAAGCAATACTGTATTTGTATGATCGTAATAACTCCTTTATATCTGACCTCAATATTGTTACTACTCAAGGGGAAAGTTATGAACAGGATGCATATTGCAGCTGGCCGTTATGTGTCTTCATACAAAATATGTATACCGTTAAGGGTGATTAGAGCGGCTTCTTATTGATCTCCTTCCCCCATACATTTTAAAAGAATAAAATACCCACTAGCCTCTTAAAATTGTGCCTCTAACGTTCCTCGATCAAAACAGGAGTGGTCAGTGACATCATCTGAGAGTTACCCCGTAATCCGATACTGTAACTGACTTGGTAAATCTTGCTCAATCCGCCCCCATCTTACAAATACCTAATTCACTAAAGAATTATTGTAAATGTATTATCCATAGTCATGAATAACCATTGTTTATCGTTCAATTACATTAAAATAGTATTGTTATCAAGCTTAATATAATTTTAGCATCTTTCTGAAAATAACACGAACTCACAATTCTCCTTGTATTCACTCTTTGTTTTATGTTCACCCTTTAAATGAATAATTAGTTAAATATTTACTTCAGACATGACATTTAACATTCAAATAAAAACAAATAATTCAAATGCTAATACAGTTTATTTGGTTTCCAAAAAAATATGTTCATATACCTGTCATCAACGGCATGTTACAGTGAGTTTAATAGAATCATTCCCTACCTAGAGTGTGACAACAAAACCACAATCTGAGGGGTAATTCAGGAATGTCCAACCCAAGGCTTTCAGGGGGTTGGACATTCATAAATTCCCCCGAGGGTTGTAACACGTTGTCATTGTCACGCCCTCATAGGTAGGGATTTTTCCTTCTATATACACAAAAATAAGTTAAGATAATAGCCGTAAAAGATTATACCGCATGACGTCATCACGTCACGTAATTGTTTTAGAGAAATCTCTCACGGCTAAACCGGTGACAAATAAGGAAATGGTGTGAGAAAACTACCAATATCACAAGAAGACTCAACACTAATATACTACAGCCTCACAAAACACACATCAACACACTACATATGCCGTCCTTCACGGTCAGTGACTGTTAATAGGACGTTAGTTATAATGAACCAAACCATTATAGAACAACTATAAACTAAACCAGTTGTATATGGGTTATAATCTTATTTGTGTTTCTATTTCTGTATGGAATTTTACCAAACGATTTGTATCCTGTTAATATCATCTCAAATACAGAAAGTAGAGAGAAAAAACGAGTTATAAACTATAAACGTTGGATGAAATTAACTGCACAATAAAGCTTATTTAAAAAATTAACCATACTTCTAGAAAATGAATCTACATAATACACAATACAGTATTGATTTACTAAAGCGGGAAGTAAATACACACTCGGAAACTCGTCGAAAAAAGGTATGGAATTACACGTATATGGAATTACACGTACATGGAATTACACGTACATGGAATGTGTTTTGTATACATTGTATAACCAATGACAATAGAGTTATGAGATTAGTCTATGATAATGACTCTGTGACATCTTGAACAATAAGATTAAGATCCGAACGATTCTGGTATTGTATTTTGTCACATGAATTCCCAGTCTATTCGGAAGTTACATGAAGTAACAATTAGACTGGTGCTTCCTATCTTAATACACATTCATTAAATATTTGTCTGATGTTTTTATCTATATACATACAATATCAAGTCAATTGACATTAAACAAACAAAAGCTGGTCTTCGAAGGTAAAAACAATCACGTTGAATATAAGAACATTTTCACATGCATGATTCAGGCTTTACAAAAGATCATCAAATCCAACCTTAGGATAAATCTGTTTTATCATCAGTAAATATATACATGTACAAACAAACAAAAAATCATTTTAGAATATTTCGTTGTCAGATATTAGAGACGATCCGACAATTCTATATGATATTAATAAAGAGAATGTTATTAGTCAGTCTAAACATCCCGTCCTATAACGATAAAGACTATAAACTTGAATCAATTATGTTAAATCCTTCAATAGCTTTCTCTCAACACGTCTAATCGTATATCCTACATATAACTATCGACTTCACCGTATAAAGACATCGCCTTAAGTAGCGATAAGCTGGAGCTGATAGGAAGCCTTTGAGTAAATAACTTGCGATAAAATTGATTTAGCTCTATAACAACTGTCAATAGCGTCACCGTATATATACTATAATCAATGAAAGTGAATACTTTTTACAATATGTAAGGCAGAGTTTGAAGCATGATAGGTAGTATATGAGATGTTTGGTCTCAGTCATCGGCAACACAGGATCAATGAAGATGGGGCAATAGAATATATAAAAATAATAGTAAATTTAAAATATTTGAGTCTAAAATGTAATAATATTTAAAGAAAAAGAAAATATCTTAATTTGGCAGTAAATAGCGACACATATCATATAACGACCGATTTACATCTGAGGAAAAAGTCGTGATGCAACGTTAAACTGGATGTTTTGGAACTAAAGGACATGATGTAAGCGGAAATGAAACATTTGATAAATTTGTACATTGTTACCTTTGAATGATTAAACCATACAAGTAGTACACAATTAGTTAGTAAATCGTGCCAGGTGACTGCGATTAATAAAGATTGAATATCGAAATAAATATTTACGATACAACCACAGAACAGTGTGAATGGGATATCAACATGTAACACTAAAACAATATGTACAATGTTACCACATAGAATATGTTTGACAAGAAATATAATTAATTATACGCCTAATCAACGTGTCAGCGGAAGGAAGTAAAACAATGGAATGACCCTAAACCGAGCCAAACATTTTTTAAGCTCTAATTTTAATAATGGAACATTGTTTCATATAACTTGACAGGAGCATTGTCATATTGCATCATATTTAGCATTACGTCAATTTTTTTTAAGATGAAGTCTTCAGATTATATTTCAATGTACTATTAGTAACCGCTGGTTAAATTAATTACTCGATACTATCTATGCATACTATATACTAAAAGGTAAAAATGTATCAACAACTGCTATGGCTCACACATGTTCTATAAATAAATATTTAAAGGGACAAAGGAGTTTGCGGGTCGCCTTATGTTTATTTACGTCGTCCTAATTACCGTTATGTTATAATTATAGTAGATGAGGAATATAACGAAGAGGCCTCCGTCTTACACATGTAATAGTGGCGTTTATTCTATATATGGAATACAGATTTTGTTAGTACATTCAGTTGGTAAAGTGTGGGGTGTATTGCTTGGTGTCTTCGGCGGCATGCTTCAGTGATATAGCACTATAAAAAGGGCAACAGTTCCACTATACAAGAAGACACAACATGAATATACCGCAGTCTCCCGAAACACTTACCTCGCACAACATACACGCAACGCACCTCATACATGGGAGGCCGTCCTTACATGACCATAGCTGTTAATAGGACGTTAATTAATCAAACAAACAAACAAAAATTGGTATAGTGTAGGTTTTGCTATATAAAGCTCGTGTAAAGTGACCAAAGGTGTCTTCAAAAAACCCGATTAAAGTTTGAAGAATGTTAATTCAACATTTTATCGTTTATGCAGACAATGCGACTTTTATATCTCCACTGCAGGGGTCATGATATCTTCATGCATATGTACATGTACATAAAGAGATCGTATTCGAAGAAATTTCAAATAAAATTACTTTGTTTATTTCATGAAAATTTGAGCTAACTAAGCTCGAGGTTTGGACCAAGAGTCTTGCTGGATTGGATCTGTAAAGTGTTTTAGTCTTTAGCAGGACAAAAACGGAGAACGCCTTAATCATGTGAGCGATTTTACCTGGTAAAATAGTCCCCGACAAGAAGTTTTAAATGAATATTTTATACTTTGCATATTTTTGAATAATTGAAGTTAATACTTCATTCACAAATTAAAGCGTAAATTATTTGTTTTTGTACTATAATTTTCAGTGTAGTTCCGGGCCCCACTATGGCGTCTTATACAGTATGTATTGATGACATCTTTGAAAGGCTACTATAATTGGCTGATAAAACCAAACACTCATTATATAAAGACTAAAATAGTGACAAAAGTGTGAAGCTTACACCACGATACCATGCATGAATCTATAGTTAATTATTATCTATGATCATGAATCATCAATACTTATGTGCAGTCTATGTAAACAGGTCCTGACGGTTAACCGTGCGTACGATGACCTGTAACTGGCCTAGCGAACTAGACGCTGATTGGACAACACATGATGGACACTCCCCTAATTCCCACTCCCACGCATTGTCACGACTATATTTATGTTTACGTAGCTTTGATGTGGTAGGCAAAACAGTATTTTAGGTTTAAGAGGATGTTTGTGTGTATTTACCTATCAAATCACAAGTTTTCCATTACTTAATCATTTAAAGTACACATTTTGTAATAACACTATTACACAACCAGTAACAAGTTTGTGACATTTGGATGACTAGGGTTTGTACCATGTCGCCTTCATCATACAAAGGTGTGAAAGAACCCACTCTGATTGGAATACAGATCCTTATACCACTCCGCTCAATAGAGGATATGACAATATCCCATTAAGAGTCATGTTCGGATGACCTTTATACCACGTGTAATTACACGTGTAATTACAGATCAAATGCATTTTTCTACACGTTGCTTTATCAATTGACAACGCCTTTTCGCCCCAACATACATATACGATTAGTTTTGTTGTGCTCTTTGGGCGAGATTACTACTTATAAGGAAATAATTCTGACAGATTTTTAAACTACATGGGACAATTTTCGTCCCCCGAAATTCACTGTCAAAATTGTGCCAGCAGCAATTTGATTGGCCATTTCCAAATGTCGCCTGGATATAACCCCTAACGGGATGTTGTCAGATTCTCTTATCCAACGTAGTGATAATAAGGATGTGTATTTCAATCATATTGTGAAAGACCCAATGCTATAGCATTATAATAGGCCGAAATGACTCCAACCTGCTGGGAGTGTCTGTGTATTTACAGATGTAATGCAATCAAATACTCTTCATAGGTCAAACTAATAAATTCTCTTATTAAGCCTAATAGCCAATATATAACCTTTATATATCTTTGCATTATTCTCCATCCGAACCCAGCTGACCCCTAAGGCCAACGGGCCTCTTGTAGTGTTTTTTCTTTGAAACCTTCCACCAAAGACACCAAAAAGCAAATCCCATCCGGGCAGATAATACTCACAATGGACATCGTGCATATCCCGTTATTCCGAGCTTTAGACTACTACTATCGACAACAATGTACTACATCCGTAATTTAGAACCCAGAGCCTCCCCGAGTCTAAAAGTGAAATCTTCAAAAGACAAAATCCTAAACTTAGGTTTCAAGGTAGAAGATGCATGCACTTCAACACATATATCCTTCATAAAATAAATAATAGTTTTAGAATGGATTGCTCATTTTTAATGCAGTTAATAAATGCAAACTTTCAGCTGAAATCACAATACATCTGCTTACTGCCCAGTATGACCTAGATTTATTACTAATATGACTTAAATGTGTGTTTCAGGAAGATGAAGTAGATGATGCGCATCCTTTCTGATCAACTGATTCTAATATCTGGTTTATCTTTCATTCCTACTGTTATACCATATGATAAACATCATGTTGGAAGGCAAGTGTAGCGCAGCTTCCCAAAACATACAGACATTCACACATGGGTGGCGATATTTGTATGACCCTGGTTGTTAATAGGACGTTAGACCACAACAATCTTTTGAATACGTTTTAGAAATATTTTAACACAAGTATGTAAGATAAAGCTATGAGGCGTTCAAAACATCGACAAAATAAATAATTACAATGAAATGGGTCAAAATTCGATAAATTCTTATATATTTCTGATAATCATCTTAGAAAAAGTGTAAACGCAAATAAAAAGGAGAGACCTAATTTCTTTCGAAGAAAAATTCTCATTTATCTCATGGAAATCTTCCACCTGGGGATAGCTTTTGATGGAACAACAATTAATTTACAAAACACAAGGAAATAAACAGTTTTCTTTCACATGATAAGACATGTTTCGGTTTCAATAGCGAACTCCCCTACTAATATCACCTCTCCATACAGAAAAAATCGCATTCCGAACTTACGCTCTATTTTTGTTTTTTTGGGCTACTCATTGCCATTTTTGCAAAATTTAATGATATGTATTAGTTTCATATTTAAATTACGATTTGACAAAAAACTTTCAATGACATATACATATCTATAGTATTATCAAGTGTCCGATAATGTTATAACTTAGCTAGTTTTATAATGAAGACGACTAAAAATGAAATAGGAATACAATCAGAATGGAACGGTAAAGAACCAACAATGTACTGTGAAATAGAACAATTCAGTCTAAAAGTACATTAAAATTGCACATATTTCGGAAACAAACCAATTCTAACAGAAATCAGATTTATAGTTGGTTTTACTGTGATATGCCACAAAAGCTCACTGTAGTGAAATACTGTCCGCCATTACACAGAGTGGTCGGATGTTTTGTCCGCCCAACCCTGGCCCTTACTAGTGTAGTAAGAAACTTTTGTCTAAAACTACACTACTCAAATCATTCTTACATTTGTGTGTTTACCTTATTAGATGCATGTTCTTGTCTAAATATAGTTTCATCAACTGCTCTGTGGTAATGTATTGCATTTGTTTAACGTCTGTGACTTTGGCTCGGGTATGGGTACAGCGCACACGCTTTACCTGCTTAATAATATTGCTCCTCAACGGCATCAATCAAAATACTTAACAATATAGTGACATTTGTTAATATTTCTTGTTATATGTTTCATTATATATATATATAGGAACAATACATTTACGTCATTTTTTCTTCGTGGTTATGCAACAGAATTAGCCTCACTAAATTGTCCCTTTAACAATCAATTTGCCAATGTCAGAATCTTTTAATAATAATTCCATACATTATTATTTATTCAATATTTTGTTTCAGTTAGAATTTCTTGTTTGTTTGAACAATATAAAACTGTACATTGTAATAACATAAAAAATTGAGATTATTTCAAAACAATTATTAAATATTGTGAATTTGTGATGTCATTACTATTTTATATGTTATTTAAGTACATAAATAACAATACATTATAATTTGTTTATTATTATCATTTGATTATTATTTGATTAATCAACGTCCTATTAACAGCTATGGTCATGCAAGGACGGCCTCCCATGTATGTGGTGTGTTGTGTGCATGTTGTGCGAGGTGTGTGTTTTGGGAGACTTTGGTATATTGATGTTGTGTCTTGTATAGTGGAACTTTTGCCCTTTTTATAGTGCTATATCACTGAAGCATGCCACCAAAGACACCAAGCAACACACCCCAACCGGTCACATTATACTGACAACGGGCGAACCAGTCGTCCCACTCCCTGTATGATGAGCGCTAAGCAGGAGCAGAAACTACCACTTTTATAGACTTTGGTGTGTCTCGGCCAGGTAACAGAACCCAGAGCCTTCTCACAGGGGCGAACGCTCAACTCAAGGCCAAAAGTGAGGCGGTGCCAAGGGAGGCATTAGGAAACATAAAGTCAGTTAGGAAGAAGAGAAAAAATACTTCTCCTTATATGTATATATATAACACTAAACAAATAACTTTGTATTTGTTTTTATAAAAATTATCAACATAATTGTTAATACTTGTATCAAACTGTCATAAACATCGAACCAGCTCAACCAGGAAACCGAATCTTTAACCTGTATCCGTGAGACAGTTCAGGGGGAAATTCACAAATCGACACAAATTTACGGGTAGGGTCAAGAGGTAATAAAAATCTATCAATAGAAGTGTTAATAATAGTCTTTCACATGTCAAAGGTCATTAAAGACTTAAACTTACTTTCAACTATTTCACGAGCCTACTTGAATGGGTGTCCTTTATCAAAGAGACCCTTGTAAATCATTACTTTAACGTTTCTTTGAACAGGAATTTATTTGACATTGTAAAACAGCGAGACATGCTGACTTATTGTGTCGGATTGACTTAGAATTGTATGTTTGTTCATGGTTTCACAGCTTAATTCATCAAAATGCGCGGTTTTCAATAGATAACTGAAGACAAAATATGATGTCAATGTTATTGCCTCGTCATTACCCATATAAATTCTATAATAAAGATCCATAAAATGAAAGAAAAGAGTTTTTTTTTTATAAAATCGATTTTTAAGATGTGATTAGGTAAGTATAGCATAAAGGAATAGGTACTTCCTGTTTTATGTTCAACATCTGTTTGTTTGGTTGGTTAGTTATGTACGTCCTACTACCAGCTAGGCTCATTTAAGTACGGCTTCTCCTGTATGTATTTAGTTTGTGTGAATGTCTGTATATTTTGGGATACTGCGGTATATTCGTGTTGTATCTATGCGATTATGATGTTAATATATAAAGCCAATACAACCACATAGTTGAGTAACATTCTTAGGAACGTCCATTGATTACCACAACTTTATAAAATAATAATTAATATTTCTTTGTTTCTGGCTTTCTGATTGGCCTATTAATTTTTTTCATTCCACGATGAAAAAAAAATTGACGCGGAATCCCGACGTTATCGTGACGTCACAATATGAATATATGGGTTGCGTATTGATTTGGAAAAAAATAATCCATTTGGAAAAAATCAATGGAATCGTAAGTGGAAACGTATTTCATTTTAAAAAGTAGATAGGAAAATTAATTATAAGCATTGAAGTTACTTTTTTAAATTTCATCAGGGTATGAAATAAATTTTGTTTGCAAACTTTTGTGAGAATCCACTACGCGGATTCACACACTTTGCAAACAAAATTTCTTTCATACCCCGATGAAATTAAAAAATAGTGACTTCAATGCTTAATTAAAATCAATACTAAACTATGACTTTTATAAAACTGGTGGCCAGTATAGAAACCTGATGTGTATAACAGTAAATCGTTATTGAATAGTGGGCCTTACCATGGATTTCCTGTACCACAGATACTTGTCATAGTTTCAATAAAAATGTATAGAAAATAAACAAGGACGTTTTATTGAATGAAAATTTCCTGAAATTGATATCTAATAAAGGACAATGTAATATATGAAATGCCAACTTTTATAGTATTAAGGCAAGTTAATAATTTCCAGGCTGTGATTTGCAGTTGGTATTTATTCGAAATCAAATTAATATCAAACAACCAGGTTCCCATGCTACATTTTTGATAATTATTTGGGTTTTTCAGGCAAGAAGGTTTTGCACGGAATTTGTATACTTTCGCCGTTTGCTGTTATTTGGTTTAAACAATATTATATTCGATTCAATAACGAAACAGTACAATATACATGTCAAAAAGGTGTCAAATACAGCAACAAGTACAATGTACTTATGTTAATCCGTCTATGCGTCTCCATATATATATATATATAACTTATAAGCAATATGACAGTACTGATTTCTAAGAATTCGCTGTTATTTGTGAATCTTAGATAACATAAGTTTTCTTAATGTTCTCATAAAAATTAACAGTAAGAATATATTATTTCTTATTATTAGGTTTAACACAACAATATAAGCTGTTCTGTGTCTTCGGCTGCATGCGTCAGTGAATTATCGCTGTAAAGTGCAAATGTTCCACTATTACAAGGAGATGGTACAGTATACCGCAGTCCTCCAGAACATACAGACATTCATACATTGCAACTCATTTCATATATGGAAGGCCGTCCTTAAATGACCTTGGCAGTGATTGGGCGTTAAACATAATCAACTAAACAAGACTTTTTTTCTCTGGTTGAGGATACAGGACCAGTTAGTAAAAATTGTTTTTGATCGGTTATGGTGACCCATTGCGACAGTCTTTTGTCCGTCGACGTACGTCGTCCATTAACCTTTCCTTGTGAACACGATGTAAATAAGAAATTATCTTAATAAAACTTTCTTTGTAGACTAACATTGGAACTATCTCGAACGAGATTCGATTGTAATTTTTGGAGTTATTACCCCTTTGCACTAATAATTATTACTGGACCTTGTGAACATGATAATTTGAGAAAATATGCAAAGATATTAATGGAGAAAATCAGCTTGATTTGACTGTAACTTACGGAGTTATTGCCCTTTGCACCAATAGTTAGTATTGGATCTTCATTGTGAACATGATAACTTGTGTAAATATTCACCAAAACTAACGTAACATTGTATGCAGACTAGCATAAGAAAAAAACAGGTATAAAACTGTTCTTATTCCATCGTTACTTGTGAAGTTATTGCCCTTTGCAATAATATTATTGGAACTAACAAATTACATCCATGAATCTATGTAGGGCAGTTGTATTGACCGCTGAACGGTTGTTTTTCTCCGGGTACTCCGACTTTCCTTCACCTTTCAAACCTGGCATGTCCTTACATGACCTTGGCTGTTAATAAGACATTAAACTAATACAATCCAAACCTATCCGTAAAAATTAATGATTTCATTGTATTGTAATGTTCTTGATTACTATTTGTCATGTAAATATTTTTATCAAAAAGGAACAAAAGACATCAGTTGTAGATTCCATAAATGATTTGTATCAAATATCAGGTGAGCGTTAAGGCCCATGGGCCTCTTGTTTTTCGTTTATTGTAATGCAAGTACATTCGTTATCTAAACAAGTTTCATCTCATTTCGTTATCCCAAAACTTTACCCGGCACCGATCCGCTGTTTAGCTAAGGAATATCATACTAATAGTAAGGTCAGGTTGGTCGTCTACAGCCTACTGTTTGGCCAAACATTCCTGACCTAATTGATAAATTCTTTGTAGTTCAGCGGGTAAATAATCCGGGGATTTCCATGTAACTTAAAATATTCGTGACCGAAATTTCGAAATAACGTAACGCGTTAGAGAATAAAAGCTCCATTTTCACTGGTAGTTTTGACATATTACAGATTTTTCAATGACATAACAGCACATTTCAAATGTGGGTAATGCCGTCTCAGTTGAAATTAAAATATTTATTCTAAATTAGGAGGCCAATTTATAAAAATAACAGGAATTTCCTGAATAGTGTCACATATGTACGAATAGTACATTTGTAACAGAGTTTGGGAATGTCAGAATGTACTTTCGATTTACATATAATTTACCTTACTATCTGTAGCTATTGTAGTTTACCGAGTACATCGGGGCCTTTACGTCTTTCAATTGAGGATTAGTTAACAAGGTCTCCATAAGTGTAATGGTCTGTAATCGACAAAACAGAGGGAAATGTAGTATAGCCCTAAACAGCAAACTTCACATTTATACTCATTTGAAGGCTGGCTTTTCTGTGTGGTCTTGCTCGTGTAAATGGAATGATATTGAAATTTTTGAGAAAAAAATGTAAATAGAAAAAGCTTTTATACAAGGATTGTTATATCTGTGATTGACTGTTAATAATTTCAATACGAATATATTTCCCTATGAAATGATAAAAAACACTTCAATTTAGACACAGACAGTTCATCATTCCTAAATCGTTCTGGCTGTAAATACCAAATAGATGTATGTTTAAAAATCGATTCATCAGGTTATTAAAATAATTTGTATACTCAAATTTTCTATAAACTTTTACAGCAAAAGTCCTATTTTCGAAAAATATGTATCTTTGCATTATATTTAGGCTTTGCGTTAAAAAGTATTTCGACTTAAAGGGAGAGGCAGATCACATTGGGTGGCTTTTGGCATTATGTTAGAGTATGCTTCATCTATTTTTCGAATATAGCCTGAATCAAATTAAAAAAAGACTTAAAATAATTGATGTAATATACATTGTACATATAGATAAAATACTAATAACCGCAACAGCTACTGCTTGTGTTTGGCTGATGGTCGATAGCCCCTCTAACCGACGTGTTCAGTCGATAAAGACAGTCGGAGACGACCGTAGATAGATCTGATTTGATGTGAACTTCTCTACAGTAGAATTATGCTCGGTTAATTTACAATTACGGCGGACATAAACAAACAGAGCACACTTACCGATAATCAACGAGATAACTACAGGCCAACGGCATTTTAAAACGTTGAAATTTGTTTCATACTTCGGTGGTTAGATCAAATTTGGCTTAGATGTAATACTACGATAAATGTTTATTCTGAAAATAAGAAAATTGAAAAAAAAATTCTACCATGTTTTAAAATTTTGTCCCTTTTGCATAGAATGAATTAGAAAAGCGGCAGAATAGAGAAACGTGTGTTATCCACCTATAGAGAATAAACCTTCCGTCAAAGTAATCTACATACTCTGGATATGTTGTTGTTATGGAAACAATTGTGCTAAGCTACCTTAGTGATAATTATGCGTTTGTTCCCTAGTTTCGTTAAGGTTTATTTCCGCGCATTTGATAATTACCGTAAACATTGAATATTTCCTTCTACCTTGGCAAATTCTTAATAAATTGGAGTGTTATGTGCGTACATTTTGTAAGATTTTTGCTTTTATTTATAACCCCGATCATGGAACTGAAACCGAGTATTTTCTAGATGCAAGAACATTTATTTTTAGCAAAAATCTTAAAAATATAGAATGACTTTACACCGGCCAGCTTTCTATGTGTATTTAAATGTGTTACCAAGTTACAAAACTCGGTTGTTGACATTAGTATCAAATTGTATCAGGAAGAAACGAGACTTTTACAATCAGCAATCGCACATAGGGAAAACTATATTTGTCTGTATCTAATTAAGTAAGAGCTAATTTGAGTTGCTATTGTGCCATTAAGGGATTGCCTGTAATATGTTGTTAAGGGTCTTGATGCCTTTTAGACAACTACGATGGCGAGAGTAATAATGTATAATTATAAATATTGAATGTGTCGATACATGCATCCATGTCCAATATACATTTAAATATTAATATCTGTTGTAAGTATTAAGGAAATCAAATTCTACAGCTGGGTTGTTTTTGATCACTAGACAATCAACGTTTATGTTAAATGATGTTAGGAAGTAGGGAAGACACAAAACGATTACATGTAAACCACAGCCTCCCAAATTATAAGGACATTCACACACAGCAACAAACCACAGCCTCCCAAATTATAAGGACATTCACACACAGCAACATAACAGGGGATGCTGTCCTTAATGGTCTTGGGTCTTAATAGAACGTTAAAGCACTGAAACCAAAAAGGGAGGTAACTTTCTTGCACTGCTAGCAAAATTTAATGAAAGAGAAATGAATCCTCGCTGACATGTGGCAATGTGTATTACGACAGTAAGCTTGATCAGCATGAATAATCGCAAAAATGTCATTCATAACGAACCGACTCAACCAGGAAATATGTACTTATTTAAAGTTTACATTTCCGCCGTCCTGAATTTTAAACTTTAATATTTATAAATAAAAGATGAATCACGCAATGGATATTTTATGTGAAAAAAATGATTTATTGAACACCCTTTTTGCGGGGATTTTTAAATTTTCAAAATATCTTTATTATGACGTATTCAGATGGAAGCTGACTTCATCACGTTTAGTGATGAAACCTCAATTCAAAAGGTTGACAATTTGATGTCACAAATGTTGCACTTAAAAATTGAAAATGTAGTGTTAAGTGTTACAGTGTCAGTACATCATCCATGATACTCGAGGGGTTACTGTCACTGTTGTTATGATAGTATCCACATCCTTTAGTCTAGAGTAAATATTCCTATCGTTTTCTCCAGCCATGGACTAGGTTATAGCAATTTGAAGGCTCATCGCAGGCAATATGTGCATGAGTCCAAATAGTTCCTTCAGTAGTTAGACTATGCTATGTTTTTTTGATACATTAACGTCCTATTAACAGCAAGGGTCGTGTAAGGACGACCGCCTCCTATGTATGCGATGTGTTGCGTGTATGAAGTACTGCGCATGTTTTGGGAGACTGCTGAATACTGTGAAAATGTTAATAAAAAGTGTTTCAAGTTAAAAAAATATCTGCTTAACATCAATATCCAGCTATCAAATGGTTGAAAAATGAAAGTATTTGATCTGGATTACCACGAGATCAAGACGCGAAATTTAGTCGCTCTTTACGATAAAGCATTTGGACAGAAGGAATAATTCTAACATCCTACCTTCATTGCTTATATAAATGTGGCTATAGAAAACAAATCATCTTAAGTAGATCATGTTATGATTCACATGTCCGATTAAAATGATATTCATATTGTGTCTTATTGTATAGTAAACTCCTTTGTATAGTGCTATATCACTGAAATATGCCACCGAAGGCGTATCCACCCCTGGACTAGGTCATAGCAAAACTGAAGGAGTCCGATCAGTTTGAATTATATGATCATAAATGGAAAGGTCTTAAGGTCCTTTAGAAAAATTGTGAATTACATGACCCTTGGGTCTCGCGTTTCCTCCTAGGAAGGGGATCAAGTTCACTATAGTTTATATAGGGAAAAATATTTTGAGCATTATTTAGTCATTTGTTATAGTAATTGAGTCAAATGTTGTCAGAATTATCAGTATGAGATGGTGGTTGAACTTTGTTGACAGCATTTCCCTGACTGACACCTATAAGGAGTCTCAGGGGCTGGACCAAAAGGGGCCACATTGGTTGGACACTATGTAACCGTTTATATTTCAAAACCTCTTCTTCCCAAATTCAACAAATAGCACAATCTTTATTCCCTTGACATATAGAAAACTAACATGGTCCTTTCAAACAAAATTGATTTAAATAAATTTTGGAAAAAAAAATTATTTAGTCCACAAGTCATTTTATATGATATCAACTAGATATTGAATGTCCATTATGGTCCTGACTGACTTAAACAGTTATATTAACAAGTTAAATCATTACTCAGGTGACCGTCAAGGCCTCTTGTGATATGCATTAACCTGACATTGTTACCATTTTTTTATAGTTTTGATTAAGTGTTCGTGTGAGGCTGTGGACCTATCTTATATGTATTCACAGGGTTTCGCTTTTCATCGATATTTGAAGCAAAACGATAAACACTAACTAAACTGTTAACAGTTGTATATAATACAATTATTTCATGGTTTACTGTGCTCTAGTTCATATAATTTATTATTTACGTGAAGCAGACGAATTATTTGAATTTCTCCCTTTTTCAGTTATCCTGTGTACAATATATAATGAAAAACATGGTATCAGCTTTAAGGGTTGACTGAACAACTCGCATATTTATGTTATTTTTTCCTCTTTAATTCTCACGTAGTGTCTTACCCACTCTGCCATCTCAGGTTTGGAGGTCCCGACGACAGATCTTCATGGATTTACGTACATCTGATTTAAATCATCCGTTCTTGTTTATTATCTTTGTCATACACAGAATGTCTTCGCTGGGATTTTCACATACAGTTATTTACTACATATCATTTAGCTCGATAGCCATACTTAAGACTGATGACAAGCAGGCGCTGAAATTTGGAAACATATACATATAATACATATACACATATATACTATTTCATAAGTGAGAATGAAAAGCACATATTTGATATTCTGCCTGAAACGAAATTTCTACATAAGAATAATCAAAATTGACTGTTTTGTGTGGATTATTAAAAATCGTTTTTGATATAACTTATTTACTTTATATGTTAATAAAAAAAACATAATATTTTCTTTTAAATATTTTTTTAATAGTTTCAGTCCCGTTGAAGTCTCGTTTCGATAAAGGTCAAAGAAGTTACACGTATGAGATTTTCAAGTACAATTTACCAATTTATGTAGCAAGTTGCCAGTTGTAAATTTAGTCAAAAAATTACAGTTTCTTTTTTAGTAGATTTTTTTATACAAGGATTTTAAAAAATGGCCCATTTGGCGACCATTTTGAAATTGTGTATTTTTTCGTTTTGAGTAGCGCCATAGTTTTACCATTTTTACTGATATTGTTTTACTTCAATCATCACTACGCCAGCATTTTAAGCTGTATCCAGCTAATTTTTGCTGTAAATATTTACTAGGTTCGTGGTAATTAAAATATTGAGCATCAAGGTTTGAAATGATACATTTATGTCACTTTATTTTTTACGTTTAATGGTAATTTGAGCACTTTTATTTTTTACTCTAAAATACTGAAACATACCAAATATTCAAATTGGGCAAAAAGGTAAGCACAAGGACCCCCCATTTTTTCTGCCTGATTTATAAAGAACAACCATTTCCCAATTGATATGCAAAATATTACCAAAAGTTTAATACCAGAACTTTTTCGATAAAGGTTAAATTTGACAAAAATTGCTAAAAATGGTGCATTTTGAGGCACAAAATCAAAGGGGTATATGGGTAGCATATGTTGTTAATCTGAGAGAAATATTAGTCTTATTTATCAAAACTGGTATTTTTAAAGAAGGATACTGGAAAATAAATTCTACAAACATCCGTACATATCAAACAACTCATTAAGAAATTATGGCTTTAACCTCTTGTGTATATGGTAAAAACGGCAAAATTCCCATCAAATCAAATATTTGTCAACTAGGTATCTTTCAGCGATAATAGCTCAAAAACGAGCACACGGACATATGTTCTTTCCTCTATTTTCTTTTATGGTATGAACTCCTATTTCCCAAAATCTATACGAGAAAAAAAGTTTAATACAAGAAAACTTTGACTTCTCAGAGGAGTATATCCTTAAATGCATATAGCTATAGCTTAAAATGACGATTTTTGATTTGCAAGGTATTGCTCCAAAAAGTTATATAATGTTTGGTTGGTTCGTTTAATTACATCCTATTAGCAGCTAGGGTCATTAACGGATGGCATCCCCTAGTATGCAATATGCTTTTGTCTATATATTTTGGGAGGTTGTCTTATTTTTGTGTTGTGTCTCCTAGCAATAGAGGAAAATCTTGCCCATTTTTGTAGTGTTATTTCACTTATTCATACCGCTAGACGGATACCGGACAGCCAACTGCACATTCCGACATCGGCAAATCTAGGCGTCCGAATGGAACAGAAACTACCAGTTTTATAGATTATGGTGTGTCTTGGCTAGGGGACAGGACCCAGAACCCTTCTTAACGGGGCGAACGCTCAACAGAATGCATTGGATAACATCTTACTACCTTTTAATTCATTGAATCACTAGTCTGAAAAAAGTAATTTATTTCCAGTACATGCTCTGGGTTTAACCATAGTACATTTAGGTGTTTACTTCCGCCGAGCGAACTCTCAATGTGAATAATTCAGGTAGAGTGAGCATAACTTTGCTATGACAGCGATTTCTGAAATCACTGAATTGGAGTCGCACAAGTGTTAGAGAAGAACGAAAGCGAGTGATTTTCGAAAAGTAACGTGCTAATAGTGTCATTAATTCTAGAATAATATTGCCAAATCGAGTTAGATAATTAACTTAGAATATTTACAAACGGAAATCAGGGAAGCTAATGGACTTACGTTATCAGAGAAATATGCATGTGTAAAATGATGAAATCAGAAGACGGATTTCGGTAATCATTGCCTAAAAGTTCAGGCGTATTACCCCGGAGTGAAGCCAGTTTATTTGTCAACATGTTGTGTACAACGTTTCCTACACAATTGGATACGGGCCTCTATTTATTAAGTAATTTGTCTTGAATCTGTCAATGTTTTCCTGGTTAACTATTTATATTTCTTCATGCTCTCGCAATTCTCCCTGTTGTTTTCCTCCTCTTGAGTAATATGTGTAGTAAACCGGATTCCTGACGCTTAGTTTTACCGAGAATACATCTGTTATGTAATTGATGAAAAGATATATCATTTTATTGCACGTGTTTAGTTCACATGTATGAATTGTGTTAGTATTGTGAAATAACAGAAAGGTGTATCTTAGTTTTATTCTGTTCGCATATTTTGTGTTTGATTCATACTCATTTTGAATGTATGTGCACTCACATGTATTGTTATGATGCATATGTGTGTACTCACCCGTGCTGTCATTGTGTACGTGTGTTCACACATGATGTCATGGTGTACGTGTGTTCACACATATACTGTTATTGTTATGTGTGTATGTGTGCGCACTCAAATGTGTAGTCATTGTGTACGTTTTCACAGTGTTGTCATTGTGTACGTGTGTGCACCCACATGTGTTGTCATTATGCACATGTATTTACTCACACGTGCTGTCATTGTATACGTGTGTGCACTCACATTTGTCGCCATTATGTACGTGTGTGCTCGCATATATATTTGTATTATATGTAAATGGGCGACTCATTTGAGACGATTTTCTTAGGATACATCACAGGTTTACAAGATAAAATCAGTGTATCGTAATAATCGGATGTAATAGACGAGATAGCATGTATCCACAGGTTTACGTCGGGGGGAGGGGGGGGGGCGTCGTAAACCTGTGGATACATGCTATCACGTCTATCACATTTTATCTTGTTGACGTCGGGGGTCTACGTGTTTTTGTAATTCAATATTTGCTTCTGGGTTGGGTATAGTTTAGTCATGTACAATCCATGTCCGGTAGATGGAGTAGAAGAAATCGAGGCGCGGAGCTAGTTTTGTTTGTGTTTTTATTTAAGGAATAGATGTTTATTTTGTTGAGGTTATAAGGGTATAATGATAATGGAGCACGTGTAAATTATGTAACCCCAGCGAAGCAACAACTTCCGTCCAATAACTCGTGTTCACACAGGTAAAAACTCTAAACCCGGGTTTAATAACCGCCTTGTAAATCCTTTCATCATAACCAGGCACATTTCATTAATTAATAACGAAATTAATCATAACCTCTTCCCAAATTACCCAACCTTCATAAACACATATTTCAAAATCAATATTTTTATATTATTGCATACAAAAAAAATTGCTGGAATTGTTTTTCTTTTTTTTTCTAGCTGAAATAAAAACTATAATTATCGCGCATGCCCACATCATTGCAAACGTGCATGTATAAATCCTAGTTCATGATGTATAAATCCTAGTTCCTTGTTCACTAACTCCATTGTATTAATAAATACACTGTCGTGACTACATATTGTAGGAAATGATTCTACATTTACGGAATGATGGAGGAAATCTGTTCTACGGAATCATTTATGTATGGCTATTGTTCTCCGTTACTGTCTTATATCCGACATCCATTCATTCCTTTGTTCGTTGTATTTTCATGATTTCTTCCTGATCAATAATAAGTTTACTTTCAGTTGTTTCATTTATAAAAATCGATTAGAACAGGACGCATACCTTTATACAAGTATAACCACATTTCATTTTTGTTCAGCACCTTATCAAAGCAAAGAAACTTAACTCTATCTAACATGCAGTCCCTCATTAATTGACTCCCCTGCTCCACTCCTCAATTCCATCCCATCCATAATATTCTTTGCCTAAGTTAACAATATGTAAGTATATTGCTCAATTTTGAAATGCAATGGTATATGATCTTATTTTCTGGCATATATATTATGATACCAGATGAACTTTACTTTTGTATAATTGGCATTTTACAAAATTAGGTTAATATGACCTATTTTGTGACAGTAAGTTATATTTTTAACATGTCAATGCAAAATAACTCATAATAAATCATTCAAAAATATCCATTTGTTCTAGCAAACTAGGACCAAACAGAAACCAGACCCTTCCGTTTTAGCCCACATAACTCAAAAGGAACTCAGATACATGTCATATCGTGATATCCTTACACTCGGATATCTAAAAACAAGAAATAATGCTAAGCGAAGATGGCCACAAGAAGGCCAAAATTGACACTCCTCTTTTGATCTTCTTTTTCCCTTGTGTCGGGATGATGTCATTGTGATACAGTCCTACAAAGATATAGAAATCTGTTAAGTAGCTGGTAATGCATCCAAATAATGACGTGATAATGGATTAATATATAACATGGCATTCAAATCATTTACAAATTATTGTTCAGCGGCCTATCAGGTCAAAGGGAAATAACTCTTATATGTAGTTTCAGTAGACTGGCCACCAGAGTTGTTTTAAAAAAGATTTTCTTATCAGAGTTCTAATGCTAGATTATATTCCCCTAGTTTAAAACCTAGGAATATATTGTCAAACGTTTGGTGATTAATTAGAGAGTGGTGGCTAGTCTGACTCCTTTAAAAAGTATTATAGAGTAAATCTCAAATACCGAAGTAAATAAATTATATGTATCATTGAACAGAGTTAAGACCTGACGTTTATTTCGAAATAACCCAATAACTGGTATGGGAACACTTACTACTACCAATGTCTGGCCCATAGCGTTCTATCTGATCAGTTTGTTTTTGTTTCTTCAGTTAGTGTCACTGCTGTCTATTCCAACACTTGCTTTGTAAGGATTGTCTACCCTTGTTTATTAAAAAAGAAACCCCCAAAAAACAACACATAAACGTTTTCTTGATACATTGCGCGACATCTAAACTTATGACCTTCAACCTGATTCCTTGTCTTTTATTCATATTTATGAAATTAATTTAAATACTATTTGTCCTATTTACGGTTTAAGTTGTATGGTCTACATTTGTATAACTTTCGCTCTTTTGGTTATAGTGAAAACTGTTTGGTTTAAACAATATTTTATTCAATTCAATAACGATACAGTACAATATACATGTCAAAAAGGTGTCAAATACAGAAACAAGTACAATGTACTTATGTTAATCCGTCTCCATATATATACTTATAAGCAATAGGACAGTACTGATTTCAGAATGTTCAGTGCTATATATACAGTGCTTTGGTAGGGAAAGGGAAGGGTGCAGGGATGGATCAGAGAAAAATGGTGTTTATTGAAAACTGTTTAAGTGTTATACATATTTTTCTCTGTCTGTATGAGTTTTAAACTTTCTCAGTTGACCACTTTTAACAAAGTTGCTGCACTGGAAGTCTTTTTGATAAATAAGTAAAATATTTTTAACGTGTACACGCGTAATATAGGCTCGAAAGATGCCGAATCATTCTGAACTCTTTCGAAAACCGTCGCGAGAATCTCGAAATAACACCAGAGTTTTGAAACAAAGAGAAAATGTTAACAATTAAGAAAATAATGCTCGCACATTACAATATTTGAAACACAATATTTTACGGATCTGTGAATTAGATGTTTCAAATACTCACTCTGTGGACAGATGCCAACATGTTTTGCTCATATTAGCCAGAAGGAAAATGTAAACAAACACACGTGCGCTTACCCTAGTTACCTCGCTCACCACGTGTAGGTACTATCGACGTCAGTCACGTGATACGATTCGGAATTCCAACAAAGACAAAACTCGAAGTTACTGAACATGGCGGCGATTGAAGGCGCTTTATTCAAAACCAGCAATATATGATCCTAAGATTTCGGCTCTCTTATAAGCCGGCATATACTTTTGAGGAGCTAAATCATCGTGCTATTACATGTCCATGTTCAAACATCAAAAGTTTAAGCGATAAAACGTTACAGTGAAATTCGTATGAAATATAACGGTGTGCGTGGCGACTACGCGTATTTTTTGAAGTTGTTCTATTATCGTTTTAAACTCCATTTCAATGGCGCACGCCGCCAAAGGCACCAAGCAACATATCCCAACCGGTCCCACTCCCTTATTGCTAAGCTCAAAGCAGGAGCAAAACTACCACTTTCATAGACTTTGGCGTGTCTTGGATCACAACACACCTTGTTCAGACACATTATACTGACAAACCGTGGATCAAGAGGTTATGTTAAAAACGTGGCCCACATTATTTTTCTAGTCATCACTTGACAAAAAATGAGAAGACTAGGTAAATATGTGTCCATCCAATGGAATTACACAGGAAAATTGGGGCACATATCTAGCTTATAAATTGATTGCTCTAAAGTGCGAGTGTCTTAGTTACGTCTGATAAGGTTTCTGGTTATTTCCAATGTAAAGTGTTGCGTTATAAAGGGTGTCAAAGGGAATGCGGTGAGAGAAAATGGCGTTTATAAGTTGAAATACGTATATTATTTTAATATCCACACTGCAATGTGCCATGAATAAATATGGATTGAAATAAGATTAAGATAGACCCGAAGACAGGTTTAGATGTCATTGATATTACCATGCATATACCCATTGGAGCCTCAAGGCCTCTAATAGTCTACAATTCCGAAAAGAGCCTAAATCCTCATCGACGAGTTTATCTCATCAAAACTAAGATCACTACAGCTCTTCGATCAGACGATGACACGTATAAACAAGATAAGTGGCGAAATGATCAGTTGACCAATTACTTATCGAAATCTACTTTACGGTCGAGTGATGAACACCTATAGTTAGATCGATTATTTGTCACGTGGTTGTTATTATCGTTAATAAGACACACAACTTGACCATGTTAAGCTACAAGTGTACATGTAAGCTGTAAACATCCAAGAAGAGAGAAAAAAAAAAAAAAAAAAAAAAGATTGCTAAAACTCATGTTTACTATACCATTTTGTAGATTAGGCTAATAACTCCCTATTAGAACATTTGTATAAAAATGGCACTAGAACACTCTATATTATATTAATGCCAAAATAATGATAAAAAATACTGGAATTAAAGGAATAGGCTGTTGGTTATAACGTTTTACATAGATTGTACACAAAGGTCAAGCAATTTGGGGAAGGAAAACTGTATGATTATAACCAACTGTGGAAAGAACCATCAATAGGGGAACAAACGAGAACTGTTTGTATAAATCTTAGCGCTGACCCACTGTGGCACGGCCAAAGAGAAGCAGGTTCAGGAGGATTTTTTGTACATCACCGTGACTATGGACAATTATGAGCAAAATGGGCTTCCTATCGCCCCTGAGAATGTGTATAGAAAGAACTAGAAGAGTTCCTAGAAGTTTTGAGCATGGGATGGAGATCAGCAGACAGGAAGGCACGATGACGGTATAGTTCGCAAGGAATGGAACTTCTGTGCCTTGATAGACGGTGTCTTTGAATAACAAGTAAGCTGTGGAATTGTGCCCGTTTGAAAATCAGGTCACAGCGCGGGCTGCATTGTGTAAAATATGCTAGGTTTATTTGACACCCCTTTTATAATGTTTCTACTTAAACTTCTTTGCTGTCATTTTGAAGTCGAGCTATAAAAAAGAAATACATAAAATTATGTACCTTCCAGTATCCCAACGAAATATCCAAAAACATTATGTCGATTCATAAGGTGAGCGTCTTGGGTTACGACGTCTATTTCGATCACCACTTTTCTTTCCTTGATTATTTGATTAAATTAACGTCTTCTTAGCAACAAGGGTCATGCAAGGACGACCTCCCATATATATGCGGTTTGTAATGTTGCATGGATATAGTGCGGGTGTGTGTGATTTGGGAGACTTCGGTATACTCTTCTGGAGCCTTCATCACAGGGTCATTGAATTTAATGCACACCTGACTGTGAATAGGACGTAAATTTAATCAAACAATCCAATAATTAATAAACTATTAAAGCCTATATGCATCATCTTCACAGGCAACTGATAGAACATCTCCGAATTAAATGTTAATACAACTCACAAAGTTCAATTCAGATATGACACAAACTGAACAACTACAAACATGAACACAGAATGCAAGGCCTAGCAGCAACTCAACACTCACTTATGGAAGCATTCAGTGTTCTAAATATCAGTCGGGGAGGAGCAAGCAAAGCACTGCTTCTAGTACCGGTAACAAGTTAGAGACGAACGTGAACTTTAAAGATGCTCCATCGCCGACAGAGCATAAATGATATTCATCATTTGAACAATAATTGGTGTTTAATCGTGTATATATATGTCTAATTAACACAAAAAAAATTTACAAAATAATTTATTTTGCCTTTGGTGCATGAACAATCAGTACTTTTCTATATAGGATATAGTGCCACGGACTTTTTTCGGGATGCAATTAATTTTTTTTTTAATTTTCAACTTGAAGTTAAATTAGAAGTTAAATTTTTCAATGTCGGTAATGGTGTAAATTAAGTAACTTTTGTAACTGAAGAAAAATACTAAATCGTCTGCTCCTGTTTTCAATAGTGAAAAAATACCATTTGTCAGCGGTGGAGCATCTTTAAGGGAAGGAGTAAAAGTCAATAAGTTCTTAATTTAATTCACATTCACGTAAATTACACTTTTAAGATTGATGATGAATGGTAGAATTTTTTTGTAACAAGTGTTTTGTCACAGCTGTGATTTCACTTCTTGTTTGACACGATTTTAACCCAAAGCCGCTAGAATAAAACGGATGAAATTAGCTCAGGAGATGGCAAATTGCAGAATTATCACAGAAAATGTTCAATCGATACTTTTCTTAATACAAGTTTTTATGGCCCGTCATGACGGTCGTAAATGTGTTACACAAGCTTATAAAGCACGCCTTGTCGGCTATCAAAACCGATATTGATTAGTTTTAGAAAAGGAAGTGTGGTTTTAAAGAGTATTTAACAAGAAATTGTACAACGGTTACGAACCTAGCTAGTCTAACATGTCTTCATTAAGTGAAATTCACATGTCTTTCCTGAACTGAAAAAATGTCAATCTGTCAGGTAAAAAGCATACACTGTAAACGAAGTGGATCTGAAATTGTTGTAGACTTAAATAATGTAGCATACTGCGAGTATCAAGCCAACAACCAGTTGATACCTGTCTGATGATGTCGGATTTTTTGTGAAACGCTTAAAACAGGTGACAGTGCACTTCATTTCAGGATCGTTTGACTGAAACCTTTCATCTAAATTTTGTGTAGTTAAGATCGTTTATTTCTGTAAAGAATGCATTATACCGTCTACAGAAGGGTACATATACATTGTACATCATCTCGGGATCGTTTGACTTAAACATTTCATCAGTTTTTTTGTATAGTTGATACCCGGCTTAATATATTTCGTTTCGGTGAAGCATACATAATACCGTCTACAGAAGTGTACATGTACAGTGTGCACATATCGGGATCGTTTAATTAAAGAACTTTATTAGCTATTTTTTGTAGTTGCTACTCATCTCAAGATCGTTTATTTCTGGGAATAATATACCGTCTACAGAAGAATACAGAATACTTCATCTCAGGATCGTTTGACTGAAACATTTCATCTGATGTTTTGTAATTGATACCCGTCTTAAGATCTTTTATGCCCCTCCATACATATCAAGGACTCAACAACTTAATGAAATTGAAATGGCCACACCAAAAGGGGTGACATTTAAATTTATTGATAATGATCCATAAAGTGGATTAAAACAAGAAATAACAATTATCAATGCAAAATACAAATGTACAAATCACTACAACTAAAGAGTAAAATTTTATCAAAATTATGCTAGCCTAAGTGGAGTTGATCCAAAAACCGCCACAAAGACCTACATAATATACAATATCATTAAGGTCTAGTACATTATAACGTCTACAAAAGAATACAGAATATTCAACTCAGGATTGTTTAATTAAAGCATTTCGTTAAATTCTATTTATGCAGTTGGTACTCGTCTCAAGATATTTAATTCTATAAAGGACATGTTATAACGCCTACATTAAGACACAATATACTTCATCTCAGACTCGTTTGACTAAAGTATTTCTCTCAACATATCTACTCCGCCCACGACATTTACCAAACCCATGATTTCCCTCTGACACGGCGGTCGGGAACTCGTGTCTTGTGCCAGGCATATCGGTATCAGCCTATTCCAACGAGACGATTTTGAAACTATATGAATAGTTGAGGCTATATAAAAATAATCATATTGCAGCCATATGGAAAACGAAATCGACACATATCATATTCATGATGTATAATTTGAAATGAAGATTTTTTTCAGAAGATGATATAATATCGAATTAGAAGTATTCAAATGAAAAGGCCATTTCGGTTTTTAAACTTAATACACAGAAATGACGGTATTTTGGTCGACATAAGCAATATTCAATATATAGATATCATTTAACAACCGTATTTGAACAAATTTAATGTACTTTTTGACAACCACGAATAGTCGATATCATCACTTTCATCACTCACAATGTTCAACACATGCAGAACTTCGATTTGACAAACATACAATAAGACCTCGCGTGATAAATAAATACGCGGGGTATAGAACAATACTAGATCCCAAAACGACGTTGGTACAGTTCTTTTTACTGTCGATTAGTCCCACCTTCCAGTGATTATGACGTCGTCATTTGACGTGATTTTTGTGACGTCATAATTACCGGCAGGTGGAGCTAATCGACGGTAAATAGTACTTAATCCATGTCGCTTTTGGATCTCGAAATCGCCGTATTAAAGTCCAATTGTACAATTTAATTTATGCAATTAGTGGATGACGGCTTTTCTTTATTTAAAGCCAATGATATTTGTCATGCATACTGTTTATGTATAAGTTTTGGACGGGGTTTAGTTTAAGGAACTTATCTTTTCCCTTCTTCATAACTGACTTTTTGTTTCCCAATGCCTCCCTTGGCACCGTCTATTTTTGGCCTTGAGTTGAGCGTTCGCCGCTTTGATGAAGGCTCTGGGTTCTGTCCCCCTGGCCGAGACACACCTAAGTCTATAATAGTGGTAGTTTCTGCTCCTGCTTAGTGCTCAGCAAATAGGGAGTGGGACGACTGGTTCGCGCGTTATGAGTTTAATGTGACCAGGTGGGGTGTGTTGCTGGGTGTCTTCGGCGGCATGCTTCAGTGATATAGCACTTTAAAAAGGACAACAGTACCACTATATAAGAAGACACAACACGAACATACCACAGTCTCCCAAAACACACACCTCGCACTTCACACATGCTACACACTGCATACATGGGAGGCCGCCCTTACATGACCCTGGCTGTTAATAGGACGTTAAAATAATCAAATAAATAAACATACACACAATATACATTTTACAATTAATTTACACTTTCAATATTTTCAAGGCTCATCTGAAAAAGACTGTTTGCTGTAACAATCGAATTAATTAAGGCAGTGTTGTAAACAGTGATTTGAGTTTTATTTACTAAAATTCTATTCAGAGTTTCCTATCACATTATCTGTGGATTGCAGTACACCTCGAGATTTCATATGGCATACTATTCTATTTTAAAGACAACAACATAAAATAAACGATGCAGTAACACCTAACATAAAATAAACGATGCAGTAACACCTATTTCCATTTTTATCATAATATTTTACCGTTTTATCATGGGAATCTGTGAAGTTTACATAAGTTCTATTTTTTTTTATTTTATGAAAATTAAATTTTTATGTGATCCGGAATTGGCGGCATGTGAGCTATATTCTGTTTAATTTAAAGTACCAGCAGCATAAAACTATAAAACGCTTGCTTCAATATTTTATGTAATCAGTCGGCAGGAATGTATAACGGAGACAACCTTTCCACACATATTCTCGACACTATTCACCAAACTCTGTTAAGGTTCCCGCGTATATAGGGTCTAGGCGACAGTCATATACGCTGGCTGTGATAGCGTTGTAAACAAAGACAACACCAGTAAGTACAGGTTATATTCCACTGGCTCAACATCGCAAGCAAACGTTAAAGTGCACGACTTTTTAAAATTGAATCGAGAGATAAGTGCTATATATTGTAGCATGAACTTGTAAGGCATTGTAGTAGGTTGGCAAGATATGTCGAAATAGGTATATGGTGCCTCTTTTTCTAGCATCAGGTTGAGCCAGGTAGTAGTTTCTATTTCATTTATATCCGATATTGTTCTTTGCATTAACATCTGTTAAGTTAGAACAGGAAAACCGTTTTTCAACGCCGATTCAATCCATAAGATAGAATAGCCATTTTTATGGCGATCAGTTGATGTTAGTGTGACGTCGTAATGGTCACATTTTGGGTGTCGATTATACCCCAAAGAATGACTTTATTTTGCCTTGGTTATTTAAAAAAGTAGTAATGGTAACTGAATGTAATTATTGGTAGTTAGATGGGAGTTCGTAGTTGTGATGATTTTGGAAATAGAATTATATTATGAGAATGAGCTTTGCAAAACAACGTATAAACAGATTTACCTAGTGATCATCCAACAACGTATAAACAGATTTACCTAGTGATCATCCAACAACGTATAAACAGATTTACCTAGTGATCATCCAACAACGTATAAACAGATTTACCTAGTGATCATCCAGGGACATACCGTCACATAGATATACACTGGTTACGGTAAAACTTGGTTTTACCAGTATTGGGATCGCAATTCCGGAACTAGCTTTTTACCCCCCCGGCTGGTGTCGTGAAGAATAAACTGAATAACCACACATTTGTGGTATATGTAGTTGTAATTTGCACCCAGATACAATATAAACTAGTTTAGAATCATTCTGTAAACTTATTCAGCAGCATCAATATCAATTTAAGTGGATTGCGAAGAAAATAAGAAAATTTAGTGAACTGCATTTCATTATGAAGTTAATAATATTCACAAAGCAATCAACATATACAAGTGGTGTCGTGGTAAGTCCTGAGCTTCCTATGCTGACGTCCGGGGTTCAACCCTTGTCGTCGACAGGTTACTTTTATTTTTTTTTTATTTCATATTTTTATTTGTTGTTAATTCACCATGCTTGAAAATATTCTTTTATTTTGTCTTTATATTTATTTTTGTTTTATTTTATTTTTATTTTCCAAAAGTTTATTCCAAACATAGACATGTACTGTATAGCATATACACTAAATTACGAACATCCCACTATTACGGCCACTTATTTTCAGTTCCGATTTTTTTTCTCTTCAGAAATACAATCACACCGCTATTCCGTTTTACGACCAATTTTCATAGTCCCAACGACCACTAAATTAACACTAATTGACCCTTTGATTATGACCACAGGCACATGTGACTTCACACCTCGCTGTGCCTCACCTTCCCGCACGCAGCAACCCGTGACCAAGGTTCATTCCCACTCAGCCAACATGTTATTTTTGCTATATAAACTTTACCTGAGTTTACCTGTGTAAAAGTTGGCTATAGTCTGTATCAACTATGTCGATTAATTCCAGGTGTAAAGGTAAAAAGGGAAGCAGAATTTAGCTGTATCCAATGAAAATATATTTCTTATGAAATTATAAATTTAAAAAAATGGTGTGTACCAAATGTAAAAGTTTTTTTTCTGGTTTATTTAATTAATCGGTAATTTACATTTTTTTATTAATTTTAGTATCTTAATTAATCCCAAATATATTTGAACACATATGCTTTCTTTTGTTTTCCTATTTAGGAAAGATTTTTGGTTTTGATGTATTCAAGTAATGAAACCTATTGTCAGTTTCTGATACATTGCATATCACATTTACAATGTATATTTACAAACAAATTTACACTTTTTAGCTCATCAGTTTTCGGATAGCTATACATGTGTATCCCAACGTCACTCCGACTATATATATGCTGCTTTGTCTCAATTTTCAGTTATTTTGGAGGAAGTTGACTTAATTTTTTTTATTTTTATATTTGTTTCAAATTTTGAGAATTCATTAAAGTAAATAATGGTGTAACAATCTTTTAACATACAGTAGATTTAAGGAATCTACACCGACTGAGGGATAAATTAGATAATCATGGAAATAACAGGCTTAACAGAGATTTGTTGAACATCTCATGACTAGAAGTATCTATACCAAAGGGATATCATTCAACTCAGGAAAAAAAAACGTTAATAGTTTCAATGGTATTATGGCATCTAAGTCTTAAGAGGTTTATCTATGATGATATAGATGATCAAACGAAAACGATTCAGAAAATTATAGTTTTACTGTTGTGTTATCAAACTATCTACTTAGTTGTTTCCCATGTGTAATCTAGACACTTATATATATATACATGTACATGTAAAATGTTGTATATATATGTTCACCGTTTTGTAAACCATTTGGCATTATTTTCTTTCATATTTTGGAAATCGGCTTAAATATATTTACTAGTATTTTACATACAATTTCTCAGCATCTGCATTTATATGAAAACCTATATATAAGAATAGGCTAATGAAATGTAACTATATTACAGCAGTATTATAAAACAGTTTCTATCATCTAATTAAAGGGAAAAAAGTTACATTTGTTAATTTAACTATAATTTTATATCTAAATGCTCAGAAAGCAAATATATATAGATTTACAAAATGATTGTTAGATTGTCATCAAGATGTGGAAAATTAACTATCTGTAAGTTTTGAATAAAATAATAGATCTTTACATGGAAAATGTGATTTTTATTTTAGAAAAATAATATCAGAATAAAAGTAGAGTACTAAAGTACCTACTGTGTCCTTATGGTACAAGTGTAGCACAGGTAAATACAGGTAAGTCATTTTTTAAAACAGACTATAACTTACCTGTAATTAGCCCCTATTGTTCTCTATTGTTCCTCCTCCTAATGTTAAAATAGGATATGTTGGCTGAGTGGGAAGACACCGTGACCAACTACCCGCAGGTACATCAGTCAGTCTTTTGTTTCCGTCGACCTAATTATCAGATTATCTACCTGTACTAGGAGAGTGTTAATCGCCATCATTTGCATACTTGTGACGCTGGAGGCTGGCAGTTGACGTGATCGAAACCACAAGTAATGCAACGTTCTTTCGATAGCCCTGGTGGCGAGATCGAACGATTTAGGCAGTTCTTTCTCATACGTGTAACGCCAATGGAATTAAAATTCTTTAATGTATGGGATATATTGATCTTATTTCAGATATTTATGAAGTACCGTACGTCAATCATCTTATTTCAATAGATGTGTCATCTATTTTGTTGCGGTAAACAATCGGTGTTTTGCATTAGTTAAAAGTACGCTTGCATTTTTCACAGTAGTCTTTCAAACACTTTACCGATTGTGATCGTAAGTTATTATTTGACCAATCATTGCACATGGTGGGATAATTAAAATCGATTTCCGTAAATATTAATAATAATTTACACAGATCAATACCAATTTTAAAACACATAGATTCTCATTTACCTCAGGTGATACTATGTGATAATTAAACCAGAGACATAGATAATTTAATTACTATCTAAATCTCTGATTAAACTAACGATATGTATTTGAATTATACTTAAAACATAATAGAAAGTAATGTCTAGAAAAAGTATTTTCATTTAGATTGTCAACAATTACTTCAGTGAAATTCAGTTTAAGATTTAAATAAGCACACACCATTAACTTTATTTAATGAAAAAAATATGTCTATGCTCTAGAAATAAATGGTATAGTCATTATATGTCCATAATTCATCAAACTTTAAAAAATATTTGTAAATTATTGGTTTTGATTAGATACGCATGCATTAAAATATGATATGATTAAGATTCTAATGGCCGACAAAACTAATTGATCAAATATAGTAATTTCAAATTTATCTTAACCAAAATATATCAAACTGTTTTTTTCCCCACACGTACATGTACATACTCAGCATGCTATGTTATGTTTCTTATGGTTTTTTTTTAAAATAAATGTAATGTATATGTCATGTCAAGTTTATGTTGATGTCCCATGTATTTGTAAATGTGTTAAATGCAAAAAATTGAACAAAAAAAAATTAAAAAATAAATATATATATAATATACATTTATATATACATGTATATTGCATTTTTCATAAAATTTCAATTTTGAAACAAAAATACAGTACATATATTGTACCGGTCAGCTAGGATACAGAGTTTCTGTTCTTGATCGTCATGATCATAGAAGAAACCTGGTCCACCTCAGAATTAAGACCACCTCGCTATTAAGACCACTTTTACTCAGACCACTGGATGGTTTTAAAAGATAGGTTTTAATGTAAATACTGTTATACATATTCTCAACACATGTTATATAATGTTTCTGACGTCCCTTGCTCATACACATTAATTTTCATTTACAGCGGTTCGGAGCGGTAGGGAGCTGGGTTTTCGAGAAAAATATTTCAAAGATTAAAGGATAGATAACCACCCCATATATACATCTCTTCGTATCTGTAGCAGTGCGCATCCAAGCGTGAAGGTGTGATACATTGATCATGACCACATCAAAACAATAAGCAGTGATCTAGAGATGGCTGTTCTATTGTTTAGAGGATTCAAGTGTTTCAAGTTTTTATTTCATCCAAATGCATAACAAGCATATAGGGAACAGTACAATTATTATCATTATAATATGACATACAATGTATACAAGTATAAGATGGCGGAGGACAATATTTCAGTATTTCAATATACTAATAAGCTACATATGTATAAAAGACGTGATCACAACAGAACCTACGTTGATGCTGACGGCAAATACAAAGCAATTTTATCATTTAATTAATTGTGAGCAGAGTTTTTCTTTTCTCTGTTGCACGAAACAAAAAGTTACCCAACATATTCAAAATTTTAACATCTTTACTAGAGAATAATTCTATAAACTCATGCACGCTTGGTCTATGATAAAAATATCTGTTAATGTATTTTTCTCTTAATTCAGAATATGCCGGACAGAGAAGAACAAAATGTACTTCATCTTCGACGTCATTTTTATCACATAATGAACAAGTCCTTTGATTTCTAGGAATATTATTATAACGTCCGGATTCGACATTAAGATTATGACATTGCATACGGAATTGGCTTAAAAACTTCTTGAATTTATTATTTACACTCTTAATTAAATAGAACTGTGTACAAAAATTATGAACAATATGTTTATACAAATAGCATTTAGGAGATACATCAAACGCACTATATAATTCTTGAACAAGAACATCATTAATACGTTGGTGGTATATTTGCAAAAAATGATTTTCATTTAAAACACATTGATTTTTCCAAACATATCCAAATCCCAAACTACAAAGTTCGTGCTTAATATGATAGACCCAATTCGTTTTACAATTAGGTTTTCTGCTATTCAATTCGACTAGTGCATCATAACAAGATTTCAGAATGCAATTGTTTGTTTTCAATAGTTTTAACCAATATTTCATAACAGCTGTCTTACGTTGAACATACAATGAATATCTACCCATTTCGAAAAAAACACCATAGATGTATTGACTGTTTTTCTAACATTAAGTATGTCTTTAAGGAAAAGGAGGTGAATTTTTTCAACTTGGGGCGAAACATCTAGCCCCCACACTTCACAACCATAATTTAATATGCATGTAACATATGTAACAAATAAGGATAATTTTGTTTCTGTGTTAAGGCTAAAGTTTTTCATTTTTCTTTTTAATTGAAAGTATGCTTTCCTGCCTTGAGACGCTAATGTATCTTGTGCTACAGCAAATCTTCCATTAAAATTAAAAACCAAACCCAGGTAACAAAACTTTTTCAATTTCTATAGATTTATCATTGAAAGTCCATTTTTCACCAGGTAATATTCTTCTCCTTTTCCTAAATATAACAATTTTTGTTTTATCTGTGTTTACTTTTAAATTCCATTTAACCGTATAAGTCTGTAGACAGTTGAGCATATGCTAGAGGTCAGTAGCGTCTTCGGAAAATAAGACTGTATCATCTGCATACATTAGCATAAAAGGTTAAGTAACTGTAAGGGGTAACTTTGACAATCCGAGTTTATAAATTCACTTTCCATATCATTTACAAATAAAGAATATAGCATGGGAGACAAAGATTCCCCTTGTAATAAACCGACATGCAAATCGAACATGGCGGATAGTTTACCATTTAGTTTCACGCATGAACGTACATTATCATAAATTGATGAAATTACATTAAGTAATCGCCCTCTACTACCACTTTTCCAAAGTTTATGCCATAAATATCGATGATTAATACTATCAAAAGCCTTACTGTAATCAATAAAAGCACAATATAGTCGTTTGTTTTGCTCTATAGAATTAATAATTAAACTTTGCAACGCAAAGATAGCATCACTAGTACCAAACCCAGACTTAAAACCAAATTGTGCATCGGTGACAATATCTTCACGAGCACTCCACTTTAACAAGCGCTTATTTAACAAGGACGTAAATAATTTAGCTAAATGACTAATTAACGTTATACCTCTATAATTGTTAACATTATTAATATCCCCCTTTTTATGCAGAGGAATTATGACACCTTGGGCCCATGACTCTGGAAAATAACCAATTTGTAACATGGTATTAAATAATTTTAACAAAACTGGTAAAAACATATTTTTATATTCAATGAAGTATTCGTTAAGAACCATATCGATGCCAGCAGCTTTGCCCTTAGGCAGAGCCTTAATTACTTCAGCTATTTCCTCAATACTAAAATCTACATCTAACTCTGGATATACACACTCACAAGGTTAAGTGTCATTTCATAACGAAATCTTATCGTTTGGTTGTTTATGCAAATTAAATGAAAAAATTCGGAGGTGTTTAAAATATAAATGAAATTGTAATACATGTACGTACTATTCTGTATAGGCAAATGTACTAATATAATTTGTAACACAATGTTTTTTTTTCAGGGTAGATTATCATGTCAAAGTAAAATTGCTGAGTGAATCTGCTATAATATATATTGAAACCACTGAAGCTTATAATTTTCGTTACTGTAAAGGAAATTTTAGAAATATCAACCCATTTCAAATGATTCGACTGAACTAATTAAGTCTTCCCATCTTCTCCTCCCGGTAGGAGTATGTTATTTTTTCATTACATTGTACAGATCAATATGAAATATTTATTGTAAGTAGGAAACAAATTTGACATATTTCAGAGTCAGTCGAATTCAGGTATTCTCTGATAGCAGATAATAAAACCGTGATATTCCACAAAATTAGTACTAATCTGATAGATTTGTATCAATTCATCAAAACAGTAAAAAGTAAGCGTGTCACTATCCTTCATTAAATCATATACTACAATTATGTTTTTCTTGAACCAAGCCTTATAAGAACTGTTTTTCTACCAATATTCATATTTCAAAGTAAATTATCATGTTCAAGCCTTATGAAAACAGTTTTGGAACCAATAGTCAAATTTCAAAGTAAATTATCATGTCAAAGTAAAATTTCTGAGTGAATTTGCGATCCGAATGTTGGACCTATCCTTTCTCCAAATTTTGCTGAACAACTTTCCATAATGTTTAATAAGAAGATATTTACAAATTGTAGTTAGAAAAGGACACTGATGACAATATCTGTCATTTAGGTAACTCGTGCCGTTACCGTTTGTTAGAATATATGTTGTAATGTACTACAAACTTGATAGACATAGAGAAAAAATATTAACATGTTTTGACAAAAAAACATCCTTCCTGCCATTTACATGTCGTTTAGTTAACTCAGGTTATTTAGTTTTATAGTTAATATATATACATTGATGTACTTGAAACTTGATAAAGCATATACCGGTAAACAGCTGATAGCTGACAGAGATTTTTTTCTCTCTTTCCCTCTCTTTCCCCTCTTTCTCCCTGATATGTTGCCAAAGTAGTATTAGTGAAGTTATGAAGCATGAAAGTCATCCTTTATGACAATATACGTTAGTTATATATGTTACACGGTCTGACAACCATTAATTTTTGTAGTTATAGATAGTATGGTGTTCTTAAACTTGCTAGATACATTTTTGTTAAACAGGAAATCCTTGATGTCATTCATATTAGTCATTAAAGGTCAAATACGTGTATGGTATTGCTTAAACATTATATGAGATTTTATATAATATAACCAGTAAGTTTTTTCTTGATATCTGAAGAATGCCTGTTTAGTTTTTAACAAAAAAAATCAATTTAATTTGACATTACAAGTCACCATAATGCTGAAACTTTTCTTTATATAAACTTGACAACATAAATACTTCCTCTTTGATTGAAGGTTCTGCACTGAAATGCATTATGTGTATTTAGAATAACTTGACCTGTACAAAATGTGAGAAAATAAATCAATGTGATAAATTATTACGACCAAATAAAAAAAAACAATTATTTGTATTAGTTTTTCAGCCTTAGTTTGAGTCCTGTTTCCTTTGGATCGTTTTCCAATTTGCAGTTATACTGATAATATAACCATTGACTTATCAATCTTTAACACTCGAATCAACTCCTATCATCCATAAGTTTTACCGCAGCAGTACTTTCAGTACTTTGATTTTTAGTGTTGTGTTTTTGTTTTTTTTAGTGTTGTGTTTGAAATCTTCACTTTTGTCGAAATTATGAAGTTTTGAACAAAATCAAGTGGAAAGAAATCCATAAGGAATATTAATGTAATATGGTTTTTTTATCTGTCAAAACAAAATGTCTGCCAATCAAATTGGCACATCCATAATGTTCCACTAAACGGAATTCGCTGCATGGTTTGGTAATGTATGTACAATTATCTTCGAACCAGTATCTGCAGCAGGAAGTGGTTTATGTTTCCTTAGTTTTTGGTTTGGTTAGTTAAACGTCCCTTTAACAACCAGGATCTTTGAAAGTTGTGCAAGGTTGAGGGGCTAAAGGTAATTTGGAGTATCCGGAGAGGAACCTCCGACCAGCGGTCAGTACTTAGCAACTGCCCCACACGGGAGTCTTTAGTATATACACATCCTGTATGTAAAGGATATTGACCAATTGTGGCGTGAGAAATTGGCTCAAACAAGATAGATCAATTCTGATGTATGTCGCTAAGACGCTAGGACAAATCCGACAAAAATCATCAATTTGTCTGATACTGTTAAGGATTTAATTACGCAATGGTCTAGACATTATGTAAACTATTGTAGACACTTTGAGGTCTCTATGTCAAGCGTTCCCTAGAGGACGCTTGAGATTTATGAACCCTCTGTACTCTAACGCCGTCTAATGCCTCGTCCTTGTGAACTAGCACGCCAGGCTACGCGTACTTACCATTTACTTTAATTTGAAAAGTCAATGACCTAGTACTTGTTAAATTCATAGTCGTGGTTCGCAGTCGTGAAATAAAGCATGTAGATTGACTGTCCAGAAACGAGGTTTTACATAATTGTTAAATAAATGGCTTGGTAGATTTCGATCAGATATATATACAATGGCTGGGAAGAAACATAGACAATATGATAACAACAAACAATGCATTAACGATTAAGTCATTCTACTCTATGTGAGGCGTGAGTTGGTGTCAAGGGACATTTTAAGGAGAAGTGGCGAGAGAAAATATAAGACCCCTGTTGTATTTTCACGATCGATACAATGAGAGTAGCAGGTACAGAAGTACTACAGACTCTTTATGGCGAGTCATTTTAGTAGGTTTTAGAATCAAAGTTTGTGGGTTTTTTAAATTCCACTAAGTTGTTGATTATCTTAATTAAAGACTACAGAAATCCCGATTTCACATCCTTGTTGATTTGAGATTACACTATACAAGTTAGTTATCCGCCCGATATTTAATGGTTTCGCCCGTGTAATATTGTTACATATGTCATTATTGTAATATGATTTTCATCGGCTGGACATTCATTCTGACGTCTAGACAAGAACAATAACATGACGTCAGGATTTCGAGGACGGCGGGTCAAAATGGTGGCCTTCGCTGTTTTTTGCAACATATCTCGACATCAGATTCTCTGAAATGTAGGTTGTTGTAGTAACGAGCTAAAAAGTATCTCAAATTTGTGTTCATTTCATATTAGCTCGCCAAGACTCGAAAACATGTACACTTCTAAGACTCGTTTCATAAAATCTCATATGAAATGAATACTCATTTAAGATTTTATATATACAAGAAAACAATATTATTCCAAGAATACTTTTTCTGACCGAATATATTTAAACACTGGTTCCTGTGAATTTAAATGTTAGTACCAAGGTCTTTAAGAAGAAATGGTTAAATTGATAACAATACCTGCTTGCTACAGGGTTATCGGAATTCCTCCTTTCATTGATCTTTGTTCCAGAGAAACTTAAGGATTGACAAGTTACGCCTTGAACTGGATTATTGAGAGTCCCTAGAGGTAACTAGCCTTAAATTATGGAGACATTTAAGGCAATGTTCCCTGCTTGACTTTACTGCTACATCGACACATCTCCAGATTTAACGCGACACAGACCTTGACCCGAACAATGTTCTCAACGACATAGCTTTTTTCAATTAATCGATTCAAAGTCACTGTACATTCATAGTTCAAATTGATTATAGGAAGTCTTGATTTGTTTAGATGACAATTTCCTGAGGTAAACCTCAATGTATTTACACACATCGACATGGAACGTTCTGGATAGTGTTCATTACATTGGTTTTTAAATATTTTCTTGATCTTCCATTGTTTTACTAAATTATCATTCTTTTCTTTCATTTCATGACTGCTTGAATATTTGTGCATTCTTGTTATTTAGCCTTGTAATTATTCACCGTACAACTTTCAAGGTACTGCTTGCAAGTTAAAACAAATTTGAATCCTAGTTTGTTTATATGAAAATTTCCAGAAATATACCCCAAGGTATTCGTATAAAGGTTAATGTATTTACACACACCGACGCAGAACGTTCTTGGCTGTGTTTATCACATTTCAGGCTTATAGATGTACTGGGAATGTTACTTTACATATTATATATGTCCACATGGATCAATTGTCACCATTTATCGTACATACGTGAACACGAATCCTGGCTAAATATTTATAATCTGATTACGTGGTGTTACGAACTCTGACGACCTGCTCTTTATTTACTGATACAGTCTAACAACATTGATGATGGCGGCAACTTCTAATGACAGCGACAGAATCAAGGATAGTATCATCATGATTTTGTTTAGTTCTATAATAGTTGCGTTTCGTTTCTGATGAAAGTTGCGTTTCGTTTTCTGTGTCAGTACAGATTGTAATTAAAGTATCAGACCCGAAGTAACGAAAGTGTAATAAAGTAATAACCTTGGTACTGAAAACGATATCGGTTGGCTCAGTACAATCTAGGTCGCTAGGATGCCTTTACCTACGCAGCATATGGGTAAAGTAAACGTATATATTTTAGCGTTAATATGTTTCCATGCAGTGGCAATAGTTATAGTGAAATTACGCTCAAATATGAATGGGATAATTGGATTGGATAAAGCATTAATTGAGAATGCGATATTTCATCACTGCTCTAAACCAAACTTGTGCCGAAAGTTGATGGCGCCAAAATAAGAATATTTACATATTTATAATAACCAAAATCGTAATTCTTTGATAAATCACTAACAAGGATGATATCAATCAAATGATGTTAACATTGAGAAGAACAGCTTTCAGTTGGCAGTTATGCTATGATGAATGCCAATTGAGCAGGCGCCAGGTTAATGAAGAGCACATTCCATTCATGTTGTATTTGACGTTATCCAGTTCGTATCCCTAACGCCCACTTGGAAGCACTTTAATTCTTACATTAACATTAGATCATTTAAAGCGATTTTGATCTGATGATAATTAATTTTTATTTGTTTTCATACTAAATCCAACTCTCTGATTGGTAAATTCTTTTTCTTCATATAATCCCAGAAAATCCGACGTCATCACGACGTCACAATAGAGATGTCGACGTTGCGTATTGATTTGGAAAAAAATCCATTGGAAATTCATTAGAATGGTACGTTTAAACGTATCTTATGTTATCAAGTAGTCTTAAAAATTAATTATAAGCATTTATGTAACTATTTTTTAACTCCATAGGGGTATGAAAGAATCTTTTTTGCAAATTTTACGCGGATTCACAGTTTGCGAACAAAATTTTATTCTACGCCTATAAATTAAAAATAGTTGCATCAATGTTTAAATAATTGTTTTTTCTTTGTTTTCACATTAAATCCGACTTTCTGATTGGCAGACACTTTTCTTTAAATACTAGGAAGAAAAAAAATCAGAGAAATGGCGCGAAAACCCGACGTTATCATTACGTCGATGTTGTGTATTGATTGAGAAAAAAATCATTGGAAAGTCAATTGAATCGTACGTTTAAACATATTTAATTTGGTTCGCATATCAAGTAGTCTGAAAAATTAATTATACGCATTTATGTAACTATTTTTATCTCCATAGGGGTATGAAAGACTCTTTTTTGCAAACTTTACGCGGATTCACAGTTTGCAAACAAAATTTCTTTCATACCCCGATGAAGTTAAAAAATAGTGACATCAATGGTTAAACAATGATCGTAGGGGAATACAAACGATAATTCTACTATCGTGGGGACTATTATGATAGCGTCACAACTGTAATGACTGCTATCTTTACTTGGTAAGATTACATGTGGATTTCTTTATCTGCTGTTTTGACTATTATCATCTCACTTTTATGAATAACCCTTGTTAATGAATGCATCTCCGAGGTTGACCCCAATGTCGAATGATGACAATTGATAAGTTTTTTATGTTCAAAACAGACTAATTATCACCTTTTCACCGATGTAGTTATGAGCTATAATTGTTAGCCTAATAAAGAAGTTCAATACATGTTTTCAAGATGGCGGCTGTGGCGGCTATCTTGGATTTCCGATCGACACGAAAAATAACAACACTTGGTCGGGACTATGTCAGGATCATTTCAGCCAAGTTTCAGCTATATCGCAACCGTAGAACTCGAGAAGATGTTCAAAATGTGTTTTCAAGATGGCGGCTGTTGCGGCCATGTTGGATTTCGGATCGACACGAAAAACAACAACACTTGGTTGGGGACCATGTCAGGATCATTTTAGCCAAGGTTTAGCTAATCGCACTGATAGAACTTGAGAAGAAGTTCAAAATGACGAAACATGATGACTATAAGTCATCCTGACCCTTCGGATCAGATGATCTGAAAAGCTTTCTTCGTAAAATCCTTAAAAATATTAATACATCGGTGTGCTAGTCACTGTCTCATAAACACCAAAACATGGCTTATCCACACATATATATCATACATCTAACATTGTGTCCGTTAGCAATTTGCCTCTCAGATGTAGGGTACCGGCATCGGCCGGGGTTTCCCAAATGTCTATCTGTAGGACTTACATCTCTTCCAAAATCATGAAGTAAATCTATTGGATGATTGTTTGCTTGTTTGATTAATGAACGTCCCACTAACAGGGTCATATGAAGACGGCCTCCGATATATGCACGCTGTTGCGTGTATATTATACAGTGTGTGTTTCGGGAAACTGCGGTATGTTCATGTTGTTGTCTTCTTGTATAGTGGATCTCTTGCCCTTTTTATCACTGAAGCATGCTTCCAAAGACACCAAGCAACACAACTTATCCGGTCACATTATACTAACAACGGGCGAACCAGTTGTCCTACTCCCTAGACCCTAAATTTAGTCGCCTTTTACAATCAATTCTAACGCCCTACATGCAGGACGCTCATGCAACAATATTTTTTAAGAGAAATAACACGGTGGGTGTAGGAGGGTGGATTGTCAGATAGGTATAAAGCCCCATTTCTTTGATTAAAGCGACGTCTTATTAACAGTCGGGGTCATGTTAGGACGACCTCCCATGTATGTGGTGTGTTGTGTGTATAAAGTGAGTGCGTGGTGCGTGTTTTGAGAGACTGCGATAAATTTGTGTTGTGTCTTCACGAAAAGTAGAACTCTTGCCCTGTTTATAATGCTATATCACTTACGCATGCAGCCACCAAGCAATACATCCCACCCGGTCCTCAAAAGAAGGCTAAAATGAGGCGGTGTCAAGGGAGACTTTAGGAATAAAGCCCCAAGGGCATGGATAATGATTAATGTACAGGGAGTCCAATAAATTATGTTACAGTTTTAAAATGATATACCTTTTGATCTCTACATCATCGTTTAAAAATATTTTGGAATAAAAAGGCATACATACATTCAGAAGTTTTGTTTGATAAAGTACGAGAAAATATTTGACGCAATTTGGCAGAATTATGACGTGATGTCATCAATTACTTCGATGATGTCATTTTTACATTTTTACTACCATCACCTCAAGAATGGATTCGACAAAACAGTTTCAACTTGATGTAGTTAAATGTTTTTATAAAACAAAATCGGCAAAACAAGTCATCAGGATTATGAAAAAGAGACATCCAGAAATTGAAAATTAAATAGAATGAAGAATTCTAGACTCATCAAGAGGTTTGAAAGAAATGGAAGCGTTAGTGATGCAAGGAATCGGTATACTGGTAGGCCTAAAATTGTGTGCAATAATGAAAACTGTCCAGAGTGTGATTACGGAAACACCAGAAAGGTCAGTACGAAATGTCATGAAGGATTTACATGGAACAGTTAGTCGGATGAGTGATACCGCATGCTTAAATTTGATTTGAAATTGAAGCCATACAAGCTTAGTGTTATGCAGCGTTTGAAACAATCAGATATTGATAATAGACTTGAATATGCAAACTGGATCTCTCGGCAGCTAGATGACTTTTTGGTAATGTTTGGTTTTCAGACGAAGCTCATTTCACTTTATCAAATGTGGTAAATGGATAAAATTATAGATTTGGGGGATTTGAAAAACCAACCTTTCACCATGAAAACCCCTCCATAATGAAACGATTACAGTTTCTGCAGCCCTGAACTTCTAGAGAATTATCGGTCCATATTTCTTTGAGGATGCTGACGGCGATACTGCCTCTGTTAATTCAGAGCGCTATCTGAGGCTACTTTAGTCCTAATTTTTACCTGCCTGCTTTGAAGCGAGAAGTGAGAGATATCAATTCAGTGTGGTTCCAACAGGATAGTGCAACACCACATACAGCTCGCTGTGTCGCCGAGTGGCTCGAACAACATTTCACGGATTGGTATATTTCTTACAAGACCCAGTTTGTATGACCACCTCATTCCCCAGACCTTAGCCCTCTGGACTTCTTTCTGTGGGGCTACCTGAAGGATAGAGTGTATTCACCTAGGCCAAGAAATATTGATGAATTCAACATAGCAATAGAAGAGAAATCAACAACATTCCGAGAGACATAAGCGCTGCAGTTCTTGCAAACTTCAAGACAAGGGTTGCGACTGTAATAAAGCAGAAAGGACGTCACCTAGAGCACATTTTGTGAAAATGTTAAGCTCCATGCTATGGCAACAATTAACATTGTGGTAATATTTATTTACATTAATATAAAAAAATCAAGTACTAGCATTGTGATGTCCAAATTTCAGAGTGATTTACTAAAAAATGAAAATAATATTAAACTTTAAAAGTGTAACACAATTTATGGGACTCCCTGTACTTTTCATACACCAATATGTCTCTCATGTTTGTTCAAAATAAACCAAACATAAAAAAGTGAAAATATTACAGGCCGTCGTTATTGATATAAGAAGGGCGATAGAGAATTAGCTTGTGAAATCATTTGTTTACCGACATAACAGTTACTTCCCCTGAAACGAACATACTCTTGTGTGAGGTGATAAATGCATTCTTCAGTATTAGTTTCGTACCTTATGCTTTTACGGTTCCAACGTCAGATAACCTTGTTTACGTCGGATGTACCTGGGTTCATTTCAGTGCGAGAGTATTTATCGACCGGCAGTCCAAAACTTCGTGTTAGAATGTCTACTTACTCCACACTGGCTACGTCTGCATTATACATACTGTAGCACGAGGGAATGGAATTGTTTTTTTGTTTCTTTTTACCTAGTAAAACCACAATACCGCGCTCGTATTTTCCGTGAAATCGCGCAGACACATATATGTTCACGTAAAAAAAAGATACTAGACAAAAGCTTTCTTGAGTAGACTGTGTCGTGTAATGGAAAATTGGATTGCATAGCAAAACCCTAATGAAAGTTCCATGTATCATGGTTGGCAATCAAATCAATATGTTAAAAAAATGGCCTGATAAACGCACGACATCTTCCTAACCTCTACATATATTGTACCTATGTTCGACGATACAATACCCAACATCGATCACTGTTACAAGATCCGTTCTGAAGTAAAAATCATAACCAAATCATTTACATAAATACAGTTCTCATGTTTCCCCTATTGTTTTATATCTATGCTAGCTTTTGTTATTGGCAACGACAACAATATACCACAAAGATATGGTTAGTAAGCTACCCTGGTTAGTATCGCTGTAAACATTGTTTGTTTGTATGATAAACTTAACGTCCTATTAACAGCCAGGGTCATATAAGGACGGCCTCCCATGCATCCAGTGTGTTGCGTGAATGAGGTGCGGAGACTGCAGTATATTCGTGTTGTGTCTTCTTGTATAGTAGAACTGTTGCCCTTTTTTATATCATTGCGGTTGATTGCATATTCCGCAAGAAATTTTGACATGGCAGAGAAGCTTTTTTATTATTCCAAAGCATGTACACAAATGATATTTAGACAATGAACGATATATGCAGACTCATAAGCTCTTTTGCACATGCAGTCTTGCACATAGCAGTTAAATTTTAGCCATGAGCACCCTTGTGAATCGCGCTGACATCGGAAAAATATGTGCTTTGCACTATTGCTTAGAAGTTACATTGAAATAAACCCTGGACAGTCGATTTTATTGCATACTTTCAACTAGCACGACATATAACTGACAAACCGGAGAGCTTGAAATAATTACTCATAACGAGATCTAGTTAGTTTTACATGAAGGTAACGTTTCAATTCGTCTATGTATCATGTATTTCTACCAAATCGAAAGGCGACGGTGTCCCACTATCAATACATTCAAAGTTTACATGTATCCGTATCCAAACACCTGATCTAATGACAAGGAAGGGATATAAGACATATTTGAAGAAAAAAAGCATCTATGGTCTATATACGTGTAGATGTCAGAGCTTTCCAGACAATCTTCATCATGCACACTAGCGCATTACGAGATTATTATCTAAAAAGCTCTAGCATCTATATAGACTATAGCGTATAGAAGCCATAGGAATATAGTTTAATGCCTATATTTACATTATCAACTCATTTTAGGGTCGCTACATTAACATTGTTTAGCTAGACCAGGATAACCGTTTATTAACGACGATTTAAAACACAAGATGGAACAGTCATTTTGACGGTGATCAGCTGACGTCAACACGTCAACATTAGTTACGTCATAATGGTCACGTTTTGGTGTTGGTTATACCGTCATATACTCCACTTTGTCTTGGTTTGTTTATATAGTAGAAGTGACAAGTAAATGTAAATATATATTGATATTCCACTAGTGGATTTTTTTGGTTGAAATTTTAAACTTTGACCCGGACCTATTAATTTAATCTGTCGCGTCTAAAACTGTTAAAGTTATCGAGTATCGCATGACGTCATACCGCTGTACTCCGATTGCTGCTTGCAGATGCAGAACAAAACTGCAGAGTTGGAATCGAATATGAAACGGCATCGGCATGTGTACGTTCTTATCCGTAGCAAAAACTATCGACTTCAAATTGATACACATATTTGGTCAGCATTTTATCTAGCCGGTGGAGGACCCATCCGGTGGTTTGGTGTTTTCCTTGTTTGTTATTTTTTTAAATGTACAAAGGACACTCGCTACATTGATCCTTTAAACGAAAATTCGGTCCCCACTTGGTACCCCAATGCGTTATGTACCCGAAAGTCCTGAACTGTTAGTAAACACTGTTTATACCAGTCAGAAACGGAACTAACCAAGCGAAGACAAAAACCCTGGATTAGGTGTCATCGCCTGTCGATACGGTAACGGTGTCAGTAACCGTTCCTTAGCTGCCCTCCGACGATAAGGTTTTCGTAAGATTGGCTCTGTTTACCGAACAGTAATCAATTTAAGATTTTAAGCCCAAAGGTAGATCGTTAGAATTATACGTGCTGCCCCTATTGCATGATCGTAAAAGGCGACTAAATATAGGATATTATCTTTTCTCTTCTTCTTAACTTTCTTCTTCCTTATGTCTTGACACCACCTTACTGTTTGCCTTCGATTGAGCACCCCTATGAGGAAGGCTCTGGGGTTCGTCTATTGAAGTGGTAGTTTCTACACCCGCCTAGCGCTCAGAATAAAAATATTGGGACGATTGGTTCGTTCGTTGCCAGTATAATATTACTAGGTGAGGTGTGAAACATGGACTAGAAAGTCACTATACAGGAAGACACAACTCGAATATACCACAGTCTCTGAAAACACGCATTTAGTCAGTTACTACTAAACTGGGCTGCGGCATTATTTTGTTAATCAGTAAAACACGATTGAATTCCAATATTGTGTAGGGAAGGAAGCACTTTTAAAAGAAAATTATCTGATGTATTTAGCTGTGTATTGAGTATATGTTATGTGCATTTTCAGTGAATAGCACACTTCACACAGGTATACACACTGTATGTTAACGGGATCCTGCCCCGGTTGTTTTGTTTCTACTTCCGGAAAAATCGTATCCAAAAAATGAGAAGGATACGTGCTAAATCGCTTTAAAAACTCGGTATTATTTCATTTGTTTATTGAAACCTATAAAAATTAGAACAGTGAAAGCTTACAATTTTAATATGTCCAACAATTGTATTAGAAAATGAGAATAAAGCCTCCTTTTTGTATTCAAACATGTAACCTGTATTATATTTCCGTACAAAACAGAAAAATGCGTGAGAATTTGAACATTGCTCAAGATATCGGTTGCATTTCTTTAAGACAAGATGTTGAATAGAGAATTAGGATAGAACAAATCGTCATTAACGAGATGAAACTACTGTTGCGATAAGGGGAGTGGTGCGACTGGTGTACCCGTGGTCAAGATTACTAGAATCTTTCATGGTTCTGTTATCTCAACCTGAGTGAAAATTTTTGGCTGTTCAACTCGAGGCTTGCCGAGGGTTGATGGCCAATATCTTTCACAAGGGTTGAGATATCCCTTTCACCTTCGTAAATCCGTGTGATTCTTTTTCTCCCATATTTTCACAAAATATTTTGAAAATGCAGTTTTAGAAACATTTCCAAAGTGCCGCCATCATAGGAACGTCGCAGTGCGTCAAAATTATTGACGTCGCTGACAATAAGCACCGCATGTATTGATGACGTCATTGTCTAGCACTTGAGAGCTGTCTTTTTCCTATCTGAACGTGGTGAGGTGTGTTTCTGTTGTATCTTTGGCGACATGCTTCATGATATAGCATTATAAAATGCTTCATTATTGAAAAGAGACACAACACGAACATGCCATAGTCTCACAAAATACGCACACACGTCAACTAAATATTCACATGCACTGAAACCCATTCTCCAATGACCCTCGATGTTAATAGGACGTATGTACATGTGTAATCAACCAGCTCAAACAATTTTACACAAATTCATATCAATACCTAAGTTAAAGATACTCCACCGTTGACAAACGGTATTTTCTCTCTATCAAAAACAGGAGCAGACGATTTAGTATTTTTTCAGTTACAAAAGTTACATACTTTACACCATCATTGAAAAGTTTGAGGTTTTAATTTTATGTTAAGATAAAAATATCGAAAATAATTAATTGCATCCCGAAAAAATCCGTGGCTCTATGTCCTATATGGAATGAAGTATTGCTTGCGCATGCACCAAAAGCAAAAAAGATTATTTTATATGTGTTTTTGTGTTAATTAGACATACATATACACGATTAAACATCAATTATTATCCAAATGATGAGTAGTGTTTAAGCTCTGTCGGCGGTGGAGCATCTTTAAAGGACACACATGTATGATGTCTTTTCGATACAGTGATTTAAGGATTGCAATCTGTTGTGTGTGAACTTTTGTATGTTTTGAGAGGCTGTGACATATTCGTGTCTCTTGGTAATATGGCAAGCATTGCAGTTTTTATAGTGCTTTCGTACTGAGACATGCCGCTGAAACCTACACCCCACCTAGTCATATTATGCTGAGCGCTGGTATATTACGACCAGGGAACAGTATTCTTAGCCATCCTCATTGGACGAATGTTCAACTGTAGGCCAAAAGTGAGGCGGTGTATTTACTGTACTTATAAATGAATTGTGATACGTGCATTGTTTTGCATGTAAACGAAGTCAGCAACGATCAATAATCAATTAAATTTATCGAAATATTTTAAATTTGTTTTATGATAATGTCTCACCATTTTCTGGGGTCATACTTAAAACATTTTTTAAAAAATCAGTTTATTTTTCCGTGATATTGTTGCTTTTCCGACATTATGCCCGAAATTGTCGATAGGTCGATACCGCGATCTTCAGGTGCAACCACTCCGCCTCCTACCTGTAGACAGATGGGCCCCGTGCAGACATAACAGTGTACTTTTACACTGCCCTTCGGTACAGATACCGGCCGTCTACAGTACACTGGACCCGTATTATATCATATTGCTCCTAATGCCATCGCGCTTATAAAACTGTTCATTCTTTGAACTGACAATGCTACATAAATCTAGTTAAGATATTCTTGATTTTATTTTCATATTGGTTGCACATGAACCCTTATAATATCGATCATCGTTGCTAAGGAAGTTGAAGGCCATTTTTCTAATGAGATGTCGAATATTTGTTGCTGGTACAGTAAAGACATTTTCACTACGTTGTATTTATGTATTACTTTTTATATGATAACCATCGTAAAATAATGAATACTAATTTGCCATTTATAACGGCATTTATATTCCCAAACACAAGCCAATAACTAACTACCTAGCCACAGCGGTAGCATGTTAAGTTTTATTTTGTCGAACAGATGGTTGTCAATAAAACTTGTATCGAAGTTTTAACGTTGTGTTTAATGTAAGTTTATATTATTATTGACAAATTAAATCAACGTGTAAACTCCAGCTAGATTTCACGCCCTATGTTGTTTTAATGCCAATTACAGGTTGTCAAAATATCACGCTAGATATAATATTAGTACTTGTATTAAACGTTATCGCTGCCTCTGTCAGCTGAAACTAAACATACCAGTTAGTCATGTTCATTGTATAGTGACAGAGGTTTATATCCACACCAGCTACCAAAGCTGTTTCTGTCATCAGCATGAGACCTTGGAAGCTTTGAACGATTCATTTTGTTGGAGTGAATATCTGTTAATTCCTCATGGAAACTCATCGCCCTGAAAACCATTATCGTTAAATGGTGTGTTTTAATGATGCTTTCGTCGTCGTAGGCGTTTCTTGATGGTTTTGGCATATCTTGTGATAACCTTCTGGATGATGGCTGGGCGAGATGGAATTCTTCAGCAGCTGACACTGAGGTAAGTGGGGGGACATAATTAATGAAGAAAATAACTAATGAAGAAAATGTACTTGGTGGATATTAGATTTATTGATTTCGACATCTTGATTGATGACTGGTTCTGTTTCAGGGTGAGACCGATTACAGATTTAATTAAACCAGAATCATAATATCGTGTACTTTAGAAATTAAGTCTTCACTGTGATCTTTCATCTGATACAAGCATGTACCTGACTCGGATTTCACACTTTTAGAATGATACTTAATACTAATTTAATCTCTTCCTCTATACTGTTTTTTACCATATTCAATTTTCTCTGTGAAACTCGTAATGAATTGATACTTGGGCGAAATTGAAATGCTGATAAGCATACGTTTTACCGCTAATACATGATGGCATTTAAAATAAGATATGGAGTTGTTTTATGGAGCTTATGTCAGTGTTTTTATTGTATTTACAAAAATCACTAAATAATGTTATTATTCCGACTCTCTGAAATCTTCGGCTTTTTCACAATAATATTTCAATGGCATGTGTTGGTCATTTGCAGTTTGTGGACTTATTTTCCATAATCCCCATTTTGAATAAGGTATTTATGAGGTCCTGTGCTTCAGTATAGACAGTTGTGTATACGAACAGATATAATAAGAGGTCTGGAGAAATGGACGCCACATCACGTACCACCGAAGTAGTATCGAGGAGTTCTTTATGATGATGACGACAAGGTTATTAAATAGAGGCTAGGTTACATGAAATATTGTCTTCGGCAATCAGGAATACATTATTAGTTAAACTTTTAAGAATATGCAATTATCGTTCAAGGTACTTCCAATATCATCGTTAATCACATTTAATATATAACCTGTCAGGAGCTATTCAGATCTTCAACCTTCTCGGCGATAACAATTCCACACTGTGAAATTAGAGGTCTTAAAGGGCCGTCAAATGGAATAGTACCATTTCTTAACGTAATTATGCTGCCATATAGCTCCTCCATTTCTAAACAGTAAACGTGAGAGCCATTGACACTTGATGAAACCGACTTATCTTCATGTCAATGATTTCAGCGTCGATGTATTGCGATATAACAGTATACATTATTCTGAAATGAAATGAAATACAGTATAACTTGTCTAAACCATATGTCGTTGCAACGAGTATATTTGACCGGTATAGGAAAGTGTCTAGATTAATCAGGTTGTAATGGTATAATTAAGAAGGGAAATGTCACACAGGTAAGCCAGAATAGAAAGGGATCCGGATTTGACAACGGCCGGTTTTGACAGGGTACACAGTTTATACATTAGGACATTAATCGTCGACATATTTACCTTTATATATACAGTGACAGTACAGACTTGACGGAACTAGTGTAAATGGTATGGTAAAAATTCATAAGTATTCCAAGAACAGATGTAAAATAGTCATTAAAATTCTTGCTTACTTATTTCTTATTTTCTTCCATTGAAATCAGTTTCAAGTGTTATGAAGCTGAAACCTCTATCCTTGTATTTAATTAAGATATTATCGCGTGTTTATGACATTAACCGGTTTTTACTGATTGACAAAATAAAAATATCACTTCCGGTTCATTTGGAGTAGAAACTTCCGGTGCGAAAATGCAGCTGTATCAGATTTTCAAGATTGACTTCAATGGTTTCGCGAATATCAAATGATGCATAATACGTGATCGTGTGTTTTGTACCTCGAATCATCGATGGACAATAAATACAAAGTTTGTGACGTAATGAGAACAACAGTGGAAGTCAATTATCAATACATTACTGCACTATATTATTCAAATCAGATGCTAGGCGTTATGCTATAAAACTTTCAAAACACAGGTTGATAAACCTCGGATGGATGTCGCTTTCAATGGAATTCTGTAATTAGCCTATATACTGGCTACACTTGTATATTAAAACTGTATATGGACACGAACAAGAGGCCCTGTGAACCTTAACAGTCATCTGAAGGTAACAAAATATATAGTAGAACACAAATACACAGTTGTATGTTTAACACTTGTAACATATTGTACCCCTGTGACCTTAAATAAAGGTCAATATAATTTATCCAAGCATGCTACAGGCCGACTATCAGTTACTGTACCCAGGGTCTTAAATATATACAGTGTTCAAGAAGTTTTGAGGCCCTTGTGACCTTGAATGATAGTCAAAATGATTTGTTTGAACAAACTTTGTTGCCCTTTATTCTAGCATGTCCTAGACCCAATACCAGGTCTATGCCTCTGAGTAATTCACAAGAAGTCATTGAAAGATTTCCTCCTATTTGACCCCTGCGATATTGAATAAATGTCAAGATCATTTATATGAACAACTTGTTAGGCCTTCATCCCAGCATGCCGCAGGCCCATTATGAGTACTCTGGGCCTTTTGGTTTTTGAGAAGAAGTCGATCAACGATTTAAGCCTATTTGCTTTGATCCCCTATGACCTTCATTGGAGGTCAAGGTCATCCATTTTAACAAACTTTATAGCCCTTCATCCTTCGGGACAGATGACATAAAATGTTTGAGTTTGTTAATCATCCTATTTACAGCTAAGGTGATCTTAGGACAGCGCCCCATGTATGCGATGTATTGCTTGCGGTGTTTGTTTGCAGACTGCAGTATGTTTTGTGTATTTGGCAGACTACGTTATAGTTTGTGTATTTTTGGAGACTGGTATACTGTGTATTTTGGGAGACTGCGGTATACTTGTGTTGTCTCCAATTTCACATTGCTACCTCACTTAAGCACTTGAGAAACCAGGTCATGAGTTATGATGCTTTCATTACGGAATCAAGGATACTCTGTAGTTATGGTTTTAATTACGTTATTTCCAGAAGATCAGCCTTTTTTTAATACCTAAATACGTGAAAACATTATTTTTTTAATATTTTTTTAATGTGAAAAGCCATTCTTCAACTCGATACGGTGCATTGATTTAATCAAAATGTTCTCACGAGTTAGCGTGGCAGTCCTAGTCATGTGTCACTAAAGTATGTTCGGCAGTGTATGGGATATCCATCTTCTATTGGGTTAATACAGCCATTATAAAACAGTCTGTTCTGGTCTGTAGGGGTATCAGGATGACAACAATCCGTCCGAGAGATGACTTGAACGTGCTATTTTTTCCCGAAGCATGCCGATACAGATTTCCCTGAGTAAATTAAATTTCGACGAAGACGTGTAAATACTTCCTGGATCTCAAATTGAAAGCATGTACAACGTATGCGAATAATTAGGCCATAGGGGAACTAGAAATCCATATACGGTACTTTGTTATTTAGTCCTTTCGACTCTTGGATAGAAAACGATATCTGATAGTAATCCCATAAAAGATATAACGTAAATTGTATAGTGATATGTGGCAGGTGATACACCGGCAAGAGTCAACAACCTTAGTTCAAGACGTATGATCTTTAAATAAAACATCAAAAGTGTTTAAAACAAAAACAGGTTTACAACTAATGGGATGACATAATTCAACGGCGAGGTCCTAGTTACTCAGATAATTGTTTGATAACATAAAGTAGCTTAGAATGATTGTGACACATTCGTATTGTGTATGTATGTAGTGTGTGAGGTGTGTGTTGGGAGACTGTGGTATATTCGTGTTGTGTCTTTTTGGGATACAGGAAACTTTGCCATTATCAAGGTGCTATCTCACTAAAGCATGCCGCTTTAGTATTATGTTGGGTGTCTTCGGCAGCATGTTTCAGTGATAAAGCACTATAAAAAGGGTACAGGTCTTAAAAAGTGGTAGTTTTTGTTGAAGTTGGGCAGGGCGGGGTGTGTTGCTTGGGGTCTTCGGGGGCATGTTTCAGTGATGTAGCATTATAGAAAAGACATGGAGACTACAAAAAGAATAAACCACAGTCTCCTTAAAAGATACACGAGCTGTCCTTAAATGATACTGGCTGTTTATAGTGAGTAAAAATCATAAACTGATCATGCTTAGTACATGTAATTGCAATGTGGATGTGCGTGTTTTTCTAATTTGTGACTTGAACTGAAATACAACACAAAAACGGATGACTGTCCGTCGTTTTCATTTTTTTGTTGAACCACGAGGTTTAAGTTGTAATGAATTTACCAATTTTCCCTTACGTTCAGACTTTTTTGTCTTAAATTAATCTCAGTTTCAATTTGTTAGTATCCCTTTCATAGCCGTAATTAAACAAAACTGATTAAGTCTTGACATAAATCGAATGTTAGTGGTCCGCCAAGTCATAGTCTAATAGTTAAAATGTAATCTGATTTTGTGGGAAAAAAGATAAAGAATAACATGTTAAAATCATCACAAAACTCTGATTATTAAGGAAACGTAATATCGATATATAATGATCCATTGGATCCTGACGAACTTGCACTGGCCTACGCCACTCTTGAAATATAAAGCCAGGTTAGTTTTTTGGTTAATGTCCTATTAACAGCTAAGATCCTAGCCACTGCTAACCGTGTACAATAAATCATGTCTTTTGGAGACTGTCATACCGAGTGTGGTGTCTCCATGTAACAATATAACGGTCGTCCTCACTGAAACACGCAACGCATAACATTTGCCAAACTAGTCGTTCCGCTTTATCTATTCTGAACCTTAAGGAGAAACCGATAAACTGTCAGGGAACAGAACCTTCACAGGAAAAAACGCTCAAATCAAAGTCAAACTTGATGTGGTTTCAAGGGAACTTGGAACTGGGAAGAAGGAAGTTACCGTGGTGGATATTGATAAACATTTTTAGGTTTTAAATACTGAAGATCTAGATTGTTTCAGACACCAACAAGTGATTGATATATAAAGAGAGCAAGTAGGCATCGATTACCTGCATTTAAAATAAAGAAAAAATAGCAAAAATTCCAGTGAAATATTTTGTTGTCAGTGTATGATTAAAATAAATAGTAAGCTCAAATCTATCACGTTATAAAAGAGAGAAAAAATATAATTTAAAAGTAATCTTCCCTGGAGATAAAGATTATTCCAATCGTTTAGATCCAATCAAATCTTCTATATACAGTGTTAAACAATTAAACCCGCACGATTCGTAAATAAACCAAGGACGTATGTTTAATGACTGCACAAAGTACTCTACGGGGACTCGTATCAATATGGGAGCATGCAATTAGATGTAAAAGTGAATGTTGTACGATCAGATAGCATGAAGCATCAACGACGTGGTAATGAGAAATCGATACAGAACATTATATAATGGTGCATGATGGGCAGACAGGGATGCGTAATCCGGGCACCCGCGACACTGCTGCTTCATCAACTACTATAGCTACTAAAGAAGTATTTGTGATTAATAAGTATGTAAATATGGGATAAATCGGATATTTGTTTTTCGTTTTGCCATTTTAAGGAAAACTTGCTTTGTCTGCGAGATACATACACGTATGTTGAAAGCACGTGCGTTATGTTATGAAACAGAAGCCGAATTCATAGAGCGCTATCACACCCCTCACTTTTGGCCTTTTGTTGAGCGCACGTCCCTGTGCGGTAGGCTCTGGGTTCTGTCCGCTGGCCGAGACACACAAGTCTATAAAAGGGGTAGTTTCTGCTCCTGCTTAGCGCTCACTCAGCATACAGGGAGTGGGACGACCGTTGTCAGTATAATGTGACCGGGTGGGGTGTGTTGCTTGGTGTCTTCAGCGGCATGCTTCAGTTAGATAGCACTATAAAAAGAAAAAAAAATACCACAGTCTCCCAGGACACGCATACCACGCAATTCATACACGCAACACACCGCATACATGGGAGGCCGTCTTTACATGACCATAGCTGTTAATAGGGCATTAATTAATCACACAAACAAACAACACACCCCACCCCGTCACATTATACTGACAACGGTCGACCAGTCGTCCTACTCCTTGTATGGTATGTAAACTAAAAAAAACACTTAAATATCTCTTATTACACTTCAATTCCGTAACAGAAATAGAGAACACATGGTTAGTATTTTACAATACACGGTTTATTTTGGTGTGAGACTGGGGAGAGCCGAGATGACGTGGCTTTGCCGAGTCATCTCGGCTTTCCGTGGCGATCACCAAGAAAACTCATGTATTGTAAGATACAAACCGTGTATTCTGTTTATCCTGAAACTATCATGACATTCAAAACGCAGAAAATTGCCAGTTATTCACTTGGTTTCGCCTGAAGCGAGACGCAGGGCGAAACAGGGTATCTTGTAATATCTCGGTCAACTTTTATATAAATTGATGCCAGTCCATGTCATTAAAGTCCTGTTTTAAAACCATATATGTGCTAATGTAAGAAATCATCCAGACGGTGTGATTACGGTTACCTGTGGCCAATCAACTGCTTTGTTACAACTCACATGGCCAGACAACCTCTGATCTTCCTCACACGTATTATGAGACAGTCAATCATCTCCATAGTTACATGTTATGTTTATGACAGTACAGTTCTGAGCTGCACAGTGCAATTATCACACAACTGGATACATTCAAATCTGATTTAAGCGACCAACCATTACACCGACAAAACTTGACTCCTTTAGACATGTGCGGGAAAATCATGTGATTTAATAAGGGCAAAAGATTTCTGTATGGATTCAAATATATAATATTAAATAAGTAAGTAAAGTAAAAAAAAAAAAAAAAAGAAAAAAAAAAGAAAAAAAGACCAGAATATGTAACCTTTGACAATAAAAAATATCAAAGAACCACAATTTAACAAAGCACGACAATTTATTGACTCGTGACCTATCCGGGCCTCGAACTCACGATCTACGGCGCCCAATCGCCTAGCCAAACATAAAGTTTCTACCACTGCGCCACATCCAACTGTCATGCTTTGTTAAATTGTGTTTCTTTGATATTTAACATTTGACAATAATATGCATAAATATCTATTATGTATATATTGTAGGGTTTATTCTTAGGTGTCTTCGATGCCATGCTTCAGTGGTATAGCACCATAAAACGGACAAGAGTTCAACTATACTAGGAGACACAACACGAATATACCGCAGTCTCCTGAAACACACACGTCTTACTGCATACACGTAAAACATCATATGACCTTACATGACCCTAGCTGTTAAGGACGTTAACATAATAAACCAAACTAAAGCAATCCATACACTATCGTAAATAAGAGTGGAAGTCTGCAACTAAGATCACCCTGTCGCACGTGATCGCGAAGTGTAAATTTGGGACAATATGGCGGCGGATCGTCTATGGTGGGCATTGGTTTGTTGGACAGGTGACAGCTTAATCCGAGGTCATTATACAGTGATATTCATCGAGAGGAACGTAAATTGACCAATTACAACAGCTGACTGTGTATTCTTACTTTATGTTTAATGCAGGTTTCGCTATACACTAATACAGCTGTATAATGCTACATAACAGTAAACCAATAGTCCATGAAGCTCTGATGAGGAAGTTAACCATGCCTGTGGTGTGTTTTCTCTGAGGCCTTGACCGCGAGCACCACCTAATGAGAAGGCCATTTGCGTGTCTCTCCCTAATGGGACGACTGCCATGGATACGACTTCCGGTCTATGTAGATAAAACACGATTATGGTATTAAGATGTTACATATGGTAAGGAAAAATGTCTTCATTATACGAAACTATACTTTGTCTATATGAGGCTAATTTATTAGCATATGAATATATTCATAGTAAAAACCGGCATTAAAATATCAGAAGCGTAGTATGATGGATGGACAATTTGCATGTATCACGACACACAACAACGACCCGTTAAACTGCGAAGTAACCTGAACGCTTCCTGAAGCTCGACAAAATGTAGTGTGATATAGGACATGTACGCCGTTTCAGCAAAAAGCCTTCGGCACTTGTCGTTTACCTTGGTTCAGTGTCCGATTTATTTCTTTCATAAACCATTAAGATGCTCATTTCTTTTGATCAGCGATTGATATGAGATATTTGTCCTTACATTAAGTTAGTGTTCTGGCAGTATGGTATGGAGCACCCAACTGGTAATTTCATCTCATCAATGCCAACAGTTCATTAAAGATGCTTAAAAGGCTAGTTTGTTTATAAATGACTCATTTATTGCACGAGATATTTGTTCAGGTGTTCTAGTAAGACTTCCTCGATTTGTGTGTTTTCTATATACAGGACACGTTATGAAAGGATACATTAAATTAATTGGGGGGGGGGGGGGCATTCAGGACACGTTATGAAAGGATACATTAAATTAATTCGGGGGGGGGGGGCATTCTGTGCCATCTTCGTAATGAGCATGATATCTGAGATACAGAAAATTTCATCATTTGCAGTCAAAGGTAAAAGAATAACCAAGTTTACATAAGAAGCATAGTTTATGAAATTTCAGTTTAGAAAACATGTATGGAAATAACCTTTTGAAGATAATGAAACGTAAAGATCACATAGGCTTCTACATTGAAAGGAAGAGCCCTGCAGGTAGGGCGTTAGAATTGTACCTGCTGTCCCTATTGCATGATCGTAAAAGGCGACTAAATTTAGGATCTTATCTTTTCTATTCTTCCTAACTAACTTTATCTTTCCTAATGCCTCCCTTGGCACCGCCTCATTTTTGGCCTTGAGTTGAGCGTTCGCCCCTGTGAGGAAGGCTCTGGGTTCTGTCCCCTGGCCGAGACACACCAAAGTCTATAAAAGTGGTAGTTTCTGCTCCTGCTTAGCGCTCAGCAAAAAGGGAATGGGACGACTGGTTCGCCCGTTGTCAGTATAATGTGACCGGGTGGGGTGTGTTGCTCGGTGTCTTCGGCGGCATGCTCCAGTGATATAGCACTATAAAAAGGGCAAAAGTTCCACTATACAAGAAGACACTACATGAATATACCGCACTACATGAATATACCGCAGTCTCCCGAAACACGCACCTCGCACAACATACACACAACACACCGCATACACGGGAGGCCGTCCTTACACGACCATAGCTGTTAATAGGACGTTAATTAATCAAACAAACAAACAAACAAACCGATCCAACCACACAATGGCATAACAGTCAGTGAGAACTATACAACCAATAATTAGATCTCTCATGCTTTGAATTTTGGGGTTCTTCATTAAATCCGAGTCGTTATAAATCTTGGTAAATCAGGAATGTAAAGCGCATCGACACATTATATTCTATACAAAAGAGAAAGCGGCATTTTATACAAGGTTACACTATTATTAAAGCTATCTCAAATCTCTTTTCGAGTTTTCGGTTTTTAATTATCTTAATACGGAATGTAATGTTATCGATAATGGCTTTCTTTTAAACCTAACTAAATCAAACATTTTGTCAGTTTTAACGTTCTTTTCCTTATCTGTAAAAAACAGAGTTATCCGCTCTTGCGGGTAGGTATTTATTGTGACGTCATGTTTTACGAGTGCTACGTCATATCTTTTTAGTTTTAGAGAAAATGATTTTTTAGAAACAGCGAAGATACAATCGATATTTTATACCTACCAATAATGACAAATAAAACTCTGTAACATGTAAACACGGCCACACCTGTGAAATACTGAAACTTAATTATGCTTTGACGTTGTCTGTAATTTTGTAGCTGTGGTAACTGTCAAACAAATTTCCCGCGTGGATCTTCCATGGAACATGAAATATTTAATGTGATACTAACAGAAGTTATTTTCCGTATTAAAATATACTACTTGCTAAACGTCGGAAAAACCCCTTTTGGGGTATGATCAGTCATGATAATTTTATACGGTTGTTTATCTGATATCCTGGTATATATGTAAGAAAGATAATATGGCGTAGTTGTGTTACTACTATAGCAATTATTAATTGGTAAGATATTACACATATAAGTGTCTATGTTAATACCTTATGTGGAAAAAAACGTGTTAGACTAATTTCCAGATTCAAATCGGACGGAAATATTGATTTTGTAGATATGTTTGGTTTCATATGAGTGTATTTACAAACCTTATCGTGGTTATATGTTATAGTTCCTACAGAGCATGTTGATTAAAACTGCTGTCTATAGCATATCTAACGTGGACAATACTGATCACACCCCGCCGGATGTTCGTGCTCAGATTCCATTCAATGTATGACAGCACCATCGTGTAACAGTATTGAGTATATTGAAGAATAAATAAGACAGAGTATCACATAAAAAAACGCCCATTAGGGCTTATGGCCCACCTGTTCCAAGCAAAGAACATAAGCTAAAACTTGAAACTTAGAGGCTTTTTGTTTGAACTTAATCTATCTATCCCTGCTGTACGATATGATTTGCTGCAATTTCCTATAGTTGGAATGGATAGTTTGGTTTTGTCCTTTAATAAGCGAGCAATGGTTATCAATACCTTGTCAGAATTTAGAGTTTATCGATGTGGTGGCTGCAGTATATTCTTTTGGGGTCTCCATGTTATAGTGGGAACCTTGCTATTTCACTAGATCATGCCCCCGAAGACACCAAACGACACACTATACAGGTCTTGCAAACATATATATTTGACATGACCTTGCAACCGCTCCATAAAGTAGATCTCGAACCCCAATCTTAAAGCTGTGGACCTATTTATAGACCATCAGACACGTCACCACTCGACCATCGCTTTCCTCGTGTTCAGATGAAACAAAGAAAATTACATGATCGGGAACCTGACGTGATTCCAATTTAACAATCGTCGATACCGATTCGTATTTCCTTATTTTGATACAATTGTATGGGAGTAAGACGCTCTGTATGCAATGTAAAACTACTAGATCTTGTATCGTCTTTATTTACACCGTTATTATATAGACACGGTAAGTAATATATATTGTTGGTCTTCCATAAATCTTTATCAATATGTGTTATGTGTTACAAGTAAATACCATCGTTACATGTTAAACAAGGGATTACGAGAAGTCTTTCTATTGAAGACTTGGGTGTCTTAGAACAGACAGGCAAGGACATATCTGATGATGACAAATCGACCAGAAGCAAAAGAGCCTGCACCACCGATGATGCTTGGGGGCTTAGTATGTTATTTGTATAGATTGAAATGATTAAACACATCAATCTAATATTGGCTTCTAATTATAAAACTAGCTTCTTCTGAGCCAGCCACGGGAGAAAAATGCCTGATTTTGATACGGCGTTCCTCTTAACTTCAATCATATTGTATTCAAAATTCCATGCTAAAGACAACGACGTTTCCATAAAAAATAAACTGTTTGAAACGCATATTATCCACAGTACATTAGTGATACCACCCGAGTTGTATGTTCCTTTTTGTAAGAGCGACTTAATCTAGGGTAATATCTTTTATTTCCTCCTAACTTAATTATTTGTTCCTACGTCTCCCTTGACACCACCTTACATTTGGCCTTCGGTTGAGCGCTCGCCCCTTTGGAAGTCTCTCCTGGCCGAGACACACTTAAGTTTATGAAAGTGGTAGTTTCCGTTCCTGCTTAGTGGTCAGAATTAAGGAAGTGGGACGACTGGTTCACCCGTTGTCAGTATGTGACCGGATGGGATGTGTTGCTTGGTGTCTTCGGCGGCATGCTTCAGTGATATTGCACTATAAAAACGGCAACTGCAGCCTTCCAAAACACACATCCGCACTTCATACACACAACAAGCCGCATAGATAGGAGGCCTTACATGGCTCTGGCTATTAATAGGACGTTTACTCAGTCAGGCAAACAAACAAATTGTAACAGGACACTCTTATCATGTATATACAATACATATGTCGGAATGCCGAAAGCCATTTCCAATGGTGTATCTTGAAGCAAGCGACGTGTTGCTAATATTGAAATGACTTGTCGAATCAGATCGCACAGAACGCCCAGGTGGATGGTTATTGTACAGCAATCAAATGACACTCATATTCCAATTAAATATTTTACAAAATTTTATTTAATGTGAACGCATTTAGATGCCGATGGTAACAAATATAGTTCTAATGTGTGTACATTTCACACATGACCTGTTCCTCTCTTATTCTGTTTACAAAGTACTGTGATCAAAAATAGCAAGCTCAAACAGCCCTTAAAAGTTTTGGAGGTGACATAGGTTATGCATGTTGTAAAATTACCACCATTCCTATTTCCTGACAGTATAACCAAATAGCTTATATGTCGAAACTCTGAGCCGAGCTTCTAGTTGTGACCTTTTTGACGTATTATATCCTTGCTGAACGTTCGCTGATAACACATCTCGGTGGACTTCAATGTAATTAAATAAAACAGCGCTTCTGTTTTACTTTTCTGAAAGACATTGTAATCAATATAATCTGGTTATTTAAATTAGAATTCACACAAAAATGTCACATAAAATGGCTTCACTGGATGTTTCAGACTATACCGAGATCATAAACTTCGAGTTTTTTTTTTCTTCAAAATAAGATTTTGGTTTAGGGCTGAAGATGTTATTTTTTGTAATAGATGCTTCTTTGTTTTTCTAGTTCTAAAGCTTGTTATTCACGACATTATTGAGAAACAATTGTCGATAGTCACGGCAACAGTAATACAGTAATAGGAAGATGGATATATTATGTTTAGACTTAAAATATGCATTCTCGACTCCAGCAATTGGTCTTCCTGTCGCAGTTTAAAGCGATTTGGTGAAACAAACCAGTCATTAGTAATAACGCTAGGGTGTTTGGTTAATATATCGAAACTAAATCAGCGCTTCAGTTTATAAACAAAATTCTGGTTTGGTATCATTGAATTCAGAGTATATCTGAGTGACGGGGGTCTCTGACCTGAAATAGCACAGATGCAGGATACATATGTTTTTCAATAACGATTTAATAGTCTTTTTTGAAATGCGTATGAATATAAAACAATACTTTTTTTAAAACACAGCGTTTTTATTAATACGCTTTGCAACTATTGACATATCCCATCGACTGTTGAATATATTTCTCTATGTTTGTTGCATTGACCAATTCTCATTGATCGATCACTCGGGGGAACATTCGGTTAATGACCTTTCCCGGGCTCGGTCAGACCGATGACACTCGACTTCACTCAGAGGTGTTTTGATTCTCTCCCTTGGGAAACTTTGTCATAAATACAACGTTGACGGAAGCTTTTGTCGTTTGACCTACTCAAGAATGACCCTGGTGGACGTCTGCCTTTGCTGGTGATATATCGAGTTGCTGTCGTGTTACGGGATATATAATGATGATAACTATATGATGTCAACGAATATTCGAATACTCCTTCGACAATTAGCATAAGAATATAAAGAAATGCTATTTAAAATCGTTCGACAATTGGTATAAGAATATAAAGAAATGCTATTTGAAATCGTTCGACAATTGGTATAAGAATATAAAGAAATGGCTATTTGAAATCGTTCGACAATTGGTATAAGAATATAAAGAAATGCTATTTAAAATCGTTCGACAATTGGCATAAGAATATAAAGAAATGCTATTTGAAATCGTTCGACAATTGGTATAAGAATATAAAGAAATGCTATTTGAAATCGTTCGACAATTGGTATAAGAATATAAAGAAATGCTATTTGAAATCGTTCGACAATTGGTATAAGAATATAAAGAAATGCTATTTGAAATCGTTCGACAATTGGTATAAATCGTTCGACAATTGGTATAAGAATATAAAGAAATGCTATTTAAAATCGTTCGACAATTGGTATAAGAATATAAAGAAATGCTATTTGAAATCGTTCGACAATTGGTATAAGAATATAAAGAAATGCTATTTAAAATCGTTCGACAATTGGCATAAGAATATAAAGAAATGCTATTTGAATGTTCGAATGAGTGACATAATGTTTAAACTACGAATAAAGGTTAATGGTATAGTGTCTAATTCTGAGTTTGCCGTAAAGGTTAATCACGTTCAGCTACGATTGTTTGATATATACTTTTGTTTTGTTATAGTTAATGACCTATTGAAATCTAAACACATTTGTTATGTACTTTCTGCCTTGCCATTTCCACTTCATTTTACTGATATAGGGCCCTAGCTGACGATGAATACATACATTAAGGACGACAGGTGGTATAATGTCGGTGGTGCAATAAAGAAGACACAATGTCCGGATAACATCACTTCACCCACCCACCCCTCCCACGTCTGTACGTATAAAGAGAATTATTAACCAATTAGGAGTTAGGCAGGTGCCTCACTTGACATATGTTCTGCTCACATGATGTTTTAACCCAAACGTCTTACATTTTATTTATTATCTGTCTTCTTAATGCATAACATGTACCAATATGTACATTTGGATCTATTTATAAAATGTGTGCCTAGTCTAGTAAGACAACATCATCATCTGAATCGGTAAGGCTACAGCAAGTGTGATAAATTATTTTGATATACTGCTGGTGCTAATTCCAGCTAACAATGACTGAAATATATTCACACTCATCTGAAATTCAGAATTTCAGAGAAGCTGTTTCGATTTCACGAATGGAACATTTTATTTAAGCCTAACAATAGAATTCATATTTCGTCCTTTTTACGTCATTTTATTTCCCACCTCACATATATGTACATTATATACCTACAATACATGACATACAAATTCACTCGCAATACACGATTAAAATATACAGGAGTGGAATGTGAAAGTATGTAACTGTGCAATATTACGATTAAAGCACATTATTTATCTGCAGCTTATAACAATGTTCCACTGCCCGGCCAACCCGGAAAATGTTTCCAGGAGTTGTAAATGCGTTGTAATAATTAATCCAGAGTACATGGCAGTCTTGCTTGTTCATACCACTGTTTAATTAACAACATTAAAGCTAATGTACTAGGATTGTGCTTTTATCACTCGAGCTTTGTTCTGTGATGCTGTGTCATCAAAAGACAATCCCCTGTAAAAGTACGTGTGTAGTGTAAGATGGGGAGACAATATCCAACATACTGATGTATAGCTGTGTTAAGGGAACTTAAAGTTAATGAAAATAATTGTTTTTTGTTGATATGTGTCACATAACGACTTTTGATAACGACTATTGATTGAAATGTTACTTGTTGTAAGTTATTGCACAGTTTATAAATAAACATAATGGCAGGTGGGTTTTTTTATAAAAAATGCCTAAATGCCCGTACTATTGTTTCACAAAATGAAAACAAAATACCAAGTGTATACAATCATTTAAGAAGAGGCACTGGTGACACAGAAAACAAATATATGATAACACTGGTAGGTCAGGAAGCCTTTTGCTTGGATGAGTGCATGTTCCTTTTGGGCGACTGTGGTACGGTGAAGGTTTTCCCCTGTTTGTCTAGTATTTCACTGCAGTATATTAGGTATAATGGAGATCGTTTGGTTTTTTAGGACGTTATTGCTGATCAACTAACCCAAACACACCCAATGTCACATTATACAGACACCAAGTTCATTTTACAGACTAATGCTGTAGCCGTCAGAAAAAACGAGATTTCCACGGAAGTGGATGTGTCGCCTGCACAGCATTACAAAAAATAGTTATTTACAGTTGAAAATATTGTTAATAATGAGGTAGAGTTATCAAGTCCCGTTACTCTTGCAGATATCAATAATTTTGACCACTTTAAAACCACTCCGAGATCTCATTAATATAAAGCAATCAAATTTGGTTGAAAATTGACAATAAATACTAAAGTTTTCGAGTGGAAACCATAAATTTATCTGTTTTGACTTTTTTAAAGTCCCGTCACTCTTGCATATATTGATGGATTTTGACTTTTATCGAAGCCATCCGAGATATCATTGATATAAAGCAATATACCAAATTTAGTTGAAATCGGACTATAAATACTTAATATATCGCACGGAAATCGTTTTCTGGACACCGACGCTGACGACGCCGACATAGTGATACCTAATGGTCGCCATTGCGTTGCAGGCGACTCAAAGGTCGCCCTTGCGTTGCAGGCGACACAAAAAAACCAGAAGCCATCATCTTCCACATAAATGGGATCACTATACTAAAGAAATACGTAACGCGGTGTTCAGAAAGATGTTGATGAAAAAAATCCAAATTCAGTCACCTTTTAAGATAATTCATTGTGGGTATCTACGGCTCTTCATTCCAGGAATCCTCTTTGAAGAAAATCTCTCGGAAAGATTGCGTCCTGATTTCAGCAAAATATCAATGTTGATAACTGATATTGTCATATCTTACGGAATACTCGCATCATATTAACAGAAATTTATTCTACGGAAAGTGCAGATATATGGTCTTTTGAGACGAATAAGTTTAAAGGAGCACACAAAGAATCAAACAATTTGTTTTAATCAAAACTTTAAAAAGATTTCATATATTAGGACAAAAATAAAATCATTTCAAATTTTGAACAATATCTCGTTAAGCGTAACGATTCTTTATATTAAATTTCACAACGATATAAATTCACTCATTTTTTTTTAACTTTTCATTCTAATCCATTTTTATAATCACCATGGTCACATTTAATTCAATTTAAGTAATATGTTCAAATTTGGCAATATTTCAATTACGTCTTTTGTGATAATAATGTTTTCAACGCTTTCTGCAGTCTCACATAGTATGGAAAATAGCGTTGTTCCGGAAACGTTCACCGTCTCGTGTTCCGTTAATTAGAATATTATCCACTGGTTAGGAATGCCCCCGGGTCTATAAAGTGATAAACTACGCTGATGGAGGTTCCTTCACGGACTGGTTGAGTTGTATTGGAGAGTCCGGCAGATTTGGTCCCATATGGACTGGTCAGCTGTAGAATTAGCTATAAAGGCATTGCGTGTGAAAACACATTATTCTCATTTGTCTTAGCATAATTAGATTGTTGGGAAACTTTCAAGTGTATCAATGGACAGATGGATGAACAAATGAAGTTAGAAATTATAAATTGGAGATGGACTATGTGGCGAAATATTATTATATTGGCAGGAATTGACAATAGGAATAAATGGTATAGCGGTTCTGATCGATAGAAAACGACAAGATGGGGAATTTAGTCGGATTTGATAAACAAGTTCTCCAAACTACGGTGGCACATGAGAGAAGATATGATGTATAGTATTGTACACTGTCGGTACTGTTGTGGAGACCATAGTCGCATCCAACACATTATATAGTTATTGCGAGACGCTGAAGTTACAATTATTTAAACACATTATTTCTAAGACAGCGCCCTAAAGCAAGTCCTGCATGTTTTTACGAATATCCAAGAATGTAAAGATCTGCGATTTCATAATGCCACGTAAAGTTTTGAGTAAGGCTAATGCAAACTTTAAACTAGAATGTGCGTTTTATATGAACGAAAGGTTTGTGGGGATCACACGTGTACCACATATTGCACTGCCTTTCAAGTGTCGATTAAAAATGTGCTTACGAAAGTGACGCTGGAAGACAAGACTATATCACACGAGATATCAGTAGAAGACGAATATGATTTGATAGTTATTATATATATTGTATAGATACAGCAGGCCTAAATTTGAATCTCTTTAAGTACAATATATAAAAAACATGAAAGTCGAAGAGAGCAATATTCTAGTTCAATAAGAACAGTTATCTATAATCCAATTATACCGACAAAGACTCCACAGCTGAGCATAAATAAATACATTTATTAAGATCATTCTCCGTATAAAATGTCAGAGCAATATTTACGCTGCTTCTCTTTAATTTATTGGTAATGTCGGAACAGGCGATTTATAGGTCAAAGTGTCAAGGATGTATAAAATACTGACTCGGTAGTCTTCAGTCAGTCTTCAGTCGGGGTTTCCTTAGTATATAGAATACCACTAACTGCAATGACTTAGGTTGTCGTTTGTCCGAATCACCGCCACGCCTGTCGTCTAGACCGATGTAACCCTTCATGTAACTAAGCAACATATCAAATCTGACAACATCCAAAAACCTTTGTTGCGAAATTTGAAGATCTTGCATTTCGTTTGTTGGTTTATTTTGCTATGAATTGTCAAGGTCATTCAAGGACGGCCACCCTGTTGTGTTTAAATTTATACTTTATGAAAAGTGCACAATTTGACATTGTTACATAATGACAGATTAAATTAGATAAATTACGATAATTTGATTTATGACAATGTGGTAATGTGATATTGTCATACCATAAACGACTATTGTTCTGCAATCTACATCACCCACACAGGTTCGGTTTATCAGGCGTAAAGCCATTATGACAGCATTTAATGACGGTCTCTCTTGTACGTGGATGTAGTGAGTGTGTGAAATGTGGAGAGGCTGCAGTATATATTTCTTGTGTAATAATTCCTTCGTGTTGGCATTGCGTTGTTCATACCCACAATGCACGGGTTGCCTGATCACCAGATATATAGCTTAATTCTAGTTTATATTAAAAACTTCGAGTGACATTGGCCTTGATGGTGTCTGGCCTTTTATGATACAAGTTAGAAGTCTATCATGCTTGGACACCTGACATTTCGATGGAACCAGGGGCCATAGCAGTCTGTGTTTTTTCCTGTGGTTTCACATCAAACGCACCAAACCGTGAAACTGAAGGTCTCTATAATGCTTTTCTATCGTTAATTTAAGTCAAGCGGAATGATGCTGAAAATTAAATCTGGATGCATTTTCTGTAATTGACAGTAAGAATGCTACTTAAACAAAATACTCGGCTGTACTGTCACAAGATTTTCAGCGCAACTTAGCTGATCTAGAAATGGGTTTGACAAGGGGAAAAGCTTGCTGGATTTGCCTGTCTATACGTAGCCATGCTGAGGTGTTTCTAGGAGGGCGAGAGATCGATATGTCCTGGACAAATAATTGACTGTTATTATAACATTCGTAGACTTTATAGCTCATTTATACCACTGTAACTATCAGGTTCAACATTCCCCTGACAAACTACTCGGAGAAAATCTAGTCCGATAAACATCAACGTTTTTCTTCTTTGACGATCATGATTCAATGCTTAAGTCCTCGAGAACCAACAGTGCGTTTATAAATCTTTATGTAAAACGTGTGTTCCAAATCCCTGAGCGAGTGTTTGTCTCTTATTACCTTTGGGTTTATCTCACAACACGAATCTACATTTATATATCTCGCTTTGATACACTATAAATATCCCAGTGATCACATGACGACAGATCACCTTATCCGGAAAACAATTACCAACATGTCATAATCGGATCTGATATTTAATAAAAGTAGAGAGTTTTGAAAAGTATTAAACAGAAATCAATTTCACAACCAACATTTTTTTTATAGATTACTTATATATAATGAATTGTTACATTAATGACGTTTAATTACATAGCTTACATCTAGTGCCCGGGCACTATTGCAAAAGGAACCCATGTGTGTAGCCAATCAGAATCCAGTATTCTGTCACATGATGTACTAATTATGTCATTAGTAGCGAACAACCAGCTAATGAAAAAATGGCCCCTGTACATGTGTATACAAGATTGAGCCCAGGATAGAATTTTAACCCGGCCGCTGATTCCGGCCGCTGATTGGCTGGCTAATTATGAATTTCAAAAGTAAAAATGTTTTCTGACAGGTAATTATTCCTAGATAACCATGATATGAATTTGGATATTGAGATTTAGGTTCAAAATTTCAGTTTTGATAATGAATAGGTAAAAATATTAGAATTTCGGGACTTTTTAGTGCAAAATGCGCCTGATTTCAATGAAGATACCCTGGTTAGAGTTTGAGCAGAAGACCCAAACTTTTTTTATCTAGTGTCATATGAGAACATAGACTTTAATTATAGAACTTTAACAAAGTTCAACACTGTGGTCTATGTAAAATTATTTAGTTGGTTGTAATCTATTAAGCACTGTGATATCGTGATTCGTCTGAAACTTCAAGATTCGTTTGAAAAAATTGTTTTTGTTTTATTCTGTCTTTCTAATGAAACCACTTAAAAAACGAAAATGTGTGTTATTTAATGTGTTTGTAGGTATTTAGATTGCAAAACAAATCTCACGGCAATATATCGATTCTTCGTGAGGTTTAAGTCAACAACACTTTATACTGCTACGGTATATTTCAATTTTTCGCCTACATGAAAATAAACACAACCGCTTAAAGATGCTCCACCGCCGACAGAATATAAATGATACTCATCATTTGAACAATAATTGGTGTTTAATAGTGTATATGTATGTCTAATTAACACAAAAAATAATTTAAATAGATCTTACACTTGTGACAATGTGACATGAAATTTATCAAACGAGTTCAATAATTTGATATATTTTTTTAATTATTTAGCGAGTTTGATAAATTTCATATAACATAGTCACAAGTGTAAGATTCTATTTATCACATAACTTTTATTAATAGAAATATAAGTATAACTTTGAATTTCGTCTCTATGTAAAACAGTAGAATTCTGGCTGGGAGGTGGCGTTTCGGTCTACTTAGATTATGACGTCAAAACTACATGTAACGTCATTATAGTGTTATTACACATGCGTCTTGCGATACTTATAACATGGCCGTATGACATAGCTGGACGGGTCAGTTATGTGATAAAATAATTTATTTTGGTTTTTGTGGTTTTTGTCCATGCGCAATCAGTACTTAATTTCATATAGGATATAGTGCCACGGAATGTTTTCGGGATGCAATTTTTTTTTTTTATATTTTTAACTTGAAATAAAATTAGAAGCTCAAATATTTCAATGGTGGTAATGGTGTGAAGTATCTTATTAACTTTTATAACTGAAGAAAAAACTTAATCGTCTGCTCCTGTTTTTGATAATGAAAAAATTACCATTTGTCAGCGGTGTAGTATCTTATCAAATCAAAAAAAAAAAAAAAAAAAAATCTTATCAAATATTTACCTATTAATATAACAGATAATCATAAGGTACCAATGGGTACTTTGCAAAACAAATACTTGTCAAACTATATATATGTATACTTTATTTAAAAAAAAACGCAAAAGTTAGTAAGTACTTGAAATGAAATGATTATAAGTTTGCATCTCCAATGTGTTATTTGGTTGTTAAATCTGTTTCTAACACAAATTCCCAAAAACGAATCCGCTGCCAAATATAGTCGCCTGCTATAGGTAACATATTTCTGGCAAATCCGAAGACACAAGGGGACAACCTCATTCATTTCTTTTCTTTTGTGTTTGAAAAAAACACTAGGTCGTGAATCGAATATATATACTATTCAATATGTAACCTTTGACCTTCAATAATTTTTGCATGGCGACAATTTTGGAATTCAAGATGGCTGACGACCAATTGGTAATATCTCTTTGACCCAGTATTTTTTTTAAATCAGTTATCAATAACCAAAATAACCCTGTATGCAAAATGTTTCTGCCAGATGTGAACATCTTGCCGAATTTTGTTGCATATCTGCCCTACTTTTACTGCTCACTAGCCTATTCTGACCCAACGCTTCGGCAAAATAATACCTGGGAAAATCAATGGAATCGTACATGCAAGCGCATTTAGTTTTATGAAGTAGTCTAGAAAAATATCAACTTTGATAACAATATTTGTTTAATTTCTATGGATCATGAAATAAATTTTGAAACTGAAAAAAAATATATGTTATCTGATGTTTCGTAAAGATCAAATAGAACGAATTTCAATTGTGTAAAACAATATTATCCTCAGAACAGCGAAATGTTCTCCGAGTGGTAAAGTAATCCGATTTTAAGTTATTGAACATTTTGAATATGCTGTCAATAACTTACATCGCTATCTTCATTTTATGTTGAGGCCTTCGAATTGTCAAGAATTGATACAATTTTTTTTATCTTTCTTTGCAACACTTACACTTTTACAAACGTGCAGAAACATATTTGAAAAAAAAATTATACTTTAATTTCCAGTGAAAATGAAATGCTTGCTTGTTAATCATCGGGTCCCGAAGCAACATCATTAAGACATGCCTCCAGCATTATGTCGCAATTTCAATTATTCCTATTTCGGATCCCGAATAATCACTACTCGTGTAGAAAAATGCCTTTCGTTCTAAATTTACACATTTGCGCTCCATCTCAGAACATTTTTCCTCATCTGGTTCAATTTATTCTGGGACCTTCATACGATTTAGACAGTAATGAGATCCATCTCTAGTGATCATCCTGTCTCTATTTCATTTCGAACTGTTGCAGACGAAATATGAAATATTTCTCAAAATAGATCTATCAAATTATGATTGATATTGAAGAATTTGGTTAAGACATGCATTTTCTGTACTATTTTTAATATGTCTATGAAGAAAATGTCGCACGAAACCTTAACACACGTATTATCTATTTTCTAAGTTACAGATACAGATATGCAGGTCAGACTGTTTGGTTTGATATTTGAGACTTAACGTCCCATTTACAGCCAGGATCATATTGATCAGTTAAATACGGCCTTCTCTCTATAACTTATGTTCATTCATTCTATATTACCTCTTAAAGAGATACAATAAATGGTCATTAAATCCAAAGGAAAAAAAGTTCAACACATCGAGTTACCGTGAAAGAAACGGGAACAATTTAGAGAGTCATTTAGAACTTGTCCTCAGCCGTGAGGAATGCACGGGACGCTGCTCTGATGAAGTCATCACCTCAAAGTCTTTGCTGGGATTTGTGTTTGGGTCAAAGATAATAAGTTCTTCATTTCTTCATTAGAGGCATTATCTAACTTTAAAATGCACCGATCACACAAATGTCAAGTACTTCTGTAGTGAATCTGCCTTGAACACAGATGATGACGTCACAGTGTGTGACGTAATGTGTGTATGAATTCAAAAATCTTATGTAAATTGAAAAGGTTTAGAGTATGTTTTACACCTCGTTTTGAACATGATGAACAACCAACATATTCACTATTACATCATATGCATCACAATAAATCATTGAAGATCATTTTCAGTTGAAACCGCGAAAATATTGACACGCTCAATTAACAATTATACGGCATCAGTTTTTACGTCATCTTACCCAAATGATCAGGATGGCCTATAGTCATCAAGTTTCTTCCGCCGTCCGCCGTTTGTAAACAACTTTTCCTATATAACCGAAAGGACCTAGGTACTAATATATAACATGTAGCATGCTAGCATGAAGGGCTACTAAGTTTGTTCAAAAGGATGACCTTGACATTCATTCAAGCCCATAGCTATCATATATAATAGAAACTTCAAATTTCTACCGAAAGGTTTCTGGTACACAATATTTCAATTGTAAATCGTTGAAGAAAAGATGAGAATGAAATTATAGTCAGTCTTTCATATTGATCTATAGGGCTTTTGCCACAATTGTGTACTTTGACTGTGTTTTATTGTGCCTATAATATTCAGATGACCGTTTATACCCATGGGCCTCTTCTTGGTGATTTCTACAGCTTGTTTTGACCGCGAAGTACGGAAAACTGAATTAATACAGATCCTTATTATCACTACGTTTGATAAGAGATCTGACAACATCCAATTAGAAGTCACGTCCAGATGACTTTTAGAAATGGCCAATCATATTGGCACTGCTAGAATCTTGACTGGAGACGAAATAGTTTGAAAGAGCTGTCCGAATCATTTCGTGTATGTAGTCATTTCGCCCAAAGAACACAACAAAGCTAAATGTATATGTATACAGGGACAAAATATCGTTATCAATTGACGTAGCAATGTGTAGTAAATGTATTTGATTTGAAGTGCACTTGGTAAAATGGTCATCCGAAAATGACCCCTTACGGAATGTTTTCATATCCTGTATTGAACGGAGTGGTTATAAAGATCTGTATTTTAATCACATCACATTGCAGTATCCTCGTAGTGTTGGTCAAAACTGAATTTACAGTATTCTCGTAGTGTTGGTCAAAACTGAATTTACAGTATCCTCGTAGTGTTGGTCAAAACTGAATTTACAGTATTCTCGTAGTGTTGGTCAAAACTGAATTTACAGTATCCTCGTAGTGTTGGTCAAACTGAATTTACAGTATTCTCGTAGTGTTGGACAAAACATTATATAATATTGATAAATATAGTTTAAGATTAACTGTATCGTTAATCCGTTACTGAGATGAGAAATCGACGGTTACATCTTTTATAAAACACAGACGAAAAAAATAATTATAATTGATAACGCCTAAAATTTACGAGAATTTAGCGAGACCCAAATTACAATTATCTGTTTTAAACGGAAATAATTGACAATAAGACCTTGATAGCTGTTACTTTATCAATCTCTTACTCTTCAATCATACAACAACCTAATCGATAACACCTTCGCGAGCAACGCAGAAATTGTACTCGTAAAAGCACGGTCAACTCATGCAAACATTTCATGATTTGAAAATTACACGATAATCTTTTCAAATCATATATTTGATATGGACAATAGTAATTGTAACCCCATTATTGGCACCTGTATTGACAATATTTTTTGTTCGCCTCTCTTTTTCCCAAACTGTATTCCATGACATGTTTTGTTGAAAATTAGTTAAGCAGATGATATATTTTACATTCCCCTCCAAACATGTATTATTCATTTTAATTAATAAACTCTGAGCAATCACGAGAGTGTGTGAAAAGACCATTTTTTGTTTGTAACGTATCGTGGGTTTGTTGATAGTTGTGATAGAGTGCCGATAGCGGGATACTGCAAATATCCAATTATGGTTTTCTATACATATTGTTATTGCTTACGGCAACATGATTGTTCTGTTGTTATATGGAGAAGTGATGAAAGCCTGTCATATAAGTGGTTTTCAAGGGGAGAATGGACAGGCAGGCAGGATGCATCACGATATATTGAAAGTTCCCGGTTGATTTGAAATGTTTTTAATTCATTTAAGCATCAAACTGTCTTGTTGGGGAATTTATGGTCTTATAATTCTCCCAGAACTGCAGACAAGTTGAATAGCGCGCGTTAGCAACAAATATTGTGGCGAATAACATTGACAAATTGTTATTCCATTCCGGTAGCACCCGAGTACGCACAAAAAATGCACACTGTGTCATTACGTCATGAATGGTCAGAACGACGTCACAGAGCATGTTCTTCATATCACTACACCAACGGGAGATATGGGAGAATGATGGTCTCATAACTTCCCTTTTTGTTTGATAAAAGTGTATAGTGTCAGTCCCGAGCAAATTGGAATATATGTAAAATGTATATGTTAAATATATATGAATTATAAGCAATGCTCAGATCATTATATCAGTTGAAATAAACTTAGAAGCACGTATTCAACAAATATATGTAATTATGGTTTTGATATGTTTGCTTGATGTACAATTTGTTGATATTTATTTAAAATCCTACAATGTATTAACAACAAATACCGTTTAAAACAGGTATACGTTCTATATTTGTAGAGCGCGAATGTTGGAGAAATACCCAATCTGATTAGAATACAGATCCTTATTATCACTACGTTGAATAAGAGGATCTGAGAAAATAAATCCCATCGAGGTCATGTCCAGGTGACCTTTGAAAATGGCCAATCAAATGCTACTGGCAAAATTTTGACAGTGAATTTCAGGGGACGAAATAATTTGAAAATATGTCAGAATTATTTCCGTGTAGGTAGTCATCTCGCCCAAAGAGCACAACAAAGTTAATCGTATTTGTATGTTGTGGCGAAATGGCGTTGTACATTGATATAGCAACGTGTAGAAAATGCAACGATCTGTTATTACACGTGGTATAAAGGTTATCCGAACATGACCCTTAATAGGATATTGTCAGATCCTCTATTGAACGGAGTGGTTATAAGGATCTGTATTTTAATCAGTTTTGGGAAATACCCTGCTATCTTTGTATCTGTTTCATACAGTTGGAAATATCGTACACCTCAGCTGACATTGTATATACCGCCAGAGCCAGAAGTAGTAGAAAGGTTTCAAAGTTAAAAACGTTAAGAGTTTTTTATTGTAAAATGTACAGCATGTTTGTTTTAACATTCGAAATCGATTTTTCCGTAATTTTATCGGCTGAATGTTCGATCTCAGTATAGATAAAAGGTCATGATGAATCGAAATATCGCCCAAAGGATTAGTTTTCATTAGCAACTCAGAAAAATAAAAATGCGTCGCTGTGGATCTAAGTTAAATACATATACCGCGTAACCCCTTCCTGATGATTAAGATAATATAAACAAGGACCAGGGAATTTGGGTGATACGCACTGTAACAATTCACCTTTATGACATCGCCGAGTCAGGTGTAGGATATCAGTTCGTATGTATGTTGTATCGTTACCAATCCCTTCCCTATTTCTCCCTTCTGGCATTTAGGCTAAATCCAGAAGAGAACATCCTTTTCATGTGCATATCATAACATAAGATGATTCCAACATCTGGACAACTCTGGAATACCAGTGTTATACCGATCAGGTATGTATTTGCATGTGGAGTAAGCGTATTTTAGATACATTTCTTCAAACGCGTGCACAAATTGTAGACCCAGAACCGTTCCCCAAACGTGTAACATCAATTATAACTGCCGATATTTAACACATCTCCCTATACCTCAACTGTCTCCCAAACAAAGCCTTTTGGTATTACACATTTTTCTGCATTTACCACAACACGTGTATCCATGGCAACGCTGTCCAGCTGTAACATTTTATGCAATGTATCCTCTCTCGTTAAATGTAAACTCTAATGTCTGATTTACACTAAATTATATAAATACTACCTGCATTAGAGGGTGACAGTGCCTAGTGTCACCCCGAGGATATCTCTGTCACCCGAGGCGCAGCTGTAACATTTTATGCAATGTATCCTCTCTCCTTAAATGTAAACTCTATTGTCTGATTTACACTAAATTATATAAATACTACCTGCATTAGAGGGTGACGGTGCCTAGTGTCACCCCGAGGATATCTCTGTCACCCGAGGCGCAGCTGTAACATTTTATGCAATGTATCCTCTCTCCTTAAATGTAAACTCTATTGTCTGATTTACACTAAATTATATAAATACTACCTGCATTACACCCGAGGCTTCGCCTCGGGTGACAGTGATATTCCGAGGGGTGACACTAGGCACTGTCGCCTCGGGTGACAGTGATATTCCGAGGGGTGACACTAGGCACTGTCACCCTCTAATTCAGGTAGTATTTGTTTTATTATACCAAAAGTCTAGAAAAAAAACTAACATAAACCAACATATAGCGCTTGGACGGTAAGCGAAAGTAAATGGAAAGCTCCATCCTTAATTTGAAAAAAATATTGACAATCACCTAATTTGGCAAAAATATTACTAAATAGCTCTAGATAAATTTTGAAGCGTCGCTTCAAAAAACAAAGATGGCGTCGAAAAAAAGAAACGAGTGCGCATCTTTTTCGGGCGGTTAATATTTTGCACTGTCAAAAATACACTATCACCCGTTGCTAAGGGGTTGCTACGAACGTGTCTATTGTTTCCTATTGTTCTAATGTTACCTGCCGTGTGATAGTGTAAAATACCAAATATCTCTTGACCAATCAGAATGCAGTATTCTCACTTGTGTTATAATAATATAATTTATCCAATGATTAGCGGGTTTTTTTTTATCAAAAGCATTTTGTGATGTTATGTTTTGTATTCCATTACATTAATAATTACATTTAATATCGACGGCCTACCTTTATATCATTTCTGCAGTATTTTGTGTTCGTATGTAAATCCTTGGTATATCTTCGGATCGTGCTCAGATCAGAGATGTTGCTAATTAATAAAACAAAAAGTGTCGAAGATTTGATGTGTTGGTTGATTAACTGTAACATCCTATAAACCACAGATAAAACCAAATTGTAGGACGTCCTCCATTGTATGTAATCTACTGAATGTGCTAGTACGTATTTTTAACAGTTGAATTCTTAAACTCTAAAGGGCGATACCATTGAGATATGCAATCAACCTCAAACCCAAACTTTCCCATTTTACTGGAAATAGACAACCAGTCGTTTTACTCCAAATAAATACTACTTACTCAGACATTGCCTTTCCAAATGTATAGGCCTTCCATATTCGTCCTTGTTACGGAATCGCTCCAATTCTCGTAATGTTCAGCTGTTATCTGAGAAACATGTCGCCTAATGAGCTTACGCCATTGTAAATTAGGCCTATTCAGCAGGTGCAGGTTTCCTCCCTAATGGTCTGTTTTCAATGATGCAGAAACCAATTCTCTAATGAGAAATCAATTGATATGGAGCTACTAAAGCATAAAAAGTCGAATCTTTTTTCGTTGCGAAATCAACGCTGATTTTTATCACAATTATTTAGTTCACTCTATTTTAAATTTGTTAGCATAGTATTTTCAAATGCGCATTCATATCTCAACGGGAAAACTCTTTTCTGATACAATTTCTCGGTGAAATGGAAAGTATTGTGTCTCTAATGATAATGCTTTAGAAATGTTATTTTCTATGTTCATAATTGAGTTTTGTACTATATAATGTAATAATTTTGTGATAATTGCTCATATATCCAGTTTTCTTCCTAGATATTCCCTATGATAAATTCATAAACTGACAATCATTCTCAATTATGGTTTATGTTATATAGTTTACTCTATTACACATCTGTTAACAAACAGAGCATTAAAGACAGTCAGTGAGAGAGAAAAAACAAAGCATAGCCAACAGAAATCTTAATTATTTTGTACAGGGTTCACCCTTACAGTTAAAATAAAGACATACAGTAAATAACAATAACAGTAAGCTTATGTTTAATTGACTGCAGAGTGGTGACACTCAAACTGAAAGGAAAAATATCTACTTAGTGAACAGGTTTTAAGTTGAACTTAAACAAGGGATCAATTTTTCGTTACATTTCAGAATCATCGGAGAGAGACATTCTGCTTACTTCAATTAGGGAATAGAGGGTTACAAAATCATCAAATGCAAATACTCTGAATTAAAAAGTACATGCACTTTCGTACAATTCGTATATAAGGTTTGCCCAATCACTTTACAAAATAAGAACTTATTGTGTTGCACGGAAGGAATCAATTATTACAGATTAAAAGACTGCATTACAAACGGAAATATAGTATTCGGTCCATACATATTTTAGGTTTTTATTGCGATAGAAAAACAGGAATTCACTGGAACCGTGTCGTCGTTCCACTTACATTTTTGCTATTCGGGCTTTACGGTGTATGTACAGGTAAAGACATTCAAGGACGGACTCCCTTCTGTGTAAGATGTGTGCAAAATTTTTAGGATGCTGCAGTATGTTAGTATCGTGTCTCCTAATGATAGTTGTATTCTTGGCCTTTTTAAAGTTCTATCACACTGAAACATACCGCCAAAGATAAACGCTTTACCCCGCCCATTCATATCATATTGAAAACGGGCAGCTAGTCGTCTCACTTCCCTATATGCTGAGCACTAAGTAGGGGTAGAGACCACAATCGGAAAGTGTATCATTTTATACCCCAAAGAAACCTTTTGATCGGAGATGCAGTGTCTTTACAGGTAAATTCCACAAGGCTCGATCGAAGAGCCAAGTACCGCATTACAATGATACGATTAGGAATTGAGATTCCTTGGTAAGCCCCGTAGATTGTGTAGTGGATGTGTACGGCGTTATCGTAACCATTGTGTACTGTTACCATCTGATAACACACATTACCTAAAGCCGATTTTCTCCGCTGGATACAGTGTATCACCTCATAAATTGTCGGTGATGTTAGTAAGAACAGGTCTCAGTTTTTTTCAAGTATGTCCTATGTCGATCAATAATTTAATATTTTATTTCATGGTTTCCGAAAACGTATGATCAAAGAAGTATATGTAATTAATTAGTTATTGACATTTGTCGTTCGAATTCTTCGACAAATAAATAATGCTTGATGCTTCATAACGACGCTAGCATTACAATGAACTTAGGAAAAGACGATATTGAACGTCGACTTTATAGTATAGTAGAGTCTTTCTAATTGGAATGAAATCTTCTTTCATGTCATTTACTAATATCAATACGTCTTGGAAAATAAAGCAACATCCAATGGCATGTCGAGCGCACGTCTTTCACTGTAGTCATATGGTAATTTGTACAACTTTAAGTAAGACATCTGGCCTTCGATCGACATTACTTAATCAGCCTGTGTACAGACAACAATGGACAAAGGGCGCATCAATTAAATCTGTCTAGTACCCAAATTGCAAAACCTTGTTAGTGGATAAATCTATAACACAATGTCATATGATAAAAGTGTTAAGTTGAGTTTAAGTCACTATATTGTATGATTGTTAATAAAAAACTTAATCCAAGGACAAAATAGTATTACAACGTCAAAAACTTAATCCAAGGACAAAATAGTATTACAACGTCAAGGCTATATACCCTGTTAACTATCATTATATCTCTAGATGGACGTGGCAGGTATACAGGATTAGATGGTCAGATTATTATGGACGGCCTCCCATAAATCCCATATTTTGTGTGTGGTAAGTTCGTATGTGTTTTGGGAGACTGCCGTATGTCCGTATTGTGACTCTCTGTCATACTTGAACTGTTGCCTTTTTACAGTGCCATCTCTTGCAGTATGCACCTAGAAACATGGAGGTACTGACAGCGGGTAAACCAGTCGCTCCGCACCAGGTGACTGATCTCTACACGATTGTTTAGTACAGTTTACTATAGAATGTTTAACTTATAGTATATTTGACTTTCCCCAATGAAACCGATGTACCTACGCAGTGTGGCGGTGTTCGGAGGAGATGTCTCGCCCACGTACAACTCACAGGCTGAGTTATGATACTCTGATGTATTGGTTGATGCTGGAGCGATATTGGATATTGTCATTACGAGTATAAACAGTCACCAGACAATCTTCAGCTTCAGATTTTTTCTATTTCCTGATATTCTGATATTGTAATGCTTTCCGACATAGTAACCATTAGCACTGTATTTGCTCGGTATGGTTTTGCGTTAATATTGTTCTGTAATTTTTAAAGACGCAGTCCATCCTTATTTGCTGGGGATACTGACATTGATATCCCAAATGCGCTCTGCTTGACATCCATCTTCCCGCTGTTTTAAGCCGTCTGTAATGCTTCGGCCACCGGGTACGTTTTGTCACGAAGACACTGTGAGTGATAACAATGAAATTATGACCTAGATAATTACTACTTAAGCTTCGCTATATTTGACCTCGGATGTTAATACTGTATAGAGGACACATTTTGTTGAGGTTAAATATTGTCGCTCTATTCGTGGTTTTCCACGAATTCAAAGCACAAAATTGCAAACTACCTTTATGCAGCTACGTCATCGTCGGGATTTTGGCTAACATATACACCAATTTTCAACTATGATTATATCAAAAACTATTTCGCTCTCAAGCGCACTATATCTAACATTGACGTCATAACAATTCCGAAAATTGCACTGAAATTAATTGGAATACCGCGAAAAATTTAGTCCTTATGGATAAGTTCAGGTAACGAAATCACGGAAAAATGGCCACGCTAATTAAAAGTGCTATATGTGCAATCGTCTTCGAACATCGTCCGTCGTGTTTCGATATCGCAACAAAACTAGCAAATGAGAATCAGGAATAATTGTTTAGAGTGTAACTCCCCTATTCAACAAATATGACGTGTGTCAAAATATTTCGATGATAGACTGCCGGGCCGAGTGGCTTAGATGTATAGAAATATTGTCACAACCCCTCCACCTCTGGGTCGCGAGTTCGAATCCCATGCGGGGCAGCGGCCAGGTACTGACCGCTAATCGGTGGTTTTTCTCCGGGTAATCCGACTTCCCTTTGCCAACAAACCTGACATGTCCGTACATGACCCTGGCTGTTAAAGGGTGTTAAATCAATAAAAAACAAAACAAAACAAAAAAAGCGCATAATAATTGCCACAATGACTTACATTTTTCTTATATAAAACCGCCCTTCGGCCTTCGGGTTACCCTAATCTTTAGGAACGTTCTGGTTAATTTAGCCCTAAACGCCTTTCCATCCATGAATAAATAATGACCCAAAGGGACAGTACCATCAAGAAGTGAACAGAGTAGAGTGTCTTTAATTCGTTTGTGTGTTAAGTATATGATAATTACACCGTGTATTTTAAGTCCTAGAAGTAATCCGGTTTAATTTAGTATTCATTCATGGCTGGTGTGTCCTATCCCTAACTATACGTGCAATTTTCGATCGTCGTTTTCGTCCTCGAACATTCGTCCGTCGTGTTTGTCCTCGTAATGTCGTCCGTCGTGTTTTTCATCCTCGTGTTTCATCCTCGAACATCGTCCGTCGTTTCGTCCTCGATCGTGTATATGTTTTCCTCGAACATCGTCCGTCGTGTTTCATCCTCGAACATTCCGTCGTGTTTAGTGAACATCCCTTCGTCCGTTTCGTCCTCGAACATCGTCCGTCGTGTTTCGTCCTCGAACATCGTCCGTCGTGTTTCGTCCTCGAACATCGTCCGTCGTGTTTCAGCCTCGAACATCGTCCGTCGTGTTTCGTCCTCGAACATCGTCCGTCGTGTTTTCGTCCTCGAACATCGTCCGTCGTGTTTCGTCCTCGAACATCGTCCGTCGTGTTTCGTCCTCGAACATCGTCCGTCGTGTCCTCGAACTCGAACATCGTCCGTCGTGTTTCATCTTCGAACATCGTCCGCCGTGTTTCGATATCACAACAAAACTAGCAAATGAGAATCAGGAATAATTGTTTAGAGTGTAACTCCCCTATTCAACAAATATGACGTGTGTCAAAATATTTCGATGATAGACTGCCGGGCCGAGTGGCTTAGATGTATAGAAATATTGTCACAACCCCTCCACCTCTGGGTCGCGAGTTCGAATCCCATGCGGGGCAGCGGCCAGGTACTGACCGCTAATCGGTGGTTTTTCTCCGGGTAATCCGACTTCCCTTTGCCAACAAACCTGACACGTCCGTACATGACCCTGGCTGTTAAAGGGTGTTAAATCAATAAAAAAACAAAACAAAACAAAAAAAGCGCATAATAATTGCCACAATGACTTACATTTTTCTTATATAAAACCGCCCTTCGGCCTTCGGGTTACCCTAATCTTTAGGAACGTTCTGGTTAATTTAGCCTTAAGCGCCTTTCCATCCATGAATAAATAATGACCCAAAGGGACAGTACCATCAAGAAGTGAACAGAGTAGAGTGTCTTTAATTCGTTTGTGTGTTAAGTATCTGATAATTACACCGTGTATTTTAAGTCCTAGAAGTAATCCGGTTTAATTTAGTATTCATTCATGGCTGGTGTGTCCTATCCCTAACTATACGTGCAATTTTCGATGTTGTTTGATTATTTGGTTGATTTGCGTAATGTCCTACTCACAGCCAAGGTCATCCGGTATGCGATGTATGTTTTGGGAGGCTGCGGTATTTTCTTAATGTGTAATAGTGAAACCTCTTGTCCGTTTTATTGTACTATATCACTGAAGCATACCATCGAAGACAATGAACAGCACACACCACCTGTTCACACATAGTACACTGACAACGAGCAAAATAAAGGCTCTTAGATATCGAAAAAAACAGTAAGTTTACCATCATTATATACTTAAAGAAAGGTTTCCGGTAATTTATTAACATTGTAGAAATATCACATCTAACGGGATACATAGGGAATTACTGTTAGACAGGTTTCTTTCCATTACGTCAGGGCCAATTAAACAAGCTGACATGACATGTATACACTTTCTGTACTTTACATTTGTAGCACAGTTCATCTAGATTTATAATGTCGACCAAAACTGCATTTGATAAATAATGTAAAACGTAGGTTAAGTACAGCATTGAAGTTCTAATGACATTGGGGTACTCATCGTTGTAATGATTATTGATCAAACGGAAGCTTTGTTATCGCCGATATTGGCATGGAAAGTACTTGAGGTTAATAGGTACATGTTTATGTATTCATTTACAGATGAATGATACACCTGTATAATTACCTGTTTAAGTGACAAACAAACCAATACTGTACCTACTAGGTCTTATCTCAAAAATCGTTACGGGTTCAGGCTCCTGTCCAAGGTAGCAAACGTTTCCAAAGGGTCACCTGTCAGGATTATCATTAGGGGTAAGAAGTGGTGGACACATTGATATATAGATTAAGAGGCCATCGAATTCAATAATAAGGAAACTAAGAGGTCTGGTGTATTTACCTGAACCTTACAAATAATCATTTGATCTGTTATTGGTGTATGTGAGAGACATAAAGGTGACAACTTCAGAATCGGGTTACTCTTTAATTATGATAAAACAACAATTAAACAAACAAATTATTATGCATCAAATTTAAATTCTTCGTAATTTTTCGTAAATTACTAAAATTATAAATAATCAGGTTTTGCTAAAGCATGGTGTATTGGTAAAGTATATGGAATACAATCATAATGATAGCAGGTTAATGAAATCAACAAACTAATAAATGAAATCGAAATCATTGGATTGCATTCGGCAATGGTATGCATTAAAATCAAATCAGTTGCTTTTTAATTACCATTTTACTAGAATATCATATACTGGTCTACCTTCAATAACTGTTATGTAGACAAAAATATATCAATGACAACCTAACCATCATACACTTTGGTTTGCCACGCAATTTATAACTTACTAGTGCTCGAATCATTAAAGCCCAGTCAAGCAGCATTTAACAAAAGAAAAGACGATTATTGAGATGTGTCCTTTTGTACTTAATCGGGATTTATCAACATTATCACTAAACAAAACACTACATTAGTTTCTTAATGAAGCGTAAAACATTATTTTATAGCAGGGTTAATCATTCGTTATAAAATGTACATACACAATCCGTGTACTTTGAGTCAGCGTGGTTTCTTATTCCTCTGCACTCAACTGTTGGGTGACATCATCACGATCTGACGAAATGAATGTGATAACAGATATTGTGTAAACATGCAAGACATTTTCACCTTTCTGCACTTACACATCGCTACACTAAAACTCAACTAGCGATGCATCAAGTTAACATTTGGTTATGTTCCTCTCAGTACTTATGTAAAAGAAGTCTATATTTGGATATAGGTTTAAGGTCACCTGAGACGAAGTCTAATGTGACTAATTCTAATCACAGGGACCTGGCACGAAAATTTTTAACCAATAGTATACATATATATATTATAGTATCAAGGGTATGAACTCGGCGGTCGAGAAAAACGGACCTATTTGTTTAAAACCGTGATTATTTTAATAAATGGGTTCTATACCACATTGACGGATATCTAACCTTAAAGAGAAATAATTTATCTTTCCATTGAGTGCTTGATGAACAAAATTGGCCAAGTATTGACGAAGTTATGGCTTGATGAATCGGGAAATGTACGAAAAAATATGCTAGGTAGACATTTCCCTGTCCGGTCAAAATGTCGTCTCGGCTCTAATGGGCACCTCAAAAACCAAGCCCAAATCACAAAATCTACGCTTGTGGTGACAAACAGTACCCATAACTATGTTCATCCACAATCTTCTTTGGATGTGCCATGACCCGTACTTTATAGAAACTCCATTTAAACATCGTGTAGCTCACTTACTTTAACCGTCACCGCCATGTTCATTTTTCTCTGGGAACGCTTCTCGACTTTATATATCGTGACTACATTATGCAAATTATGTTATGTTGTGCTTGTGTGTAAACTCGAGAAGCGTTCCGAAGAACAAATGAACATGGCGGTGACGGTTAAAGTAAGTGAGCTACACGATGTTTAAATGGAGTTTCTACAAAGTACGGGTCATGACACCTCCAAAGGAGATTGTGGATGAACACAGTTATGGGTACTGTTTACCATCACAAGCGTAGATTTTGTGATTTTGGCTTGGTTTTTGAGGTGCCCATTAGAGCCGAGACGACATTTCGACCGGACAGGGAAATGTCGACCTAGCATATTTTTCGTAAATTTCCCGATTCATCAAGCCATAACTTCGTCAATACTTGGCCAATTTTGTTCATCAAGCACTCAATGGAAAGATAAATTATTTCTCTTTAAGGTTAGATATCCGTCAATGTTGTATAGAACCCATTTATTAAAATAATCACGGTTATAAAAAAATAGGTCCGTTTTTCTCGACCGCCGAGTTCATACCCTTGATACTATAATATATGTATATGTATACTGTTATTTAAAAAAAAAATCGTGCCAGGTCCTTGTGATTCTAATCACCTTTTGGCCGTCGTCGTCCGGCGTGCGACGTAAAACAATTTACTTTTTCGACTTCTTCTCCAAAACTGCTGAAGTAATTTTAATGAATCCTAACTCAGATGACCGTTAAGCCCTCTTGTTTCTCATAGAGTCCTAAAGTATGACATAACAATGGCTCTGTGGATTAAATGAGCTTAAATATAATTAACTTCATTTAATGGTTATGTTTTTTATGACTATAATGCCATGCTACCATGTACAATATTTGAATCGGGTATTTTCTCAATGATTTTCTTTCTGTTAAACGTTAACTGTAAAATATGTTTTTATGGTTTAAAAATAAATCATAAGAAGAAATCTTCTCATATTAATTAATAAAATTTAATCTAAATTGAAAACTTAAGGGATCGTTTTCTCTGCGAAGAGCCAGACATGACGCTGACGTTGTTCGATCATTACAGTTATTTTAATAAATCAAATACACGTTTCATGTCGGATTGAAGTATGACGATATAAAAAGACGATCCTACACTTTGTCATCCCTTGTACAGTACCTACATATATATATACGTATGAAATCTTAGAACTGATGAAAATCCCACCATTTCCATTCCTGTATCCATATATAGCCAGGTTGGCTATCATAAGGAGCTTAGGAGTGTATATTTGATGAATGGCATAGCACCGAAACACATAACGGCTATTTATGGTGATTTTATGTTATCCGTTTACAGATACTTACTGTTGTCTAGATTTCTTTAGCGCGGTGGTATTATCTCAAATGAATAACAGTACACATTTCCTGTAAGATATAGAACTCTTCCTAATACACTGACGTATAATTCCCGACAAAGAAGATAAAACTAACTTTAAGTTGAAAAAGAAGCCTTCAAGGCTGGATATTTCTAAAATGTGAAGAAGAAAAAAACAAATCAATTTCTGTCTTCGTTATTCATACATCTATTCTACAGACAAGAAACACCCAGCGCATATGGGGAAGGCCATCCTAGGACAAGGCCTGGAGTTACAGTTATAGAAAACTAGACATAAGCCTTAACATGCATATTATAGTTGAATGGCCATCCTCTTATATAACCTGGAGTTGCAGTAAGAATACTAGACATAAGCCTTAACATGCATATTATAGTTGAATGGCCATCCTCTTATATAACCTGGAGTTATAGTTAGAATACTAGACATAAGCCTTAACATGCATATTATAGTTGAATGGCCATCCTCTTATATAACCTGGAGTTACAGTTAGAATACTAGACATAAGCCTTAACATGTATATTATAGTTGAATGGCCATCCTCTTATATAACCTGGAGTTATAGTTAGAATACTAGACATAAGCCTTAACATGTATATTATAGTTGAATGGCCATCCTCTTATATAACCTGGAGTTATAGTTAGAATTAAAAGCCTTAACATGATATTATAGTTGAATGGCCATCCTCTTATATAACCTGGAGTTACAGTTAGAATACTAGACATAAGCCTTAACATGCATATTATAGTGTTGAATGGCCATCCTCTTATATAACCTGGGAGTTATAGTTAGAATACTAGACATAAGCCTTAACATGCATATTATAGTTGAATGGCCATCCTCTTATATAACCTGGAGTTACAGTTAGAATACTAGACATAAGCCTTAACATGTATATTTATAGTTGAATGGCCATCCTCTTATATAACCTGGAGTTATAGTTAGAATACTAGACATAAGCCTTAACATGTATATTATAGTTGAATGGCCATCCTCTTATATAACCTGGAGTTATAGTTAGAATACTAGACATAAGCCTTAACATGCATATTATAGTTGAATGGCCATCCTCTTATATAACCTGGAGTTACAGTTAGAATACTAGACATAAGCCTTAACATGCATATTATAGTTGAATGGCCATCCTCTTATATAACCTGGAGTTACAGTTAGAATACTAGACATAAGCCTTAACATGCATATTATAGTTGAATGGCCATCCTCTTATATAACCTGGAGTTAAAGTTAGAATACTAGATATAAGCCTTAACATGCATATTATAGTTGAATGGCCATCCTCTTATATAACCTGGAGTTACAGTTAGAATACTAGACATAAGCCTTAACATGCATATTATAGTTGAATGGCCATCCTCTTATATAACCTGGAGTTATAGTTAGAATACTAGACATAAGCCTTAACATGTATATTATAGTTGAATGGCCATCCTCTTATATAACCTGGAGTTACAGTTAGAATACTAGACATAAGCCTTAACATGCATATTATAGTTGAATGGCCATCCTCTTATATAACCTGGAGTTACAGTTAGAATACTAGACATAAGCCTTAACATGCATATTATAGTTGAATGGCCATCCTCTTATATAACCCGGAGTTACAGTTAGAATACTAGACATAAGCCTTAACATGCATATTATAGTTGAATGGCCATCCTCTTATATAACCTGGAGTTATAGTTAGAATACTAGACATAAGCCTTAACATGTATATTATAGTTGAATGGCCATCCTCTTATATAACCTGGAATTATAGTTAGAATACTAGACATAAGCCTTAACATGCATATTATAGTTGAATGGCCATCCTCTTATATAACCTGGAGTTATAGTTAGAATACTAGACATAAGCCTTAACATGCATATTATAGTTGAATGGCCATCCTCTTATATAACCCGGAGTTACAGTTAGAATACTAGACATAAGCCTTAACATGCATATTATAGTTGAATGGCCATCCTCTTATATAACCTGGAGTTATAGTTAGAATACTAGACATAAGCCTTAACATGCATATTATAGTTGAATGGCCATCCTCTTATATAACCTGGAGTTAAGTTAGAATACTAGACATAAGCCTTAACATGCATATTATAGTTGAATGGCCATCCTCTTATATAACCTGGAGTTAAAGTTAGAATACTAGACATAAGCCTTAACATGCATATTATAGTTGAATGGCCATCCTCTTATATAACCTGGAGTTATAGTTAGAATACTAGATATAAGCCTTAACATGCATATTATAGTTGAATGGCCATCCTCTTATATAACCTGGAGTTAAAGTTAGAATACTAGACATAAGCCTTAACATGCATATTATAGTTGAATGGCCATCCTCTTATATAACCTGGAGTTATAGTTAGAATACTAGACATAAGCCTTAACATGCATATTATAGTTGAATGGCCATCCTCTTATATAACCTGGAGTTATAGTTAGAATACTAGATATAAGCTTAACATGCATATTATAGTTGAATGGCCATCCTCTTATATAACCTGGAGTTATAGTTAGAATACTAGACATAAGCCTTAACATGCATATTATAGTTGAATGGCCATCCTCTTATATAACCTGGAGTTAAAGTTAGAATACTAGATATAAGCCTTAACATGCATATTATAGTTGAATGGCCATCCTCTTATATAACCTGGAGTTATAGTTAGAATACTAGACATAAGCCTTAACATGCATATTATAGTTGAATGGCCATCCCTCTTATATAACCTGGAGTTATAGTTAGAATACTAGACATAAGCCTTAACATGCATATTATAGTTGAATGGCCATCCTCTTATATAACCTGGAGTTATAGTTAGAATACTAGACATAAGCCTTAACATGTATATTATAGTTGAATGGCCATCCTCTTATATATAACCTGGAGTTATAGTTAGAATACTAGACATAAGCCTTAACATGTATATTATAGTTGAATGGCCATCCTCTTATATAACCTGGAGTTATAGTTAGAATACTAGACATAAGCCTTAACATGCATATTATAGTTGAATGGCCATCCTCTTATATAACCTGGAGTTATAGTTAGAATACTAGACATAAGCCTTAACATGCATATTATAGTTGAATGGCCATCCTCTTATATAACCTGGAGTTATAGTTAGAATACTAGACATAAGCCTTAACATGCATATTATAGTTGAATGGCCATCCTCTTATATAACCTGGAGTTACAGTTAGAATACTAGACATAAGCCTTAACATGCATATTATAGTTGAATGGCCATCCTCTTATATAACCTGGAGTTACAGTTAGAATACTAGACATAAGCCTTAACATGCATATTATAGTTGAATGGCCATCCTCTTATATAACCTGGAATTACAGTTAGAATACTAGACATAAGCCTTAACATGCATATTATAGTTGAATGGCCATCCTCTTATATAACCTGGAGTTAAGTTAAAGTTAGAATACTAGACATAAGCCTTAACATGCATATTATAGTTGAATGGCCATCCTCTTATATAACCTGGAGTTAAAGTTAGAATACTAGACATAAGCCTTAACATGCATATTATAGTTGAATGGCCATCCTCTTATATAACCCGGAGTTATAGTTAGAATACTAGACATAAGCCTTAACATGCATATTATAGTTGAATGGCCATCCTCTTATATAACCTGGAGTTATAGTTAGAATACTAGACATAAGCCTTAACATGCATATTATAGTTGAATGGCCATCCTCTTATATAACCTGGAGTTAAAGTTAGAATACTAGACATAAGCCTTAACATGCATATTATAGTTGAATGGCCATCCTCTTATATAACCTGGAGTTAAAGTTAGAATACTAGACATAAGCCTTAACATGCATATTATAGTTGAATGGCCATCCTCTTATATAACCTGGAGTTACAGTTAGAATACTAGACATAAGCCTTAACATGCATATTATAGTTGAATGGCCATCCTCTTATATAACCTGGAGTTAAGTTAGAATACTAGACATAAGCCTTAACATGCATATTATAGTTGAATGGCCATCCTCTTATATAACCTGGAGTTACAGTTAGAATACTAGACATAAGCCTTAACATGCATATTATAGTTGAATGGCCATCCTCTTATATAACCCGGAGTTATAGTTAGAATACTAGACATAAGCCTTAACATGTATATTATAGTTGAATGGCCATCCTCTTATATAACCTGGAGTTATAGTTAGAATACTAGACATAAGCCTTAACATGCATATTATAGTTGAATGGCCATCCTCTTATATAACCTGGAGTTAAAGTTAGAATACTAGACATAAGCCTTAACATGCATATTATAGTTGAATGGCCATCCTCTTATATAACCTGGAGTTATAGTTAGAATACTAGATATAAGCCTTAACATGCATATTATAGTTGAATGGCCATCCTCTTATATAACCTGGAGTTAAAGTTAGAATACTAGACATAAGCCTTAACATGCATATTATAGTTGAATGGCCATCCTCTTATATAACCTGGAGTTACAGTTAGAATACTAGACATAAGCCTTAACATGCATATTATAGTTGAATGGCCATCCTCTTATATAACCTGGAGTTATAGTTAGAATACTAGACATAAGCCTTAACATGCATATTATAGTTGAATGGCCATCCTCTTATATAACCTGGAGTTATAGTTAGAATACTAGACATAAGCCTTAACATGCATATTATAGTTGAATGGCCATCCTCTTTATATAACCTGGAGTTATAGTTAGAATACTAGACATAAGCCTTAACATGCATATTATAGTTGAATGGCCATCCTCTTATATAACCTGGAGTTAAAGTTAGAATACTAGATATAAGCCTTAACATGCATATTATAGTTGAATGGCCATCCTCTTATATAACCCGGAGTTATAGTTAGAATACTAGACATAAGCCTTAACATGTATATTATAGTTAGTTACAGTTAGAATACTAGACATAAGCCTTAACATGCATATTATAGTTGAATGGCCATCCTCTTATATAACCGGAGTTATAGTTAGAATACTAGACATAAGCCTTAACATGCATATTATAGTTGAATGGCCATCCTCTTATATAACCTGGAGTTATAGTTAGAATACTAGACATAAGCCTTAACATGCATATTATAGTTGAATGGCCATCCTCTTATATAACCCGGAGTTAAAGTTAGAATACTAGATATAAGCCTTAACATGCATATTATAGTTGAATGGCCATCCTCTTATATAACCTGGAGTTAAAGTTAGAATACTAGACATAAGCCTTAACATGTATATTATAGTTGAATGGCCATCCTCTTATATAACCGGAGTTATAGTTAGAATACTAGACATAAGCCTTAACATGTATATTATAGTTGAATGGCCATCCTCTTATATAACCTGGAGTTATAGTTAGAATACTAGACATAAGCCTTAACATGTATATTATAGTTGAATGGCCATCCTCTTATATAACCGGAATTATAGTTAGAATACTAGACATAAGCCTTAACATGCATATTATAGTTGAATGGCCATCCTCTTATATAACCCGGAGTTACAGTTAGAATACTAGACATAAGCCTTAACATGCATATTATAGTTGAATGGCCATCCTCTTATATAACCTGGAGTTATAGTTAAAATACTAGATATAAGCCTTAACATGCAAATTTATAGTTAGTTACAGTTAGAATACTAGACATAAGCCTTAACATGTATATTATAGTTTGAATGGCCATCCTCTTATATAACCTGGAGTTAAAGTTAGAATACTAGACATAAGCCTTAACATGTATATCTTCTCAAACTGAAGGCTATCTTATTCAGTTGTGCTTGCACTGTTGTTTATTCTATTACCTTTATTCGATATAATATTTTTGTTTTAAAGATAGAAATAAAATTACCGTTTTTAGTAATTATATTTTTATCTTATAAAAATAAGAGAATAAAAAATACACATTCGCTTCTGACTGATCAAGATGCTACTGATATGTATGGCCATTGTCAGCTTTAAGTGTAACTTCCTGTTTATAGCCTGGGTCATCGAAGTGCGACTTCCATGTGTGTAATATGCTCCGATGTGCACATGTCTTTATGTTTATGAGGCTTCTGTATATTCGGGTTGGGTCACCTTGTAATATTGTAACTCTTGCTGCCTTTTGTATAAGACACTGCAGCATGCCGCTTGAGACACCGATCCTATCTGTTCTATTCTATCATTGGTCTATCCATCATACCCATCCTCTGCTAGATATCAGATCATTTTGTCTGTTCTCGTACTTCTTTTATTAATGATATCGCTATGCTTACATTTATGATTCAGTTTGTCTACGTTTTGTGTGAATTTGCTTGTGTGCATACAATTCCTTTTATCAATTTACGTTTTACATGTTATTTGCTCTCAATTTGAGATTTAGCCCCTCTGAGGAAGTTTCAGAATTTAAGGACCCTAGCTTTTAATAGGACGTTATCCCTAATAAACTAAACTATACCTCTCCGGCTTAGATATTGCAGGAAGATAACACGAATATACCGCAGCTTTCCAAAATAACATTTTCACACGCAACGCATTTTATATGGAGGATGCTGGCCTTAAAAGACCTTGGCTGTTAATTAGCTCAATCAAGCAACCAATTGTCTTGTTTAAGACGTGCTTTGCCCGTATCATTGACTTCCAATATGTATATTTTTCAATTATCGCCTGTAGAAATGGTTAATGGTAACATTCCAGATATGCTTTGAGCGTTACATTTTTTAATTGATATTCTGAAGAAGTCATTTGCATTTCTTTGTAATTCTCAATCAGTGGTGTGCCCGATATAATTCAATTAAGCAATGCCACATTTGAAAGTAGCGGTAGGAGAATGGTGTTGATGTAAGGAACTGCCATGTAGTATAATGAGTACCGATGGAATCTATGTCGAAAGCAATCGTACATATACGGACTTTTCAGTCAAAAGATCGTAAAGTATTGTTGATGTAGCAATTTAGCAATATGTGTTCTTTAAACTACAAAAGGCTTCATTCACAATAAGGCATATTCCAACTGCATTTTGTTATGAAATCGGGTTTCGGAAACGGACGGTTCCATCCAGTACACCCATTTACAGGCTGTGAACGCTCCTTTATCATACCACATACACATTGTATATAACTGAAGGCATCATACAGAAGACGATAGGTTTAAGATAGAAAAATGTATATGGCATACAGATACAGTAGTCATTATTAGCGGTGGGTGTTTCAATCAAACTGATTTCGTCGGTATTGAAGAAGTTCGCGTTTTTCTGGTTTATTTTTGCATTTACATATCATCGTATCCCTTTTTAATTTCGCTCAATTTTATTGTGATTTCTATTTTCAATTTCGTTACACAAATCATACATGGTCATCTATAGCTTATCTATAGAACACGATACAATAATTACTAAATACTGAAATGTGTCTAATATATATGTAATTGTGTGTACAAACTTTGTCTTGTCTCGGGGGAAATAATTGTCTGTATGACGGGTAGCCGGTATGACGCCAGGCTATAACACCACAGCCCCACGATATGATTACCGATTTACACCAGTAATACGTGATCTATGACCGGCAGATTACCTCAATACTTATAGTTACGGTTTGGTAGATATTAATGCATGCCATATTCAGAGTACATTTTGTAGTTTTAGCATTACACCACACATTATTTGTAATGTTTTCTATGAATTCATATGCGATTTATAAGATATGGATGGACTGGACGGACTGGGCTATATGTCGACATATGGAATGTATAAACTAACGATGTTTTAATTGAAGCACTTTGAAGGAAGGTTTTGTGTCTCAATTATTACGCTAAGTTGCTAAAAGCCATTGATGTACCACCTTTTTTTCTTTTGAATATTTAAACTCGACTTAAATTGTCTTCATTTCAATTACACTTTAAAAAAAATGAAACATAATTTTAAGAAGAGCAACGACTTCCGCCTATTCATTATTAACTGTGAATGCATTGATGCTCGTTACCCTTCTCAATAAATGACGTCCATTGTCCTACCATATTAAAATAGCCATAAACACCACATCATATGGCCTTGAGTTTGAAATGTTCACCCGTATCAGGACGGCTCTGTGGCTCCTGACCACGACTAGCCACGCCATTATCTTCAAAGTGGTAATTTCTACAACTGCCACCTCGAAAGTATGGTGAGTAAGGTTCGCTTTATAATGATTAGCGTCCTTGCTGTGGTCGTTTCTGATCTTCCTTGTACGTGGCGTAGAGTGTGTGTTTTAGGGTCGTTTGTGTCTCAATTTACTAGCGGAAATTGTTGACAATTGTTATGAGAGAGTAGTATTTCATTGAAACATTTTAGCATATCCCACCAGGCTATGTGACTCTTGGAACGTGTTCATTGTGTTCTAGGATGAAAGATAAAACTACTTTGATGGCAGTCATTTATGTCCATATTATATAACGTTAAGCATGCCTTGGCTTTTATTAAAGTTGAATGGTCTATCACTTTCGCTCTTTTTGTCGTAATGAAAACTGTTTAAGTGTTATACATATTTTTCACCGTCTGTCTGAGTTTAAAACGTTCTAATTTTACCACTTTTTATAAAGTTACAGCACTGGAAGTATTTTTAATTATAAATGTAAAAAATCTTTTTAACGTGTACACGTGAAAAATAGGCTCGAAAGATGCCGAATCATTCCGAACTCTTCCGAACGTCGTCGCGACAATCTCGAAGTAACACGAGAGTTGTAAAAACCAAGAGAAAATGTCAACAATTTTTTCATAAACAAAACATGTGGTCGACCTCAGCAAACTGGATTTACAAAGAAATTAATTCTCGCTCATTACAATATTTGATACACACAATATTGAATTACGTCCATGCATGAATTGGATGGTTCAAATACTCGCTCTGTGGACATATACCAGCACGATTTGCTCATATTAACCAGAAGGAAAACGTAAACAAACACATGTGCGCTTACGCTTTACCTTGATCATCACGTGCAGGGCGAGTGGACGTCAGTCACGTGATACGATTCGGAATTTGGCGGTGGTTGAAGGCGTTTTATTCAAAACCAGGAATATATGATTCCTAGATTTCGGCTCTCTTACAGGCTGCCATATGGTTTTGGGGAGCTTAATCATTAAGTTATATGTCCATGTTTAAATATCAAATATTAAAGCGACATATCGTTACAATGAAAATTACCAGAAATACAACTTTAAACGTTAAATACAATACCAAAGCAAAGCTATTTTGAGGCATTGAGAATGCCGCATACCCACAAAATAAGTCATGCTACTTTGGCTTCCTGATGTTTTGTATAAGAATATTTTTTTGGTTAGTTCATTGAGGTTAACGTCCTTTAAACATCCAGGGTCATGTTAGGACGACCTCGCCTGTATGTCATGCGTATGTCTGTATGTTTTGGGAGGCTGTGGTACATACGTAATACAGACAGTTATTCGTGCTGTATCTCATTACCGTAACAACAACCAACATCTTTTATATATTCCCAAAATAATCGATTTATTTTCAATTCACTGAGACATTACAGATTCTGCTTAATGCGTAATTTAAAATGCATGCGTGATTTTATCGCTAATGAAAAAATACAAGTTACTCTTTACTGCGTACGAGAAATCGATATGGAAAATGTACTAAGGGTATAGATCTACAGGGTTAGGGTTGTATACAAAGGTCCACTGCAGTTGTAAGACAGTTCCATGTAAACATTAGAGAAATTGATCAATATAACTGCTAATCTACTGAAAAGGCTGAGCTAGAATGACGAATCTCTTATGAGGTCGTACACATTCAAGAAGCGATTTACTTTGGAGAATGGAGATTTTCTAAAACAAATAACGGTATTGAGACGTGTGATGCCGCCGTATGATGACGTTTACAAACTTGCTCAAATTAAATCCCCAATCCACAGGGAAAAGGACATACTTCGTATCAGTTATACTATATTAAGTTAGAAGTCAAAGGAATTCAAAAATGATTGATACAATCTACAAAAGCTTTGAATGCGTATTGGATGATTTGACTTAACAACCTATTGACAAGAAGGACCTAACATGTATGTAATGTGTTGTGGTGTGTGAATGTGTTTTGGGAGGCTGTGTTATATTTCATTTCAACAAATTTTATTGCAAAAAATATGCAAATGGATTTGGCAACAGGCAAAGCCTATATTAGCCATCTCCAAACAAATCCGGTATAGTACAATTATCAACAAATATTTTAACATTTAACATTACATTATAAATGAATATTATTATTAGTGTATCTCCCCAACCTATCATAGTAGAAAAACCTAAAAAGGCTGTGTTATATTCGTGGCGTCCCTTTTCGCCCCCTTTTAATAGTAGAAGTGATGCTGTCCTTCTATAGTACTACCACACTATACAGACACTAACAGCGTGACCCCGTCATGTTATACTGACAACAGATCCCTTTTAGCCAAGCGCCATGCATGAGCAGAAGCTTCGGATATTTTCACAACCATTTCTTGAAATGGTACTTTATCACACCAACAGTACTTCAATATAAAAATGCTAGGCAAGATTATAACGCCAGGCTATCTTAAGTAAGCTTGGCAGTTTTCCATGAAATCTGACAAGCTTACAGGCATGTTAATCAAACCAGTTGTTTTAGTCTTTTAGATCAACCGTAGGTGGATAGCCAAAATCCGAATCATCGCGTCACCTTTTTGTGATATATTTAGGTGGCAATTCACAATTTGTTGCCAAATATAAACACGAAAATTCAGGTGACTCCTTTGTCTTATGGTGTATACATGTTGCCGTGTGATACACGTTTTTGTCTGTATTTTATATGCATGGCATTATAGAAAGAACTCTGGCTAGCAGTTGCAAAGCTTACATTTTCCGTTTGTATTTACATACGATTGGTTGTAGAGGCAGTCTGTGTGTTTTGTTGTTCCATCCCTCCAATGTTTAACAATGAATCGCTGACTTATGTCTGTCCTAAATCTGAAGTATGATCGACAAGCCGACTAACCTTGGCCGTCTAAGGACGCCATTGAGTATACAATTGTGATCAACGCCGTGTGCTTAATGGGCATGTTTTTGTCGTGCATATAAAAAAGCTGTCGTGAATAAAATCAGTCCTGATTATTGAGCGTTCGCCCCTGTGAGGAAGGTCCTGGGTTCTGTCCCCTGGCCGAGACACACCAAATATCTATAAAAGTGGTAGTTTCTGCTCCTGCTTAACGCTCAACATACAGGGAGTGGGACGACTGGTTCGCCCGTTGTCAGTATAATGTGACCGGGTGGGGTGTGTTGCTTGGTGTCTTTGGCGGCATTCTCCAGTGAAATAGCACTATAAAAAGGGCAACAGTTCCACTATACAAGAATACACAACACGAATATAGTGCAGTCTCCCAAAACATGCACCCAGCACAACATACACGCAATACACCGCATACATGGGAGGCCGTCCTTACATGACCATAGCTGTTAATAGGACGTTAATTAATCAAACAAACAAACAAAGTCCTGATAAATATAAAGATATATACTCTTTATGTTAGGATGTATGAGATTTAAACACTAATTGTATAACGTGTAACGAGTAACAATCGATTCAGAGTATAAAACGCCCTCTGTATATGTCGATGCAACTCGTGATTAAGTTTGCTTCTCATACCTGTCTATAGTATTAGTAAGGTCAAAAATAAAAAACTGTCATCACGATTAACGATACTGCATCGCCAACAAATGGCATAACTATCTATTAAAAACAGCAGAAGACGAATTATTATTTGCTTCAGTAACACAAGATACATTACGCTATTACCATCATTGAGAATCGTGAACTTCTAATTTTACTTCAGAATGATTAATTGCATCCCGAAAAAATATATAGCAATATGCCCTATATGGAAGGAGTTATTGATTGTGCAGACAACAAAAGCAATACAAATGACATGTATTTTGCATGTATTGATTAGACATATCTATACACGATTAAACATCAATTATTGGCCAAATTATAAACATAGTTTTCTTGTCTGCATCTTTAAATTGTGTATGACGTAAAGGCCTTAAAATGAATAGGGTATTAAATCAACAAATTCGAGACACCGAAGTTAATCTATTAATATAAAACTAACAAGACAAAACGTTAATGTCTATCAAAACTTTTTTGTGATAAAAAATTTCCTCCTTTAGTAATGATTTATGGTAAATTGAAAGATTATAAATCCATACTCTTGAAAAATACACCCACTTATTACGGAAATAAATCGACAATGTCCGCAAAAGATCCAATTCCTATGGTATGTTGGAAATTTGACACCATGATCGGTTGAGAGTTATTGCCCTTTGATTTCCTGTCTGACAAAATGATATATTGTCGTAACGTCCGGAGTCAATTCGAGGCTTAGTCTTGCGGACTGTCATGTAGATAACACTGCTATCGTGATCGATCTGAAATCGATAGGTTAGTATAGGCCAGAGATATGTGTCCACTACTTGTTATGGCTTTTATATAACGTTAATCCATCAATTTTGATTTTCGACGATTGAGCAAATAATCCTGGTGCATTTATCCCAGTCATCTACTCTCTGTTCCAAACTTCAAGGAATTAAAAAAGACACAATATTGAATTACCACACAAATTTCAATTACTAGAGATGTATTTTCCGTTTTGAGTGTTTAAACTAACAAAACGCAATATCTAGTGCTTATATTGCCACCATTTTAAAACGATCATTACTGTTGCAAATCGATAGATTGACCTCAAATAGGTTTGTAGTAAATTTGACCATTCAAACTGTTGTCACATGTGTTACCAAAATTATATACCGAAATAACACTTCCATTTTCTTTCATGGATTTATGCTTAGCACTTATTCTGTACTACTATCAGACGCAGTTTGATAGTGATTCATTGTACATTCAGTTTGTAACAGACCAAACATCATGTGATAATAAACTGAAAAAAGACGACTTTTTTGTTGTTTTACCCAAACAATGCCTTGCCGTCTGACATCTTAATTAGGTATTATTTTTGTCCCTTCTGTCCCCATTACATGATAGTGGGATGGTATTCTTCCCAATACCTACTTGTCACTGCCTCACTTTTGACCCTGATTTGAGGATTCTATGTCGTAGCCGATAAAGTCTCTTTCATTAAAGAAGTAATTTCAGCTCCTGCTTAACAATTCGTATGATATGATGAGGTCTAATCGTGTCCACGTTTACAAGGAATCAAGATCATTCCACACTGAATTAACTAAGATTTTTTTTATTTGCAAATTGCCGATAAACTATTATTAGTCTTTCCATTTTTAACAACTTCAGCTATTAATTAGTGATCTAAATAATTAATGAATATTTTTGTTCTAAACGACGGCACGATATGCTATTTATACCAACACATATGATTAGATTACATAATCATAAACATCAATCTGAAAGATGTTTTTAAAGGCAGATGTGTCAGCAAACATGTCAATTTTGTGTTTTCCCATTTATTGACTATGCAGTATATTCATAATATTAAATACAGATGACAGTACTTACTCATCTTACTCATGTGTATCTACTGAGAGGGAAGGATCTCCCTACATACATGTTAGTACTTACTCATGTGTATCTACTGAGAGGGAAGGATCTCCCTACATACATGTTAGTACTTACTCATCTTACTCATGTGTATCTACTGAGAGGGAAGGATCTCCCTACATACATGTTAGTACTTACTCATCTTACTCATGTGTATCTACTGAGAGGGAAGGATCTCCCTACATACATGTTAGTACTTACTCATGTGTATCTACTGAGAGGGAAGGATCTCCCTACATACATGTTAGTACTTACTCATCTTACTCATGTGTATCTACTGAGAGGGAAGGATCTCCCTACATACATGTTAGTACTTACTCATGTGTATCATGTTAGTATCTTACTCATGTGTATCTACTGAGAGGGAAGGATCTCCCTACATACATGTTTGTACTTACTCATGTGTATCTACTGAGAGGGAAGGATCTCCCTACATACATGTTAGTACTTACTCATCTTACTCATGTGTATCTACTGAGAGGGAAGGATCTCCCTACATACATGTTAGTACTTACTCATCTTACTCATGTGTATCTACTGAGAGGGAAGGATCTCCCTACATACATGTTAGTACTTACTCATCTTACTCATGTGTATCTACTGAGAGGGAAGGATCTCCCTACATACATGTTAGTACTTACTCATCTTACTCATGTGTATCTACTGAGAGGGAAGGATCTCCCTACATACATGTTAGTACTTACTCATCTTACTCATGTGTATCTACTGAGAGGGAAGGATCTCCCTACATACATGTTAGTACTTACTCATCTTACTCATGTGTATCTACTGAGAGGGAAGGATCTCCCTACATACATGTTAGTACTTACTCATCTTACTCATGTGTATCTACTGAGAGGGAAGGATCTCCCTACATACATGTTAGTACTTACTCATCTTACTTACTCATGTGTATCTACTGAGAGGGAAGGATCTCCCTACATACATGTAGTACTTACTCATCTTACTCATGTGTATCTACTGAGAGGGAAGGATCTCCCTACATACATGTTAGTACTTACTCATCTTACTCATGTGTATCTACTGAGAGGGAAGGATCTCCCTACATACATGTTAGTACTTACTCATCTTACTCATGTGTATCTACTGAGAGGGAAGGATCTCCCTACATACATGGAAGGATCTCCCTACATACATGTTAGTACTTACTCATGTGTATCTACTGAGAGGGAAGGATCTCCCTACATACATGTTAGTACTTACTCATCTTACTCATGTGTATCTACTGAGAGGGAAGGATCTCCCTACATACATGTTAGTACTTACTCATCTTACTCATGTGTATCTACTGAGAGGGAAGGATCTCCCTACATACATGTTAGTACTTACTCATCTTACTCATGTGTATCTACTGAGAGGGAAGGATCTCCCTACATACATGTTAGTACTTACTCATCTTACTCATGTGTATCTACTGAGAGGGAAGGATCTCCCTACATACATGTAGTACTTACTCATCTTACTCATGTGTATCTACTGAGAGGGAAGGATCTCCCTACATACATGTTAGTACTTACTCTTACTCATGTGTATCTACTGAGAGGGAAGGATCTCCCTACATACATGTAGTACTTACTCATCTTACTCATGTGTATCTACTGAGAGGGAAGGATCTCCCTACATACATGTTAGTACTTACTCATCTTACTCATGTGTATCTACTGAGAGGGAAGGATCTCCCTACATACATGTAGTACTTACTCATCTTACTCATGTGTATCTACTGAGAGGGAAGGATCTCCCTACATACATGTAGTACTTACTCATCTACTCATGTGTATCTACTGAGAGGGAAGGATCTCCCTACATACATTAGTACTTACTCATCTTACTCATGTGTATCTACTGAGAGGGAAGGATCTCCCTACATACATGTTAGTACTTACTCATCATACTCATGTGTATCTACTGAGAGGGAAGGATCTCCCTACATACATGTTACTTACTCATCTTACTCATGTGTATCTACTGAGAGGGAAGGATCTCCCTACATACATGTAAGTACTTACTCATCTTACTCATGTGTATCTACTGAGAGGGAAGGATCTCCCTACATACATGTAGTACTTACTCATCTTACTCATGTGTATCTACTGAGAGGGAAGGATCTCCCTAATAATTGGGACTAGTAGCATTTTGCACTAGTAGCTGTGATTCACTTGCGAGAAATCGCATTGGGAGCAGATTGCGGACCCTTTACCTTTACAAAGCATAACCTTAACACTTCTCTGGTATAGATGTTGATGTGATCGGTTGTTTAACAGTAACTTAACTAAGGTAGCAAGGTCGAGATAATTACTCATCTTGGAGGGCGGCGCTGTTAATTTTATTTTGCCAAATGCACGCCATAGCCTCCGCTCAGTGTGCGCAAGTCTAGCGGAATACAACCAGGGATACCATTCTGTATGCTGGTTACATTCGCGGTAATAGAAGTGAACGGATATTGAATTTGTTGCAATCTCGGTCGATTGGATTTCCAAATGTGACGAAAAGCAAAACACTTGTCATATTAATTAATTAAATCTCAACTTGTCAGTCCCCTAATAGGCTAGGATTGAGACTTTTCTTCTGAATTCATCTGACTGATTCTGATGGTGACCGAATCTGATGAATCTCTATCGCGAAGCACAGCCAATCACGTAGTGTCTATATTAATTACTTCTTAATTCAAATTAAAGATGAAAAAGTAATATTAATAATATTCCTTTCGGCAGATTGATTCGTTTCGCACAATTGTAATTTGTAGTTTACTTTTAGAAGACCAGCTAGGTTATTGTCTTTGAAATATAAAGTCGATAACGCTATTGTGTTTATTATATTAAATATTGGACGGACTCAGGGTAATGCGTAGAACACCTACAGCATTTTACGAAATGAAAACTATGAGGTTTACAACCTTTTTGTTGATATTGATTAACATTGTTTGTTGATTATATGGAATGAATCAAGGTAATTAACTTAAACCACGCTCAGAGGACTCGTCTTGATATTTCAATAGATTTGCCCGTTACTGATCAGATACCGTAAAATGCCCGTTACTTAGATACTGTGGCATGTTCGTTACTTATATATTAATTAGATACTGTGAAATGTCCGTTAATTAGATACTGTGAAATGTTCGTTACTTAGATACTGTGAAATGTTCGTTACTTAGATACTGTGAAATGTCCGTTACTTAGATACTGTGAAATGTCCGTTACTTAGATACTGTGAAATGTCCGTTACTTAGATACTGTGAAATGTCCGTTACTTAGATACTGTGAAATGTTCGTTACTTAGATACTGTGAAATGTTCGTTACTTAGATACTGTGAAATGTTCGTTACTTAGATACTGTGAAATGTTCGTTACTTAGATACTGTGAAATGTTCGTTACTTAGATACTGTGAAATGTCGTTGAAATGTTCGTTACTTAGATACTGTGAAATGTTCGTTACTTAGATACTGTGAAATGTCCGTTACTTAGATACTGTGAAATGTCCGTTACTTAGATACAGTGAAATGTCCGTTACTTAGATACTGTGAAATGTCCGTTACTTAGATACTGTGAAATGTCCGTTACTTAGATACTGTGAAATGTTCGTTACTTAGATACTGTGAAATGTCCGTTAATTATATACTGTGAAATGCTCGTTACTTAGATACTGTGAAATGTCCGTTAATTAGAAGTACGTCAGGCGACACCTCGCAACGCTATTTTCATTTCCCCACGAATTTTCGCAGAAATCAGTGATTCTATAAAATGGGATTCAGCTTCACAAAGATTTTAAAAGTAGATCAATATAGAACATGAGTAACTATCTTTTGTAGAAAAGCAACATTTGCTTCCATCCCTTGCACACAACAGCCTGTCCACCATCTTGACGTCTTGGTCGAGGCGCAACGTTATAATGAAGTCATGTAATGGTGACGTCAAAATACATTCACGTTCGATTTCGCGCCACTTCAATTGTGCTCGCATGCCCGGGCACTATTGCAAAAAGTAGCCATGTGTGTAGCCAATCAGAATCCAGTATTCTGTCACGTGATGTACTAATCGAAAATATTGTCGTTGATTTGATGGTTGCTGTGATATCACGAATATAAAAACAGTGTATTTTTTTATATAACTATTGCTACTTTGGCGTACTAGGAATAGTTTTATCATCAAAATTACATCAAAGTTTTAAACAACGAAAGAAAGTACATACAAAAATTTCTTATTATATAAACATGCTCCAACGCAAATTCGCGAATTGCCAGAAAAACAAAAAGCTACACAATATTATACCTATGACGGGGATTCGTCAGAATAACACTTAAGAATTACACCAAATATCGAGTTACAATTGTATATAAGAAAACAACATGGAACATCCAACCAGGAAAACGTAAAAACAAAACTTGAACTTTAAGAGTGGAAAGAAGGGTAGAAACGAAAGTGTGAAAGAAGGATGGGAAAGAAGGATGGGTTATAACTTTCCGAAATAGAATAATAATGGTATGAGAAGGCTGACAATGGTGGCATATGTAGTTGTTTTTATTCAGAGATGAAGCTTATTATATCTTATAAGCTGTTTGACTGGTAATGATTTGCATGTTGGTTTTGGTTGTAAGGCTATACTTATGTTATTATTAAATATTACGTACCTTAATACAGTTCTATAGTCATGCTGGTCAAATAGTATACCGGCAACATTACTACTTTACGGACAGGTAAATGTGACCACTTAAACCTCTATGCAGGTATGCATAACTATTTGAGTTAATGAAAAGGGCAACATGCAAATGGTCATAATATCTATCATGATAGCTGTCCTAGTGCTCAGCTGTCGTGGTAGATACTGTTGAATGTTCCCACAACGGTGATTTTCGGGGTTAAGGGACATTCTCTGATAAATTGTATACATTGATATATCATTTATTTATTTTGTTTCAATTCGGTTGTAAATGTTTAGGTCTGCACCCTTTAACAGTCGTTAAATTTAAACTAGATAATTGTACATAATGTTTCAATTCATAACGTACATTATCATGTTTTTTCTCATTTGTTTGCGATACATTGTACATGTAATTAGCCGACTCTAACGGCGCTATCGGAGACTTTCAAATTCACCCCGACATCATGACTACCTGCGATCTCCATGTTTACCGTAAAATAACATTAAATGATATCTAGATACACCGAAAACCAAACAACAAAAAATATTCTAAACATAATTTATAATAGATAATGTATACCTATACGTCCATTTTGGCTTATCGGTTTGCTTTTCCTTTTTTATTCAAAATCAAATTTATTTAAAAAAAAGTCATAGAATATTACATAACATTAAGGGAAGTAGTAAATCTTAATGTATACTTTCAAAAAAGACTAACATTTCCCGAAGAATAGTTTTAGACTAAAAATGGGCTAATTCATAGTCAATGGGGTTCGATGTTGTAGCATTTCGACTCGGTGTTTCCATTTTATAAACATATCGTGTGTTCCTTTCGAAGATTCGTACCAGTTGTACCGAATTGGCATGGTACCGATTGTTGGAACGCGTTTGTATGGCGGCATCCAAATGAAAAATACGCTTCGAATTTTAAATATCAAAGAAATACTGAAAAGGTTTCAAAATGCATTCGAATCCTTATTACAATGTATTAATAAATCAAATCTCAACAAATACAAATTCATTACATCTTATTTTCATCAAAAACGAAATTTCGATGACAAATCGTATACATCGGGTCGCCATCTTGGATCCAAGTGGTACGCTTCAAGAAACGAACAACTTGTACCGGTTAGGTTCGGCTGATACAACGTGTTTCATTACAGAACCAGTATGTCCGTACCTGTAAAACTGTGACGAACGCGCAAACGGAACGCTTGAATATTTTCATTATTTCTTCTGTGACTTCTTACTTAAAAACGAGTTCTTCAGGGTGACGTTCTGTTGCCATCATTCGTCTTATAATTGAATAGACATATAATTATTCTTTTGACATTTGTTAAATGAACTTCATATCTGATACAAGAAATGACATATTATGCAAAAGTATCATTTTTTGCTTTCAACATTTTATCAATTATATAATTTAATGTAAGTTGCAGTTGAATCCCTAAGGTATCCTCATGCAAAATACTTTACTTGTCACCCAGTGTCCGTAAAACGGCTCAAAGTGATACCCCTTCATTGCAATAACTTACTTCAAATGAATGGAGTTACCGCACTTCACATTCGTATGTGGTATCCTACAACCAGATGTCACTGCCACTAGTAAACATATATCATATATCTGTAGAAGGTTTGAATAATCAACATCGCCTTCAAGGTAGGCGTTCGTCCCAATGACATATCGATGCACTTTGTGTTTGACGTACATGTATGTATATGCTTTAGATACAGGTAACTCCGGGAGGTACATTACTGGTCCAGTATCCAAGGGCTGGCCAGGAAACAGATACAGACGCTATGATAGCTTTATACCAGGAATACCTTTTACAGTAGCGTCTGGTTTGGACAGGTTGGTTCCTGTGTAGGCGGAAACGTGGTTTCTCTTTAATAATCATGAATTCAAATGGCGAATATTACCGAGTAGAGATAATCACAATCTTATAAGTGAAAGAATAATTCAAAGAGACTGAAGAGACATTCTATGAAAACCCATTATAATTTCACAGTTCTTGCTTACTGCCTCTGCTAGCATGACATTATGTAATGTATGATTTCGTCCAGACAAAAATGATATTCTTTAATCTTTATTTTTGTTTCGTATATATGCATTCACCTGCTCAACAAAAGACATTTGTGACATGTTACTGATCACCCTAAGCAAAGACACACCATAGTCTATAAGAGAGGTATCTTCTGCTCTTCTTAGTATTGAGAGAAACGGACGGCTGGTTTTCAGGTTATCAGGTAGGATGTGCGCCAGTGAGTCAATGAGAAGTCCCTCTATTTCTCCTGATGAGGAGAAAATTTGGTTAGCGTAACTGAGATTTTAGAGTCTGTCGTGAAGTTGTTTAGGGTACATTTCTTCGACATGGTACAGTACAGTAATTCAATCTCGTAACGAAAATTAAAAAATACTCAAATAGCTCATTAAGGAAAACAAATAACGTCGCGTCGCTTCTGATTAGCTGAAATAAAAGCGTAATGATTTAAAAATTAGTCCTGAAATAATTTTAGACATTATTGTATCCCTCGTATGATTGTCGATAAAGCCTGTCGGTTTGTTGGTTGGTCAGTGATTTGTGTTATGTCCAAGTAACAGCAATGGTCAGTGATGTGTGTTTGTAAGTGTCAATGTTTTTGGAGGATGTGGTTTATTTTTGTTGTGTCTTGAAAACATCATTTTGTAAAAATAACTATTGCATTTTACATGTTTTGACGTGTTCCCGAACACCCATAAATCATAGTTAAAGAAACGATGGACAACTATGTTTTTGTTGTTGCCGTAAATTGTGATACTGTGGTGTCGGGACTTTTTCGCTTTTTTTTTTTGTACGAAAATGTGTTAAATGTTGGTGTTTTTAAATTTGGCGTTGTCATGTTCCTGTTGCACCTATAAGCAAAAATTCGAACGGGAGTTTCTTTCTGATTGACTGAACGTACATTGTGCTTTCGATTGTGGGTTTACGCAATGTAATGAGCAGTTTACCTGAAGAGTATTCATATAAGTAATCAATTGCGTATTGATGAATTAATTTGTCTATATCATATCCAAATAAATACAAATAGAAGTTTCTTACTCGTGTATTCACTTTATAGTATGTATACGCAAAATAAAATTATAGTGGGATATAATTACAGTACATCATTATATATTAAAGAAAAAAAAATGATATTTCAGATTTTGAATACCGTTAAGGTAAAAAAGACTCGCTGTTTCATTATTGAGGTTCAGTTCAAATTTCTAACATGACAATGGTAGAATATGAAACAGGTCACTACCGGAAAGGACACACCAGGTGATGGGTCAGAGAGGCCTCAGGCCTACAAGACCTCGACGACAGGTAACAGGTCAGACTTAGTTTGAATCGCTCGGTTTACATTGGAAACGTGGATAAAAATGTGAGTGAAAATTTAGATAGAAATCACATGTCCAAAATGGTTGTACAATGCACTTTGATAGTACTTAGATTGTTAGTATGTAATGTAATAAAGTATTGATTGCAACATGTATTAGTACGAGCGTACGAAATACTTGCATTTTTAGTTTTGTCTTTTACTTGGAGTCAGTGTACATCCGCTATGCGAATGATATACATTCACAATATTTTACACCTCAGTGACATTGTATACTTCCATAACAATACAGTGTAAATCAGGTTCAAATTAGTCATTAAAAGAAAAATACTCTCTTGATTAAATTAAGGATCTACAAACCGACGCAAGGTTAGTTTAATAGGATAAGCTGAAGCTTCAGACCAACATATGATTTTATATATCCATTATATATCGGTGGCTGGATACTTCGTCTTTTGTTTTCAAATACATGAAAGCATAAATGACAGGATTTGTCTCTAAGAATCAGCTAAGGCGAGATTTCAGTTTCGTTCCAACCTGGATCAAAACGTTTCTAAAACAAATTGTTCTTTTCTTGACGCAAACTGTCATATGAAATATGAGGCCAACGATAAATTTCAATTATTTGTAAAATAAAAAAATAAAATAAAAAAAAAACATAACCCATGGTATTCAGGAAGTTTAAGAAATAGTCGGATGGGCGGCTATTTGGAAAATGAAATTATGGCTAATTGTTACATATTATTTAGAATTGATAGGAAACCAGCAGTTTAGTAACATTTTAGGAACACTAATGTCTCATAGGTATACACTATATATTTTTATTGCATAATAATGTTCTTAAAAAACTATCAGTATTTTTGATAAGTTCAAACAAACTAAAACCACGTGAAAGTCTCTATTCGACATAAAAATCGAACAATTAATACGTTTATTATTGTTTGAATAGTTTATAGTATTACAAAACCACAATATTAGTAGTATCAGACATCCACTAGTAAATCGGTAATATGTGGCGATCGAAGTTAATGTCTCCGCAGTGTAATACAGTAAACCCTGAGACTATCTGTGTGGTACTGTAGGAATGTATCATAGCCACCAACCAAGAAACAAACAACAGTATGTAAAACTCATCAGCTTCCGACTCCTCTCACAAACTCTAATATCTAGGACAAGGGAGAAGCACCAAGTAGACTTCTGCGCTAGACTTGACGATATATCAGAACAATAACTTTACCTAGTTAGCTTGATCATCATTGTTTGGCCTGTGTCAATATTATTTTAAGGCTCTATTGTTATGTTGCCTACTAAATATATGTAACGCTGTGGATTTTGATAATGTGTCAATATTATTTTAAGGCTTTATTGGTATGTTGCCTACTACATGTATATATATGTAACGCTGTGGATTTTGATAATGTGTCAATATTATTTTAAGGCTCTATTGTTATGTTGCCTACTATATATATGTAACGCTGTGGATTTTGATAATGTGTCAATATTATTTTAAGGCTTTATTGGTATGTTGCCTACTATATATATGTAACGCTGTGGATTTTAGGCCTGTGTCAATATTATTTTAAGGCTCTATTGTTATGTTGCCTACTAAATATATGTAACGCTGTGGATTTTGATAATGTGTCAATATTATTTTAAGGCTTTATTGGTATGTTGCCTACTATATATATGTAACGCTGTGGATTTTAATAATGTGTCAATATTATTTTAAGGCTCTATTTTATGTTGCCTACTATATATATGTAACGCTGTGGATTTTGATAATGTGTCAATATTATTTTAAGGCTTTATTGTATGTTGCCTACTATATATATGTAACGCTGTGGATTTTGATAATGTGTCAATATTATTTTAAGGCTCTATTATTATGTTGCCTACTATATATATGTAACGCTGTGGATTTTGATAATGTGTCAATATTATTTTAAGGCTTTATTGGTATGTTGCCTACTATATATATGTAACGCTGTGGATTTTAGTAATGCTGCAACGTCAAGATGATTTTCGAACTAGAGAAAAGAGACTGAAGGTATATTCATTTATGTTTTTTATCGTTTCAATTTTTGTTTATAAGCTTAGCCTAATAGCATGCGTCTTGGTTTAAGCAATGGTGTGACATTGATTTTTTTTTTCATATTTATGGCGATTTCTTTTTCAGATCTAATATTCAAATGTTTTGGTTGTTGGAATTGCTTTCTGGTTTTCAAAAAAATCTATGTCCCCTTGCTTTAAATGAAGCTCGTACCGTTGCTGCCCCTGTAAGATGATATTCATGACATCATGAATATTCATGAATGATTCATGAACTTTTAAGAATATTAGCAGATTGAAGTTCATAAAAAAAGTTCATGAATATTCATCAAATGAAGTTTTATGAATCCATGAAACATTCATGATTGTTTATGATCAATATGTCAGGATTTATCCATGAACTTTTATGCATGACAGATATTCATTAAAATTCTTCAAAATGAATGAAAATCTTTCATTTATTTTTAAGAATTTTTATGAATATCAGTTATGCATAAAGCTTCATGAATGATTCTTGACATGGTATTACATTCATGTTGATGAGTCACATGACTTATATATATATTTCCCGTCAAAGCAGTCACAATACAAAATGGCCGCTGTATCTGTTGGCGAGTGGAAGGGGAACATTATTCATCTTAAAATGGAAGTTTTGGCACATTAGTAAACGAATGATTCCATTCCTGGATTTTTTTAAGCACAGATGAACACTTTCAGTAAGTTTTGATTTATCTGCAGCAAATTTTTTTGAATTAAATTGCCCATATAAACTATCATGCTTTACAACTATAGGTTTATTTTGGACATATACTAATTTACTAAATCAATGTAATTGATTTCTGTGTATCACTGAAAACAGATTTTGTACTTATCTGTGGCAGTGTGATGATATAATGAACACAGTAAACTGTTGGTGATTCCATGGTAAACTTTTCTGGTGTTATTTATAATATATAGATTATAACTATTATTATAAGAATTTGTTTCGTCTAATATTGAATTGATTTAAATAGAATTGGCATTGGTTTGATAGAAAATTTCAATTCTGCACCCCCAGTAGAGTTTATGAAATTCAGATGCCGTTGACTCCAACTTGCATTCATTATACTGCATGAACACGACTGAAGTTCATGAATATTAATTAATTGTTCCAGTTCATGAAGTTTCATGAATATTCATGAATTATTTTTGCATACTGCTGCGAGTTGTAGTTCATGAAAACTCATGAATTATCACGAATAGACATTCATGATCAATTATGATGGTTTTAAGTTCATGAATATTCTTAAATATTAATGAGCTTTACATGAATATTGATGAGTGAATTGTTAATGAATGTTCATGATTTGATGAATGAGAGATTCATGAATGTTAATGAATTCATTAACAGAGGATTCATGAATTAAAAAAATCACGAAGTTTTAATAATATTCATGAATTATTGAAGAATATTTATGAATTTAATTCACGAATTATTCATGAATTTTCACGAATAATTCATCAACGTCTCGCAGGGATGGGTCTCTATATGGTTATGGCTCTATAGCTATCTCCTACCTAACGAAGTTTTAAAGTAAAATAAACTGTAAAGAGTTGTCTGGTTGATTTATTATCGTGACTTTATTAATTAAAAAATGTGTAAATACATTGATTTTAATACTTCGTCTTCCGCACTGAACAAGGCTACATAATATAATGTTGAACTGTATCGTGTTAGTAATATCGATTAAAGCTTTTATCAGAAGCAAGGTGTTATCCTAATGCACTTTCAACAAGAAAGATCTGACCTTTCCATATTAACAAAGAAATTGTGTAGTATTTGCAGTGAATAGCGGTAGTCGATAGCCGGTATATGAACAGCGCATTATTAGGCTATAGTTGTAATCATTGCAATTCAAAAGACTATCATGAGGTTTTTCCCCTTTATAATGTATCCATTGCAATTTCATTCGATGATGAATATGTCTTTTTTTCTAAAATGTTTTATAATTATGATAGACCATTTCGACCCTAATAGTATGGTGTACCAGCACCTATTACATTAATGTATGTTCTGCACACATTCGACTGTCGTCGTATTTAGAAAATTTAAGTGTGGTGGATTCTACATGTAATATCAATTTAGCTTTTTAGAAATGTAAACTAATCAATTAAAAAATAAACATACTTAACGCGGCTATACGGAACAGGCTGGGTGTTAATCTCATCATGAGACATTGCAAGTGAATATTAGAAAAGATTAACAGAATGAACTACAAGCATTCCTATTTCTGCAATTTTTTTTTACTGCAGTGCTTACTCTTCTACAATGCAAAATAGACAAATAGGGTTAATTAAATTGTATTTTCAAAACATATAGTGTAAATATCGAAGACATATCGAAATACACTTTACGTATTAGAATCGCGTTTATATCGTAGATATGTATTGGAATGGTTATCATATCGATGTTTTATGCTTTTTCAGTTATCTAACAGAAACTAAAGCCTGATGAACAGGTATGATTATCTGACGTGTAAAGCCGAGGAATTGGATACCGTGGTAGTGTGAGGCAGCACCACATCACACAGCACTGGATACCGTGGCAGTGTGAGGCAGCACCACATCACACAGCACTGGATACCGTGGCAGTGTGAGGCAGCACCACATCACACAGCACTGGATACCGTGGTAGTGTGAGGCAGCACCACATCACACAGCACTGGATACCGTGGTAGTGTGAGGCAGCACCACATCACACAGCACTGGATACCGTGGCAGTGTGAGGCAGCACCACATCACACAGCACTGGATACCGTGGCCAGTGAGGCAGCACCACATCACACAGCACTGGATACCGTGGTAGTGTGAGGCAGCACCACATCACACAGCACTGGATACCGTGGCAGTGTGAGGCAGCACCACATCACACAGCACTGGATACCGTGGCAGTGTGAGGCAGCACCACATCACACAGCACTGGATACCGTGGCAGTGTGAGGCAGCACCACATCACACAGCACTGGATACCGTGGTAGTGTGAGGCAGCACCACATCACACAGCACTGGATACCGTGGCAGTGTAAGGCAGCACCAAATATCACACAGCACTGGATACCATGGCAGTGTGAGGCAGCACCACATCACACAGCACTGGATACCGTGGTAGTGTGAGGCAGCACCACATCACACAGCACTGGATACCGTGGTAGTGTGTGGCAGCACCACATCCACACAGCACTGGATACCATGGCAGTGTGATGCAGCACCAAATCACACAGCACTGGATACCGTGGCAGTGTGAGGCAGCACCACATCACACAGCACTGGATACCGTGGCAGTGTGAGGCAGCACCACATCACACAGCACTGGATACCGTGGTAGTGTGAGGCAGCACCACATCACACAGCACTGGATACCATGACAGTGTGAGGCAGCACCACATCACACAGCACTGGATACCGTGGTAGTGTGAGGCAGCACCACATCACACAGCACTGGATACCGTGGCAGTGTGAGGCAGCACCACATCACACAGCACTGGATACCGTGGCAGTGTGAGGCAGCACCACATCACACAGCACTGGATACCGTGGTAGTGTGAGGCAGCACCACATCACACAGCACTGGATACCGTGACAGTGTGAGGCAGCACCACATCACACAGCACTGGATACCGTGACAGTGTGAGGCAGCACCACATCACACAGCATTGGATACCGTGGCAGTGTGAGGCAGTACCACATCACACAGCACTGGATACCGTGGCAGTGTGAGGCAGCACCACATCACACAGCACTGGATACCGTGGCAGTGTGAGGCAGCACCACATCACACAACACTGGATAACCGTGGCAGTGTGTGAGGCAGCACCACATCACACAGCACTGGATACCGTGGCAGTGTGAGGCAGCCCCACATCACACAGCACTGGATACCGTGGTAGTGTGAGGCAGCACAACATCACACAGCACTGGATACCGTGGCAGTGTAAGGCAGCACCACATCACACAGCACTGGATACCGTGGCAGTGTGAGGCAGCACCACATCACACAGCACTGGATACCGTGGTAGTGTGAGGCAGCACCACATCACACAGCACTGGATACCGTGGCCAGTGAGGCAGCACCATATCATACAGCACTGGATACCGTGGCAGTGTGAGGCAGCACCACATCACACAGCACTGGATACCATGGTAGTGTGAGGCAGCACCACATCACACAGCACTGGATACCATGGCAGTGTGAGGCAGCACCACATCACACTACACTGGATACCGTGGCAGTGTAAGGCAGCACCACATCACACAGCACTGGATACCGTGGCCAGTGAGGCAGCACCATATCACACAGCACTGGATACCGTGGCAGTGTGAGGCAGCACCACATCACACAGCACTGGATACCGTGGCAGTGTGAGGCAGCACCACATCACACAGCACTGGATACCGTGGCAGTGTGAGGCAGCACCACATCACACAGCACTGGATACCGTGGTAGTGTGAGGCAGCACCACCACATCACACAGCACTGGATACCGTGGCAGTGTGAGGCAGCACCACATCACACAGCACTGGATACCGTGGCAGTGTGAGGCAGCACCAAATCACACAGCACTGGATACCGTGGTAGTGTGAGGCAGCACCAAATCACACAGCACTGGATACCGTGGTAGTGTGAGGCAGTACCACATCACACAGCACTGGATACCGTGGTAGTGTGAGGCAGCACCACATCACACAGCACTGAATACCGTGGTAGTGTGAGGCAGCACCACATCACACAGCTGGTGATCATCACTGGAGTAATCACAGCGATGTCTCACTGATAACTAAAGTCCATTTTAATTGTTAAAACAGTCGTTCGTATACAGAGAGTGAAGTAACGTCAGCGTAGCTCTTATACTCCTTATAGTGGCTGTGTGGTCATCGATATCGCTCCAACGTCGTGAGCTGGAGTAACGGTGTGTTCGCGTGGGAGATTCAATTCTATCGTAGAACTCGAGTATCGGTGATCAGAACGGTGTAGGAAGTGTTTATCAGTGGTGGTGGTTAGTTATCGTACATCAGAAACATTCGCATTGTGACATTTGTGGGATTTATTAAACTTCGGAACCAAAGACGAATTTCGAAAATGGATATGCTATAGGAAATCCGTGATAAGGTATGTATTTAGCATTCGTTCTATTTGATACCAAATGTTTAATATCCCAGATAACGTGATAACTGTCCAATCGTGTTAATTGCCCGAAATTAAAGCGATGGAAACATCTCATTGTTGCTCGTCATTAGATAGAAATGACTAAATCAAACTTCACACCTGTCTAAAACTTCTTTTTTTTTAATTTCAAAAAATAGCTATTTCAAAAACCAACTTTAGTTTGAACTGATATAGTGGTATTTGAGCCTAAAACAATGTCATTATCCATAGCTTAATACAAGAACAATTTTTAAAAAAAATTTTATAGTAATTAGTGGTATTGTCAATATGCCTATATCATTTGACTAGCTTTTAATTAAACATTTTGGAAATCAATGGTCACAAATGAAATAAGTAATACCAGAGTGACTGGAGAAAGTCTACTCAGCATGATCGGTAATAGATCATGTAGTATAGATGTCGTGTGCGATCTGACAGTAAGCTGTTAAGAAAGCATTAACCAAATCACTGCAAAACATGTGGACCGGCCCAAACGTAGGAAGTGTTGATCACATTAAATACTTGTGAATGACGAACACAGACTACCTAACGTGTTTTCGAGCTAATTCAGATATATAACTGCAAATATTAAAACCAAAACATGTATAATAACGTCATGCCACCCGATATTACCTTTCCAGTCTGTTTTATCATTTATGGCATAGTAGAATATAGGTGTGTAAGAAATGTAGCTTGAGTTGAGATCGTATGATCGTTACAGCCGAGTCAATATGGAACATTTTCTTTTCTATAACGTCCTTGACATCGCCAGATGTTTGAGTTGCTGAGCGCTAATAAATGTATATATTGCTCTAGATGTTGGTTCCATTGTCGGGACAATTTGTCTGAAAACGTCTTTTAAGGCATACATGTTAATGCCACAAGAATCTACGCTGCATACAGATGAGATGTTCCATAATGTTAATAAATCGTAGTACTGTGACCTGTAAATGTACAAACTCTTACCAGGAGACAAAACGTCACGCATTTGTTAAAAAAAGGGGTTTAACAAAGTACACCCTTTAAATAATGAAACAGAAACCTCTCTGTGGGGGACGATGTCATTTTCGATTAATAATATAATAATTTGGTTTGGCTTGTTTAGTTTTACCTCTTACAAACAACAAGGGTCATGTGATTCCGTGCTAGGTTTGATGATGGAGGAAAACTGGTGTACCCGGAGAAAAAAACCTGATCAACGTTCAGTACCTAGCAACTGCCCCACATGGGATTCGAACTCGCGACCCAGAGATGAAGGGCTTGTGGTAATATGTCGTGACAAGTTAACATCTAGATAGCCTGCCGTTAAACTTAAACTCACCATACACAACAGGTAGAATACAGGGGATTTCATCATTTATTATCCTTATCAGTTAAAACTCCGTCGCCGACGGAGCATAAATGATACTCATCATTTGAACAATAATTGCTGTTTAATCGTGTATATATATGTATAATACACAAGAAATAATATAAAATCATTAGTTTGTTTCTGGTGCATATTTTATTCCATATACGGAGATTTTCGGTACGCAATTAATCATTTTTGATATTTTCATCCTGAAGTTAAATAAGAAGCTCAAACTTTTCAGTGGTGGTAATGGTAAAGTTTGGCTCCTGTTTTTGATAGAGATACAATACCATTTGTTAGCGATGGGGCATCCTCGCTCGCAGTTTGATACCAGTATAATGTGATCGGGTTGGTTGTGTTGTTCGATGTCTTTTGTGGTAAGCGATAAGCAGACACTGTAAAATGGATATAGTTCCCACTATTATGCTAGGTTTACACTATGTTCCTGGCGACCACGGTCGCCCCGTTTGCCCGAAACGTGGTGCGCCGTGGAATTTTGGCTATTTTTGTCTCTTTATTCAAGTTGAGTTAGGTCTTGTGAAGTTTTGCCACGGTCTTTTACGGATTACGTGGTGGACCGTGGATACAGGGGAAAGTGCTGTTCCCGGAGGTTAAAGGTACACTACGGCTTTAGCACGGTCTATCAAGGATACCACTACGTTCTCTCTAGTCCTGTTACGATCTCATGAGGTCTGCTACGTTTTACACGTTTTGATCAAGCTCCGATACGTTTTTCACGGTCCGCCAAGGCTAACTTAGGATGAAAGTCTGATTCCGGGCTTTTTTGGAGCAAATGAAACAATATTTATTGCCAAAAATGTCATTTCAAACACGTTTTAATTACAAAATGTGTTAAAAGAAAAGAAAATCTTAATTTTATTTGGTATAAATTACAGCCAAGTGTTTCTACGCATTTTTTTTCTGTAATGGTTCTCACTTATTCTGCATTTTACAATAATAGGTTTGGTATAATTTGATGGTTTAAATGTGTTTAATAATGGCTATTTCTATCTATTAAAACAAATAATTCCAAAATGCAGCATAATGCACCAGGCAAGGCAATGATACTCTATCATATATTGCTTGCAACGTAAGACCGTAATAGGACGTAACACGCCGTATTATGTCGGGCTTTCAACCGCTACAAGCCGTGATGTGCCTTGACAGAACGCATCAAAACGGCTATCGTCCACCTTGGCATGCCGTCAAAACCTTGACAAACCTGGACAAACCGGCACAAAACGTGCAGTCAATCTGCATCAACCTTGGTAAAACGTGGAAAAAACGCAACGGAACGTCACAAAACTTGAAATCACCGTGAGATTCCCGGAAACGTGCTTGCTGCCCGTTCCACCACGGACCGTCTGGAAGTTTTGTTACGGCCTCGTACGCGCTGTTACGTTTTGTTACGTCAATGCCGTTTTATTACGTCCTGTGGCGTTCACCATCTGAACCGTGACTGCCGTGGCAAATTTTTTGACAGTTTAAAAATCTGACACGGCATCCACGGTAATCACGACCGCTCACGTTTGTCTATCACGTCCTTCTGCGTTGTCTCACGTTGTATCGCGGTCACCACGTTTTGTCCACGGTGGTCTGAAACGGGGCTGCCATGGCCGCCGGGAACATGGTGTAAACCTAGCATTACGGGGAACCAGGCGCGAACACACCAAAACAGAACATATCCACTCCAATGCAACACTAAGCGGATCAAGGTTGCCGTCCGTAAATGACCTTTTGCAAATGGGACACTAAGCAATATGAAATCGAACAGACAACGAATCATTGGTATTAACTTTTGTACTTGAAACGTAGTCAGCACTAATCAGGGATAAGTTAGATTATGCGGCTGGAGTCGTGTACTTGTTCAACTATTTGCTGAGGTCAGTTCCGTAATTGCTTTTGTAGGAGATAGCGTACTTGTTCTTATATCAATCATAGGAATGTGTCTGGTAATGGGAGATGTTAACTTAATTCCATACGTCATTGATGAAGATTTATATTTGCTAGTCTATATACCATATATTTATCGAAATACATGATGTCATAAACATCCATTTCCTGTGATGGCCATGTATGTATGTACCGGTATACAGATGGAATGCGATCCGTCCTCGATAAACATAAATGTCTGCGGGTCACTTTGGTTTCAAATAGATATGTTGAGGCTTTACGAGTATGTCGACTGTTCAGATTCAGCATCTTAGCTGTACGTTTCAAACCCAGTACATCACTTCTAAGCCGCCGTATCAAGTTATCGGCTTTACACCGGTACGGGTAATACGCAGGAAAATCCGGTAATAATATTCTAATTCAAAATCATAACCAATGTACTGATTATTTTTTCAAATCCCTTCTGTGTATATATGATTAAGCAATTAATTTATTAATTTTGATGATTTTGTTCTTTATTGTTGACGTTAACTGGAACTGTTTCATTCTGCCACAGAATTATACAAAAATTATCAATAATAACTTTTTTTTCCAGTATATCTGGCTGCATTGTTTAACAAAAAGATTAACCACCAACCGCATGAGAACGGATTGTATTGTTTCTTGGGTTTGATCAAAGGAAAGATAATTCTCCAGAACTTCCGGTTTCTGTCATGAACTTGAAAAATTGGTTAGGACTTTCATGTCTATGGAAATAAAGTTCTCTCCGTACCAAGTCGCCTAACATACCCGAGGGAAGCTATTATAAAGGGTTCACAGAACCTACTAATTTCTCATAGAAACATTGTTAATGTAAACATTACGTTTGCATTCAGATTTTTAAAACGCTAATCTTAAGATCATTCCACATAACTGTGAAATGAAAACATAACATCTTTCTCCTCTTCACATTGGGCCACAATCTTGTGTCGGAATCTGCATCAGTAATCAACCAATATTCACAACACTTTGCACACATAATTAACCCCAAACAATTTCGTTCTTGGTTATATCATGAAAGCTACATATTAAACATTAGATACTTTTGCCATCTAAATATAACCAACAGGCCCTGACATGGTTACTTGGCGATCAAATTATGTGCATATAATGGATTTTACAAGAATCATTCTGATTGAATGGTAATGAAGTAATCTGACAGAAACCGAATATTTTTCACGCTACATTTCATATCAATAATTATATGTGGTTTAACAATATTGCTTATGAATCGAGAGTTGGTTCTCTAGACCTCTATGAACATGCTGAATGTCTGATATATTGGTTCATGTTCGGAGTTATAATGCGATATTACAAAGCCACCACCACCGTTTCGACAGTGTCGTACCAATCACACCGGTAGTTATTGTCAATGTCCTCGTTACTCGACAATTATAATACACAGCGAGAATTCCTCCGAACAGAAATTCGGGAGCTCCAAGCACCCGACGGCCAGCAAACCCCTCTTAATTGTGATGATATAACACAACAGCCGATGTGTTCAGAACGGTACAGTTTATTGAGTTAAACATACGAATGGTACATGAGTTCGTGTAAAGGTATCTGGCGCCATTGGATGTATACCACAACTGTGTTTATATTTAATATAAGTATATGGTATCTCTATTGTAGAAAACATCTTTCTGACATTAATATCCGAATAATATAACCATGCAAGAAGGGTATTATTATCCAATACTTCACAAGGACATCTCGTGGTTGCTAAGGAAACGAGAATACTTTCTCCCATCATTTATTGATTTTTAACCGGTTTTAGCCGTGGGAGATTTCTCTGTCAACCCCTAGGGTATGACAGATTGCGCGCAAATCTTTTGAACCTGAATACACTGGCGTGACGTCATGATTCCATGCGGTGTGACCGTGGCGTGTTTTGTCGAAAACGTCATTAATATGGACGTGCAGACGGTGGAACTATGTTCTTGTCGGGAAAAAGAAACAATCCATACTAATTAGGGTGTGCCAACAAAATCTTAACCCTCGGGGTATTCCGGAATGTCCAACCCTCGGCAAGCCTTGGGTTGGACGTTCATGAATTACCCCTCGGGTTGTGATTTTGTTGTCACACCCTCTAGGTAGGAAAATTTTTATTATCCTTCTATACTTTACAGGGTTATCCCGCGGTTGCTAGGGAAAAGACAACTCTGTCTTTTACCGGGGTATTGAAAAGACAGCTCACATGCGCTAGACAATGACGTTATCAATTCATGCGGTGAATAATGTCGGCGACATCATAAGTTTTGAGGCATTGCGGCGTTCCTATGATGGCGCTTTGGAAATGTTTCTATATGAATGTATTAACATAATGTTTCGTTACAGTATGGGAGAATAAGAATCAAACATGGGTCTGTCAGGTGGACTAATAGAATCTTTCACCCCCTTTGGAGTGAGACAGGATAATCTCAACCCGAGGGGTAATATACTTAATTTGTTAAACACGAGGCTCTGCCGAGTGTTTGACAGCTTAAAAATCTTATCTCAAGAGTTGAGATCCCCTGTTTCACTCCAAAGAGGGTGAATGATTCCTTTTCTCTTACTCCGTGCACCACTTCGTGTCTTTAATAAACGTGTCACTTATGCAAGCAAGTATGACGTCACCTCAATGAATCGTCGTCTTCGTCGTCTTTGTGACGTCATTCCATTGTTGTGGTGACGTTATACTAATATTACCGCGACGTCATGATACTGTTGTTGTGACGTCATTCAATTGTTGATCACGTGCAAAGATCTCGTGTAGCTTGTCTTTACCCTAGGGTGGGATAGAAAAATATCACCCCGGTAAAACTGTGGATATCCCTATCTCAACCCAGGTGAAAGATTTTGACAAGCCTCGGGTTGACATACCAAAATATTTCACTCGGGTTAGGATATCCTCGTACACTTGACAGACCCATGTAAGATTCTATAATAGTATCTTATGGATATTTACAGCGCTATCTAACACAGTGTTGTAACGAAATATAAATGTCATATTTTGTTTTATTAATTGTCTGCCCGTGTTGTTAACGATATACCGATAACAAAGCTGATTTATATTAAACTATTTTGGGCAAACCCCAGCAGCACGAAGACAGAGAATTATGCATGCTATCATAGATTGTTCTATCCTGGAGACGGAACAGGATCAATCGAACAATTGATGGCATTTGAAGTTTAGTAGCTGGCTGATTATGGTTCCTGTGGGGTGCATCAGTACGATAACACAATAAAAGTACCAATTTCTCAAGGAGACACAACACAAATATACAGGTCGCAGGAGCAGAAACTACCACTTTATATACTTTGGTGTCTCATCGGCCAGGGGATAGAACTAAGAACCTCCCTCACAGGGGCGAACACTCAACATAAGACCAAAAGTTAGGTGTCAAGGAAGACGTTAGGAATAAGAAAGTTAGTTGAAAAGAAAAAATGATGAGATCCTAAATTACGTCGCTTTTTACGGTCATGCAATAGGGGCAGCAGATACAATTCTTACGCCGATAACATTTGTAGGAAGTGCGTCGTCATATCATGGATGACCATTTGCGTCTGTATATTTTAATTTCATATTTCGTTTTTCATTATGCATCGAATTCAATGTTGCTGTTTTTAAAACAAAACATGATCATGACAAAGTTCCTAAGTACAACTGGTTGCCATATTGTCAGAAGCACGTGAATCTATTAGACGCTTTAATAATCAGCCCTTACACTGTCGAAACGCTGTTTGGTGCCTGTATTCTATATAGGTTTCTAGAGCAGAAACGATAATGTAATTGAATGTAAAAAACAGCAGCACGTTAGGGAAATATATGGTACTAATAACTTTGCTGGTATATCATGTCAAGTCTTGTACCTTACATATCAAAGAAAATTACTTTTCCATTGAATCTATTGAACATACAAAACCCGTCTGCTTTCAAAGACGTCTGTCATATTTGATGAAATTCAGAGGACCAATATGATTAATATTAGGAGTTGAGAACACGAAGTCAGGCAGTGTATTGCCTACTACAGGCATTGAGTGCAGCATTATATTTCTCCTTTTTAAAGTACATTTTAGTCATCGTAAGTTTAATTTGATCTAGTCCATTTGGTTTAGTAATTTGGTCCTTTCCTGTACATCACAACGCCATGTACAGTAATAGGTGTTGTAGATGAACATCGTTCTATCGTAATCTGTAAACTTATGATCAGTCAGTATTTCCCTGAAATTCCTTTAGTGGTATGAGATAGCGCACGATCATGGTGGATATAACACAGTGATGGCAGCCCCTTGAGTATCCAGACTAACACATGCTATAATTTACAACAGTGGCAGTTTTAGTTCTTGTAAAGCGCTCAAAATAACACAAGTTGGCCAACTGTTACTACTATGTTTCCGATTGTAAGTGATTGGGTTTGTGTTCTGTTCCACGTCTTTTGTAATATGCTTCTTTGCGACATCACTATGTAAAGGATAGACTCCATTATAATGCTGCCCCCCCAACATATATCATATAGTGATCGTAACGACATGCACATTAGTAATTCTGAAAATAGTATCTCGATAAGAAGACATGCCAGCCATGTGACAAATATTCAGTAGTATAATATATACTACTGATAGGTCTCAGTTACACTTTCTATATACTACTGATAGGTCTCAGTTTCTATATACGATCCTGAGAAGATCATATGGTCACGCACATTATGATAAGTTGTCGCTTAGGACGAGTATCTCCGTTGAGACCATGGAGAAATATTGCCACATATAGTAGATGATTACTCAGGCAGGTTTGACTTGATTTAGTCAGTCTTTATTGTAAATAACTACATCAGTCAGTCGTGACATACGTCTGTCTTTGGTTGGGTTTGGCTTGTCCTGTCTGTTGTTCAGCCATAGGGATCGTTCAATAGTGTACTCACACTTGTGTTGTTCCAGATATTGGGGATGTTTTGCTATAAATCTTCACTATGTGTAAGGCCGTTGAAGGTAATAAAGCGAGTTAATCTTATTGTTTCACGATAATTTCATTTACAAACTCTTACACAAGATTAAATGTACTTTGTGTACTAGTGTTGTGAATTTCGAAAATGTCAGAAGGCGGTTTTAGAAAGTTTACCCAATTTGCTTAATTTGCTTAATTTGCTTGTATAACTACTGCAATACCGACAAGGCAGATAGGGCTCCGGGAAATGACTCACCGGGAGATCAGACTCTATAGCGAAAATTAAAGTAGTATGTATCAGGTAGATGAAATCTGATTTTTTTTTTGTAAAATTCAAGATGGACGCCGAACAGCCATTTGAAATCTGGACAACTCAATAAGTTACACACCAGATTTAGATGACACAAGGAATCGTTCTGTCAAAAAACTACTCCACTTCCTTCCATACAAAACTTTTTTGTCGTTGTTGAAATACAAGATGGCTGCTGAGTAGCCATTTTAAATCCGGTTAGCCACAATAACACAACAGATCTATATGGCATGAACAATACAACATTTTCTTCAATATTCAATACAAGACTACCATTTTTGGTCATTTTTAAAAACTAAGATGGTCACTAATTAGCCTTTTTGAATCCAGTTAGCCCCAATAAACTACACAGCAGATGACACGGCATATCGTTCTACCAAACAGAGCTAAAGTTCACTTCCTTTCCTAATTTACAATAAAAAACCGGACAGACGGACGAACTTGATTAATATAGGGCAACTCGCATCTCCATGCGGGGCGGTAGTAATATGTTGTTTAAGTAAAATGCCATCGAGCGCAGTTCAGTTTGTGTTTTGGACCTTTTTGAACTTACATGCACATTCAAATGGCTATAGTCTAGAAAAAAATATCTGAACCTGGTCAATATCTTACGTAATATATTATATCAGAATAATGATTTTGTTTGTATTTTCTTTGTGGAAAGAATGCCTCATTGTGATGTCACAATGGTTATTTGTAGAGTGACGTCATTTAAAACGGTAACCAGAAAGACTGAATCCGGGAGTAGAAAAAATAGTTTAAGCAAATATGTTCTTATACATAATGTGATATGAGAGAAAAATATCAAGGATAGCGATAATCCATCCTGGGTTTCACTGAATTGGGGAAAACAATAATGGAATCACAATGCGCTAGGTATGTGTTCCTAGAAACCCCATTTACAGTTAGACGGTGATAAAACATGCACGAGTGTTATTTTTAGTAAAAAAATGACATTCAATTTGTGTATAAAAATTACAAAAGTATGCATCAGTGGGCGAAGCGTTTATATCGACGTACATTAATGGTATGGTCCATTACCGTGCATGATACTGAAGGATTTCCCCCTGATACATACGGGTTTATTACAGGTTTATATAGTCCAATATACTCATGTAGTTCAAATTTGAGACTGTATGCTACAAATGCAATACAATGTCGTGACGTCAGTCCTGTTATCTCAGCAAAAGTTGAACGTCATTTAAAAAAAACACCAACTAGGCTGGTTTCAAAATAAGGGATTCAGCCAGCCGACACAAACAAACAAATATTTTACATAACATGAACTTTAAACCCCCAGGTTAACCAGTCATATAATTAATCATTTAAATAATGCATAAATAATGTTCCATAACTTTAGGATGTCTTATTACAATAGTACGCAGGCTTTACTCTCCGTGTTGTGCTAATGGGTATAGGGCATTACTATAAACTATGATGTCGGTCTAAACTCTGCGGTCGATGGATACCTTCTTACAAGCGTGAATGCTGCGTCTTTCCGGGAAGTGTATTGGCGCCATTTTCTTGCTTTTGTCTGCATCGAAGTGTTAAACACTAGAAAATACTATGGATAATCATAAATAAACAAAGACGTAATTGGATTTCACACATTTTTCTTCCGACAATTTACACGCAAAACATTTGTTGTTTACGTTTCAAGCAGTGTAAATTTTGAGTTACCCTATAAAAATACAATTGCTCTTTAACATAGTTCCTGCAATATTGTGAATATTTGAGAATAAGTGGTCTGATTAATGTGGCGAGAGCAACCAATCATTTTGTGATGTTTTATCAATATCACATAAATAAAACAGTCTATGATATATTATAGTTTTGTTAGGTATGGCTGATAAAGATTTGTGAGAAATACTCAGATGGATAAAGCTGGAATTGGAGCAATAATCTTAGGTGTCAGTACGATCTGTGAGCATCGTTTTGTTAGGTTTTGTTAATAGGATCATTTTAAAAATGCTTTAATGCTATATGTATTTCTTTGATCTTTGAACACGTTTTGTTGCCTTTACCAACTGGATTAGTTGTAAACAACACTTTGTATGATGTAACTCGTATTGTTGTCTGTTCTCACTAGATACATTATAAATATTGGTTGCCCTCATGTAACCAGGACAGCGCGGCTTGCTACTCGGTGTCTTTTATACTATTTTCATAGGATTGGTTGCTTCCATTTGGATATCCCCGGTATTTGTTGAGTCGTCGACGTTTGAGAATATTTATATAAAGTTTGCTTAGGAAAAATAGAATAATGTTTATTCCTCCAAATATCCTCGTTTTATTAATCCAGTTTTTAAATATACAATTTTTGTTCATTCTAATAATATTTAAAACTAACTAAATAACTCCCATGTATTAAAATACCATAATTCAAATTGATCTTAAGGAAGGAAAATCGTAAGATAATTAGCTTTACTTCCTAATTAAAAAATAGATTAGCTAAACACCGAAGTCGACATACTCAGACGAAGCACAAACGAGAGGGAAACTCAATCTTGTGTGCAAAAATACCAACTGCTCGATATATACTCGTAACCAATGAACAGTTACCCAATTGCAATATGCGCGTTTCATTACACTGGTCATTTCTGAATGACGTCATCATTCACGAGATTGCATAACCTTTTTTTTAGTAATATTCTAAGATTGAGACAAGTATGTACAATAGCTAATCTATCTAATATGTAATTTATTTCCCCATACAGACAAGGTTCTACATGAGTTATTGGTCTGGTTTATTATCATAGGGATATTACCCCAATAACTGCGCTGATGATATAGGGATATATACTGAAATAGGAACGTTGTCGTAGGAGACAGCCAAATAGAATTATGAAATAATGATGTAAATCATTTGATATGTACAGCTGTGCATGTGTTGTGGTTGGATACATTTCAGTATATTTATGATATTAGCAAACTTTTTTCCGCACACTATTTCATTTCATTATCAAATCATATCGTGGGAGGTCATCTTCCTGAATGAATCTAAAATTTACTTAAGTTGAAAGTAAATTCTAATTTGTTTTAATCCAGCGAAAGCTGATCTCTATCAGCATAGTCAGTATCTGAAACAAATTTAGAATTGGAACTCCCGAAATTAAAGTAACCGAGAATTTAAGTTTGATAATTATATATATAATATAATCAAAATACAGAAATCTGTTTTTGTAAATATGGATGCAGATTCCGCATTTATATATGAATATACAACTAAATGGTATACATAAGATACACGTGTTTTTCATTACATAACATATACATTATCTTTTGTGTTTGCCTATATATTGTAAGTAGACACAAATTATTGAAAAAATATACCCAATGTACCGTGTTTAGGTCGTGTAGAGACATAGGTACGTGTAAATCCGTCCAAGACGGCCAACGATTAATCAATTTCGTTCTCGAAATATTTTTGTTTTTGTAAAATTTAGTTGTCAAATAGATCGATATAATTGTATTTATTATCGTTATTAATCAACAAGATACTATTTATTGACATTACTCGGTGGGCAAAACCTGCGCAAGGTTCTCCTTTTCTCTTTCTCTTCCCCATTTTACTTTAATTTCTGAAGTCATTTTTGCTCTAGCATCTGAAGCATATCTAAAGCGTTTTTGGTACAAGCATCAATTTTGTGCTCTAGGTGGCATATGAAATAATTCTCAATGCTTTTGTTGCTCTAGGATCTAAAACAATTCTGAAGCCTTTTTACTCTAGCATCTAAAACAATTCTGAAGCCATTTTTGCTCAATCATTCGAAATATTCCTCTGCCTTTTTCTAGCAGCAGCTAAAACAATTTTCAAGCATTTTATGCTCTAGCATCTGAAACAATTCTCATTACAAGGCTTTCGCTGCTATAGCAGCTAAAACAATTCTCAATCCTTTTTGCTCTAGCGTCTTAAACAATTATCAAGGCTATAGCTGCTAAAACAATTCTCAAGCCTTTTTTGCTGTAGCGTCTGAAACAATCATGCTGTTTTTGAAACAGACTCAATATGAACGTTTTCGGGCAATACTAAAAACATTATTATTTGGTTATGGGCCAACGTCTTATTGGTTAGGTTTTTTTACGGAGGCCATCCCTGTATGTTATTTGAAGAGTGTGTGAATCTGAATATGTCGGTATATTTTACGGTGTGTTGTGTCCCCCTATGATAGCGAGACAATACCTTGCCTAATATATACTGAATCAACTTTGTTCTAGTGAGTGAGATACTTGCAGTCTTCCTTACAGGGGTGAGCGCTCAAATTAATGCCAAAAGTGAGTTGGTGTTAAGGGAGAAGGGAAAAAGAAATAGATTTTTGAATTCCAAAATTCCCAATTGGACAAGGAGCAGTGCAATACCCTACTTGCAGGGCATACCAAAAACATTAAACTATTAGACTTGAAACAAAACTACATAACAAGAAACAGAAACAGATTTTGACAAATATGGACATGTTCAAAGGTGATTTGTAAGACCATATATAATATATATCGAGACGATAACGATGCGCTCTGTAGAAATTTCTTTTTTAACAAGGAGATATGTGTTCCTCTAAAGTGTTAGTGGATCTTTAAAGCGTTGACGGAACACCGGCAAATAGATAATTGAGCCTTATTTCGCTTTGACCGTCAAAGGAATAAAGAGACAACAGATGTTGGGACATTTTTTGTTTTCAATCCCTATAGGAAATAAGTCAAACGTTTTTAAGATTATCAAAATAAGATGACAGCTGAACGGCATCAGCAACCTGGTCCTGACTGACTCATGGGACGCTTTCTGGATAAAGGTTGAATGGGATAGCTGTTTGAGATATTACGGATACATTGGTTCTTGCTAACATCAAGAAGCCAACCATCGGATAACTCTGAAGTCCTCTGGGCGTTTTGTGGCTATCACAAAAAGGACATCAAAGATACATATGCGCGGTATGATCTTGATTATGCTATATGTATGTAGTTGACGAGCAAGAAAACGAGAGGAAAAAAAGAAAGAAAAGTAAGCTAAATCTACGGCATCATTGTATATAGCCTCTACAGTTGAAACAATCAATACATTGTAAATTGAAAAAGAATAAAGTCGTTCTTTAAGAACATCAACAAGTGTATTGCGTTATGGGGAATCACATGCGTTGGAATAAACGTGCTCATTAGTTTCTTGTGTGTTTGTCCTAAATTCTTCTAAATAGTATACATCAAGCCAATATATCAAACAAGGCATCTATTTTACTAAACCTTAGATCATTTTGCCGTTCAACAATTTTATTCGGATAGTGTCGAATACCCGGAGGAAACTAAAACTTTAAAAATTCGATTGCATAGTCTTACTTTATGCTTTATTGCTTTTGTGTATATGCGGATTTTGATCTTGGTACCCATACTCGGCATTCAATACCTCTGTTTGATATTAAAACATGTGATCTATGCTCTTCTGTATAAAAACCAACTGCTTAATCAGGCCAATAACTCAGAGTGTCAAATGACCAATTCCAATGTATTTTCTGTGTACAAAAATTACTTGATAATAAGGATAGTTTGTCTTGGCTCTTTGGTGGTCACTGAAGGCGGGTTTATCTGAGAGTTTTTTGTATTATTGTAGGACAGCATCAACATACTGTATACCGTACATCACGCACTAATTCGCAACATTCTTTTCAGACATTCACGTGGATTTCCCTTTTTGATAGAGTAGACGTGAATTCAAAAAGAAACATGCCCTGTATACACAGGAGACAATTCTCCGGCGACCACAGGTGTTGAAAAGAATAACAAGCAGACTCTTTAGACTGATAAATATTCTTATTATTGAACAAATATAATGATGAATGTCGTGTGCCTCGTCGGAACCTACGTAGAAGTCTATGATCCTAGTCCTTTGTTGTATGACGGCATAGATATGCTGTATCCTCCCAAAGTACGCTCTAATTCGTCACTCGCATCTGCATCACGTAAACAGGAGTCAATCCTCAAATTCTACAACAACAAATACAATCTTAAGTCTAACAAATGTTCTTGTTATTAAAGCTGACAATGCAAGTTAAAATTTATTTAATTGAGACTAAAAAAATAAGAACACTTGTATTTTAAGAACCTTTTATGAGACATCCCCCTGTCGAGGTCAGTCATTTTTGTTTATCTCTCTACCTGTATTCCGGTGCGCTCACCGACCCCAATATAAAGCGCGTAATGCTCAGTCTTTACACGTACACACACACCTAGCTGTGCATACGACACTGTCAACTGGCGATGTCTCAGAAACAATTTTCTCTGCACCAATGATTGTCAAATGTGAATATATTAAACTTATTAAGCAATTAAGAATATTGAGCTGGGAAATAATTTTTTTCTATACTAGTTGTCGCTATCAGGACCGGATACATAGCGTTTGTAATGATTCCGTAATGAAAGCTTCTACATTTTACTGTAAACTATAAATGTCAACTCATATACTCTATATGTAACGTCGAGAAATCATGGCGATATCATATGTATAAGTTCATGAATTCTTTGAAGTTGTAGTGTAAATATCACTGTTAATTAATTCAGTTTTTTCAAAGTTCACGTCTTTTTATGATCAAATACATTCAAAATATTAGTTTGTTTGTTTGTTTGATTAATTAACGTCCTATTAACAGCCAAGGTCATGAAAAGACGGCCTCCCATGACATGGGATTGCTCTATAAAACAAGCCCAGGCTTGCACTTAAAAAAATCCTAGTATGAGTTATTCATGGTCTTGTAAAGTTAAAACATCTATGTCGATCCGTCAAAGTCTTGAATGTAATTTAAAATCAAAGTTAAAATAACCTAAACGTAGATGATTTATCTAAAAAAAATAATACTGAAATATATCCGTACAGTTTTGGAAGTTCGGAAATGGAAACCTGAAGTCGTAACCGTTTATTACGATCAACCTACGGGTCATGGGTGTTTAGTGCTTGTGTTGTTTGGTGCGTTAATATGAATCTTCTTAGACACAAGATGGCTTCTTCAAGCTTAAAACGAAAGACACGCAAAGTCAAAGGACGACAGATGAAATATCGAAAGTGACACCTCGCAAATTATAGTCAAACAGAGTAGATTCTACTTAGATAGTCCGCTAAAACCTGTCTATATTATTAGGCTTTTTATTTATTTTTTGTCAAGTAAAAAGTCTATATATAAGGCAAAACAAAAACAAAGATAAACTAATAATATAGGCAGGTTCAGCGGACTAGATTATATTCAGTCATCTTAATAGGAAAAGGCCACCTTATCTAGATATGGAATTATTGTTCCAAAATCCCAACCCAGAGTAAATGTACAATCTACTGACACATACTCTTGTTGGAACGATACAGAGAAGTAAAACTTCCGTCAAGATAGACTTTAAGAAGACAAAATACTGTATTTTTCTATCAGCGCTTTATGCCTTATAATATGAGGCGCTGTTTTTATATTCATTCATTCATTATATGTATAATTCGATTTTTACACATGAAAACATTCCATAACGCAAGAAAGTTCCGTCAATCTATCCTCAAATCCCCTTAGAGTCACTCAAGATACATGTAGGACTTATCATGAGATTTTCATACACTTTGTACTAAACATTAACGCATAATTATCAGGTACAGGTAGAAAACAGGCCTATACATTTGATTTTAATTAATCTAGTTAAGCAATACCAATCATTATCAAACATCATTTTCGGGTCTAAACACTTCCTTTAAACCATTTTCGCCCCCCTGACCCCTCGCCTGGGCTTGCACATTTAAAAGACTCTAGCTACGCGCCTGCATGTATGCGGAGCGTAGCGTGTATGAAGTGCGAGGTGGGGGTTTTGGGAGACTGCGGTATGTTCGTATTGTATCTTCTTATATAGTGGATATGTTGCCCTTTTTATAGTGCTTTATCACTGAAACATGCCGTCAAGACACCAAGCAACGCACACCATCCGGTCACATTTTACTGACACCGGGCACACCAGTCGTCCTTCTTCCTGCATGCTGAGCGCTAAGCAAGAGCAGAAACTACATTATTGGTGTGTCTCGGCAATGTAAAACTTCACATAATAATCGATTCAATAAGATTTTATCCAAATAGAATATGCTATGCGAATGGTTTTTGTAAAGACTGCGATTTTGTTTTTTTGTTTCACGGTCAGTGTAATTCCATAGTATTTCTTTTGATAGTAAATACAAGTCTATCCGTAATTGCATGACGTTTGCGTTTTATTATATTTGTATTTCTGAATTATACTGTATGCGTATTTGTAATGTGCTGTTGTGCCCACGCAATGTCTTGCGTAGATTGCCCAGATGCCTGAATAATTTCTTCTCATGTATCCTTCACTCTGAGAAATCACTTTCATACTTTACTGAAACCATCTATAAAACAATAAATATTGCCTTTGTCTGTCTCAGTTATTACTCACAACCGTAAATTTTGGTTTACATTGTATAGTGACAATAGTTCAGGATATTTTTTGTGCTGCATGCAATGCTTGTGCTATGCTAACGGGACTGTGGAATATTCGTGTGTACGATTGGTCACCTCAAAACGTGAAACATTTACATATTTAATGGAGTGAAATGGAGATCCAAGCGCCTAACTCCAAATTACTTTTTACGATCATACAATGGGGCCAGTAGGTTCATACCAGACGATATTTTCCCTTCTTCATAAATTACTGTCTTTTTACTAAAATATCCTTTGCCACCATCTCACCCTTGGCCTTCTGTTGAGCGCTCGCCAATGTAAGAAAAGCTCTGGAGCCATTACCATAAATGTGAAAGTTCAGTGTGGTGTTAGTGGCGGCACTTCATTGAGATATCCCAATATAACAATGGAGAGTAACCATAACAGAGGTCTACTATCACAAGAAGACACAGTACTAATATACAAGTCTCCAACAGCATAGATATATACACACACAACACTAATGTACCAGTCTCCCACAGCATAGATATATACACACACAACACTAATACACCAGTCTCCCACAGCATAGACATATACACACAACACTAATATACAAGTCTACAACAGCATAGATATATATACACACACAACACTTTTACACCAGTCTCCCACAGCATAGACATATACACACAACACTAATATACAAGTCTACAACAGCATAGATATATACACACACAACACTAATATACAAGTCTCCCACAGCATAGACATATACACACACAACACTAATATACAAGTCTACAACAGCATAGACATATACACACACAACACTAATATACAAGTCTACAACAGCATAGACATATACACACACAACACTAATATACAAGTCCAACAGCATAGACATATACACACACAACACTAATATACTAGTCTCCAACAGCATAGATATATACACACACAACACTAATATACCAGTCTCCCACAGCATAGACATATACACACACAACACTAATATACCAGTCTCCCACAGCATAGACATATACACACACAACATATACACACAACACTAATATACCAGTCTCCCACAGCATAGATATATACACACACAACACTAATATAATAGTCTCCAACAGCATAGACATATACACACACAACACTAATATACAAGTCTCCAACAGCATAGATATATACACACACAACACTAATATACTAGTCTCCAACAGCATAGATATATACACACACAACACTAATATACCAGTCTCCCACAGCATAGACATATACACAAATAACAATAATATACTAGTCTTCCAAAGCATAAACGCATTCACAAACAACATTAATATACTAGTCTCCCACAGCATAGACACATACACACACAACATTAATATACTAGTCTCCCACAGCATAGACACATACACACACAACATTAATATACTAGTCTCCCACAGCATAGACACATACACACACAACATTAATATACTAGTCTCCCACAGCATAGACACATACACACACAACATTAATATACCAGTCTCCCACAGCATAGACACATACACACACAACATTAATATACCAGTCTCCCACAGCATAGACACATACACACACAACATTAATATACAAGTCTCCCACAGCATAGAGATATACACACACAACACTAATACACTAGTCTCCCACAGCATAGACACATACACACACAACATTAATATACTAGTCTCCCACAGCATAGAGATATACACACAAAACACTAATATACCAGTCTCCCACAGCATAGACACATACACAAATAACATTTATATACAAGTCTCCCACAGCATAGACATATACACACATCACATTACATAAGGAGATGCAGTCCACAAATGACCCTAATTAAATCTTATAAGGATGTTAAAGCAAGTCAGTCAATCACGAGACCAAGGAAATATACGTCTATATTTAGGTGGAAATAGCAATTATTGGCTTATTTAGAATGTCATATACATAATTTTCTTAAACGAAATTGCACTTAAGCCTAATGCATAGTAAAATGATACCATGATTTGGTTATACTGATTATGGCAATAAACGTTTCGGTTATGATGAAACACTATGTTATCGCCGTCACGATGCAAATTTCCAATGCAACGACGATAGTCATCTTTGGTTGACCATCTAGATATATTTTTTCTATCAAAAACATAGGTGGGGTTAAACTTAGCCATGTGAGCATTTCCACAGATAAAGTGTATGTTCAATGTATACCGCTTACCTAATTTAAATACCACCATCTTTAATGATGATTTTACCCGTACTTTTCTGTATGAAGCGAAATTTGATCGGAAGAAAAGACCAGTTTCTATGATCTTATGGACCTAAATTCCAAACAATCTGTACTTAATAAGATATACTTCAACACAAAGAAAGTAGTTTTACTCTGTTGGTAAATGTAATGAAAATAGAAACAGAAATTTAAACAAAATATAAAAGAAGAACTTGCTGTGAAATGCAAACGCAGTGATACGATATATCATATAGCAGACAGGTTCGACGGCCACACAGACGCCTCCGTGCTGTTGCATTGTACTCATTGAGTTTTCATTGCATATAGTCGGAAGGTGTTCATGAATCTTTCCATTTAAGTCATACTGAATTTCTATTTTACTTAGTGTTATTCATTGACTTATATGATACGGACTATAACTATGTCCAAATAAAGTATTTTGAGGAACTGGCGGCCATGATGGTAACATAGCAAGCTACCGTATCCGTGTATAATATCTGTAATGTTGCAGATTACCTGAATAAATAAGTTGATGAACAACATAACACTTAGCTATGGCAAATTGTTATCTATGAAAAGCTTGACAGGGAAATTGAATTTACATAATTGCAACAACGATAAAAACTAGTGTCTTGTATTTCATTTGAACTAGGTAAACACAAATAATGGGCATCGTTAGCACTGAATCCGTTACCTTTACATGACCGCTAAAGGAAAGGCAAAAGAAAAACACAACAGACAAGCATTAACCCCACTTTGTTTTTTAGATCAGTACATTCACCACTAACACTGTACCTGGCGACTGCTGCTGAAGTGACGAGGATACCGCCATTGAACGCTACTTCATGCATATTAATTACTGTTTGTTGCCCTGTTTGGCATTATCCGACTTGCTCAAGTGCTAATTGATACACGTACAGCGCACAATGGGCATGACAAGACGTTAGACAATGGTCAATTGGTTTTGTGGTTACGATAGTTTAACGAGAATTACTGTCTACAGTAGACCAGACCACCCTGTATCGGAATTGAATTCACCCTCGGAGCTTTTCTATTCTAACTTGTCCTCATGTACGATACAAGTTAGTCGTCTTCCTGTGTTCTATACAAAAACTACCATCCTGGTTTCACTCACAGAGTTGTTAATGGAGAAATAATTGGGGCCAACCGAAGGCTACTTCCATAGGATACAAGGCGTTTGTGTGTAAGCCTGGATAACATTCTATCTGCAGGTACCCAGTGTTGTTTTGATCTAAATTATTTGTTATCTTTTATATGCCTCCTTCAACAAGCTATGTTGAGAATATTTTTCTGCTCGATCACTTTTGTATATTGACATTGTTCATAATATTCAAATGAGATTAATTTTATGGATTCCATTTCATTAAACAGTGATTTATTATTGGTTAAATAAGTGTCTTCTGTAATTGGTGATACATATTGCCTTTCGTATCCTATGTTATCTCTTAGTTCGTTCGTGTCTCACCACGGACAACCCTAGGTAATAAAAAAACTTCCGCAAAATGCTTTTTGATGTTCAAATCTAGTCGCAGTGCTACACCACAGATATATTGTAAATGCTATTATTTATCATTCTTGTGGAAATTTCGTTAATTTTATCCTTCTGTATCTTGATAACATATGAACACTATGGCCATGAATACTATTGACTATTTTTTGTCAGATTCAGGACCAACAATCAATAATTCGGTTTGATTTTCTTTTCACTTTCGTCTCATTAGCAACGAAAGTCTTTTAAGGAAAAAATCTAGTTACCTTTTCCAAACGTGTTGTGCTTGAGTTAATACAAAGATATTCCATTAACGCATCTTATTGATGTCATATTTAAGACAGTGTGAATACGAGATGAAGTAGACACCGACGGAAGATAGTGTTACCTACTCGAAATGTAAGATTAGAAATATTTTCGAAGCAGATGTTACTTACAGTCACCTATCTGTACTGATCCGTAACGCCCAAAATCACGTTTGTGTTAATGTCGCAATAGAAGGGAACCAACGCCGAGTTAGACTCCGTCTCATCATGGTCTTGTCAAGTAACGACAGCAATAACTTCCTTACGATCATTTAGCCAAGAAGAAAAGGAGACGTGTAGATATCGATAAAACCTAAATAAAGTACACCGTCCACCTTAGTTTAGCATGAACAACAAAGAAAATAAACCGACTGTCATAAAACCATGAACACATCCGTACTGTTTATTAATTCTCGTCAAGTAACGAAGTGTTTACACTTTTATTAAACAGTGATCCATTGAAGTTAATTATAGGCAGTCTCGAGCTAATGAAATTATGGTTATACATGTTAGTAATGAGATGATCGATACCGACGTTAATCAATAGTACCACCAGAATATCGCCGGGATCATTAACTATGTATTATAACATGCCTTCCTACCGGTACATAATAATGTAGAACCTTCTCGTACGTTGGAAGTTACATATAGGAAGCGCGTGCTTACTTCTGATGTATACTGTATATTGCCTTGATATGAAACGTACAGAAGTGACGTGTTTTAGAAATGCCTATCTAGCAGCACCAAGCAGTGACCATAGTGACGCTGACGGTCTCTATTTGGTTCCGTTTGAAATTAATTAAAATGTGTCATATCCTTATGAGTAAAAGTAAATGCAATGACCATGGTCGATAGATTATGGATGGAGTTATTAGTAACTGAAAAAGGTAATTTATGGAGTGTTTTTTTCCCATTTATCATCGTCAAAGTCAAAACTCTTTATTCCATTTTGTAGTGCCAGTAGGCCTCGGTGGTGTTACTAACATACAATTATAAAAATTATCAACTCTAAATTTAATGGTATAATAGGAAACGGTAATTTTTCTGTATTTTTAAAGATGCTCCACCGCCCACAGAGCATAAATGATATTACTCATTTGAACAATAATTGGTGATTAATCGTGTATATATATATGCCTAATTAACACAAAAAATAATATAAAATAATTTATTTTGCCTTTGGTGCATACACAATCAGTACTTCATTCCATATAGGATATAGTGTCACGGGATTTTTTCGGGATGCAATTAATTATTTTTCATATTTTTAACTTTAAGTAAAATGAGAAGCCCAAACTTTTCAATGGTGGTAATGGTGTAAAGTAAGTAACTTTTGTAACTGAAGAAAAATACTAAATCGTCTGCTCCTGTTTTTTATAGTGAAAAAATACCATTTGTCAGCGGTGGACCATCTTTAACAATATTTCTTGGATATTGTTTAATTGCCTTATCATTCCATAATATTGTAAGAAATTACAGTTAACAGTAAATTTTTGTGAAAAATCATCAAATGATAGGAAATTTAAGTTGTTAAAATCAGTATCCTTTATGAGATCATTTATCATATAAATGCCTTTTTGGTATCAGCTCTGGAAGAAGACAAATTTCCTATTTATATGAATTTCATTGTTGTACCAAAGTGGAGATTTAAGAAAATTTTCCTTTTTGTGCTGTTTCATATTTTCAGAATTATTTAACAATTTCCAGGCTTTGAAAACATCTGTCCAAAATTTATTTTTACAGTTTAAAATACATAAATTCACATATTCTTCTCCACATTGATAAAACTTATTGAAATCAATATCTAGCGTCAATATGGATGACCATTTACCAGATGCATTAGTTAATCTCCTTATCCACCCTAGCTTAAGAGAGTTGATGAAACATAACAAATCAATCATTTTAAAATCCCCATTTATATAATTCTGTACAACAACAGCTGACGGTCTCTATTTGGTTCCGTTTGAAATTCTTTAAAATGTGTCATATCCTTATGAATAAAAGCAAATGCAATGACCATGGTCGATTGATTATGGATGTCAAATGAGCAATGGGCTATGGCATGTAAATACCACTCCCCCCCGGACAAAGACTACCCTCATTTGTCCTGTTAAAGCCACTAGGTATCCTCATACATCTGTACTGCTTTTGTATAAAGCCACAGTGTCAGTTGTATAGGTATTGATATCGTGATATTGCAAGCTTATAAATCACGACTTCATAGGTACCAAGAGAACAATCGCATATTGGATCTCAGGTAACAGGAAATATATTGGTAAATGTTCTTCGAGACAGAATCCCCCCAAGTAATTTTGATTTACGCGGAATAATACTTAAGTAAAATAGACGCCTTGATTACAATCTTCTACCTTCCATGCTGACATCAAGGCCACAATACCGACTTTTTTGTATACCCATCTTTAAAAGCAAATATCAATATAACCACCAGGGTCTACCCGATGTAGCAATTGTAGGATCCTCTTACATTCAATACAACCACTCCCTCAACCAAATGAAATATGGCAGCAAACAATCTGATCAAATACATATTCTTATTTCCATTACGCTTCATAAAGATCTGAGATCCCATTAGGCCTAGTTTACGTTTCAAATACATATTTGCCATCTTGCTGTATCACATGAAACCGATTTTTCGTTACAGCCTGTATCTACATGAGCTTATGATTTTAGAAATTTTGAAACAAAGTACTTGAGACACGAAAACGATTAAGCATGTTCTGCCAGCTATATAGACCATCTTCAGGATTCAGTGATTTGATTGGGGGATCCAAAAGGTAACCAGAACGTGACCCTGTTATGTATGGAATGTTGTTAGATGCTCTATGTAACGGAGTGGTAATACTGATTTAAATAGGTAGTCTCCAATCAAATGAGGAACAAGCTATGGATTAAAGACGGCGCACGTCACTGACCTACTGCCTTCATTTTGTAAATTGTACTGTGTTGGTTCGTAGACAGAAACTGTAGAAATACCACTTGAACTTGAATGTTTAATTTGAAAGCTTCAACTTTTTGAACCTTTCAAAATCAATGTTTTGAATATTATATAACATGCATCAGACCATGTAACACATGCTAAGTATTGTGATAATTACGAATTTACCATGGAATGGTCCGGACTGTTACTCGATCCTCCTTTCAAGAATGAAATGGTTCTGATCTGTACACAATAATTATATTTTATTCTTTGAAAAAATTGTCATCCATTGTACACCTTCATTGTCTTTTGCTGTTGCTATAACGTTACTTTCTATCTATCTTTTTCAGGTAAAACTAAGCACCATTCGTTTGTTGGGATCCAGTGCTTTATTGAAATACATCGTCATTGGCCTCTGTCTGCATACGGATGTGCTTTTGTAAGGAGGACTAAATGTGATAAAATTCAGGTAAAGTAGGTATTGATGATTTCATTACTTGTTGTGGATCGCTCTCGTGGACGATTCTTTACATGATGCCTGAACTAAAGTGAATAAGGAAAAGTATTCCAGAACGATTCCTTTTTTCCATTCCATTAAGATATTGGGATTATTATTCGTTGTGTGAGCGGAAGTCACAGGAGGTCCGTGGAGTCTAGCTTATAGCTGTGTTGATTCTCCTAGACGATATAATATATTGCTGGATCTTTCTTTGTGGAAAATTCTACAAATATGTTATTGTGCTAAGTTTTCTAAAAAAACAAGATAGGGAGTAATCTATGTAGTGGATACACGCCATTTGGATATAAAACTGTGCTAAATACTATTAGTTAGTAAAACACTGATCGATTGGCTTCACATTTGTCCAATCGGAAAGTGTTATTTCAAATATATGTGTCAGAGAAAATATTGATTGATTTGGATATCGATCAAGATCAATTTAGAAAATAATATTAAATTTGACGGAGATATATCCCGGATATGTACTTCAGTCATACGTGTGTTTCTCAGGAAAGTATACCCATCTAAATGCAGCCCCGTGGTCAGGAGGGTTTGTCTTTCTGATACTTTACGTTAAACAATCAAACTGAAGAAATACCTATTTTGCTGCTTTAAGAAATACGCCTTCTGTGGAAGGTAAGTTTGCCTTTTTGTTATTTCATTATTTTCACAAACTCAATTATATTTTTATATCTGAAAAACCGATTAATATGGAGTATTGAATGTTAATTAATGTTAACTATAATGATCGTATTTAGTGTTTGATCTTTAAACGTGTTATTCCTGTACATACCGTGAGTGATATAATAGTATTACATGCTCCGTGGGTGCCCTGTAATTTTAGACCCAGATGGTTAATTATAACTACTAACGCGATGTAACATCGTAGTACATGTTATACTGTTATATATATTACAGAAATCAATTCTGATTCACATAGGTCGCGCTGATTCATGATCTTGCAATTACAACACCAAACAGCAATAAATCCGCTCTTATTTAAAGAGCGTACGAAACTGTCCCAAAAGAATCAACACTTGCAAAAACGGGTTGGTACAATAGAAAAAATGTAAGACTATCATGTATGAAAACATACATGGATATATAAAAGGTGTCTTTAAGTTAGTCTCGGTTTGCTAGTATTACATATCAAGGCAAGAAGTGGGAATTTCAAATGATTGCGACCGAACTATATGTTACTGTGCGGAAAAACAGGGACAAATGCACATTTTGTGTTGAGTGCCCTTACAAGGATCCGGGTATTCGGAGTAAAATATGCCACTGCGCATGCCTACTGAGAAAATAATAAGCAAGCTCCGTCAGCTGAGTGACAGAGACCGTATTTAATACAACATAGAATTCATACCTATCCGCTCCCATCTGCACTGTACCATAGTCTTTCTAATTATATCTCGGTAATTCCAAACCTTCACACTGACAGTGGTAATAAGTGAAAACAAATCCGATTTCATATGGTAGGTATATTTCATTTAAAATTGCTACAATATTTCTTAGATACAATCTGACCAAGAATATATCGGCTCTACCGTATCGATCTCATTCCGAACTATTAATAATACATTTTTTGAAATGACAGAGACCGTATAAATTTTAAACACGAGATCAGAGAGAAAGTTTATGTGAGAGATTGTGAGCGATCCTGTATGTGTGTTTTACAGTGAGTGCAGGTCCCATGTGGAACATCAACGTTGGTTTGTGTCCTTGAACATTTCCTTTCACACAAAACGCAGGAAGTCATCCACATCGAGGCCATTTCTACTAGTCTAGTGTTTATTTCTGCTCTAATTACAGGGAACCCTGGCGTACTTAACTAGCGTTAGTGATCAGTTTTGTTAGCATTTAATGTCCATATAAATTTTCGGATGATAAAACAAACTAATCGCTATGTAATCGTAGGTCTTGGGATAATAAAAACAAGCTGGAAAGTTCAATGGTGTCAAACTGAGATGGATGCCACACTTAATTAGGTTTAAAAGATATAAAAGCCATCCATAATATATAGATCATCCTTAGACATATATAGATCATCCTTAGACATATATAGATCATCCTTGGACAGATATAGATCATCCTTAGACATATATAGATCATCCTTATAGATCATCCTTAGACATATATAGATACTCCTTAGACATATATAGATTATCCTTAGACATATATAGATCATCCTTAGACATATATAGATCATCCTTAGACATATATAGATTATCCTTAGACAGATATAGATCATCCTTGGACATATATAGATCATCCTTAGACAGATATAGTACATTCTTAGACATATATAAATTATCCTTAGACATATATAGATCATCCTTAGACATATATAGATACTCCTTAGACATATATTGATTATCCTTAGACATATATAGATCATCCTTAGACATATATAGATCATCCTTAGACATATATAGATTATCCTTAGACAGATATAGATCATCCTTGGACATATATAGATCATCCTTAGACAGATATAGTACATTCTTAGACATATATAGATTATCCTTAGACATATATAGATCATCCTTAGACATATAAAGATCATCCTTGGACATATATACATGTATATCATTCTTAGACATATATAGATTATCCTTAGACATATATAGATCATCCTTAGACATATATAGATCATCCTTAGACAGATATAGATTATCCTTAGACAGATATAGATCATCTTTAGACAGATATAGATCATCTTTAGACAGATATAGATCATCATTAGACAGATATAGATAATCCTTAGACATATGTATATCATCCTTGTACATAGACATATATATATCATCCTTAGACATATATAGATTATCCTTAGACATATACAAATGTATAGATCATCCTTAGACATATATAGATTATCCTTAGACATATATAGATCGTCCTTAGACATATATAGATAATCCTTAGACAGATATAGATAATCCTTAGACATATATAGATTATCCTTAGACATATATAGATCATTTTTAGACATATATAGATCATCATTAGACATATATAGATCATCCTTAGACATATATAGATTATCCTTAGACATATATAGATCATCCTTAGACATATATAGATCATCATTAGACAGATATAGATCATCCTTAGACATATATAGATCATCCTTGGACATATATAGATCATCCTTAGACATATATAGATCGTCCTTAGACATATATAGATAATCCTTAGACAGATATAGATAATCCTTAGACATATATAGATTATCCTTAGACATATATAGATCATTTTTAGACATATATAGATCATCATTAGACATATATAGATCATCCTTAGACATATATAGATTATCCTTAGACATATATAGATCATCCTTATCCTTAGACATATACATATATAGATCATCCTTAGACATATATAGATCATCCTTAGACATATATAGATCATCCTTAGACATATATAGATCATCCTTAGACATATATAGATCATCCTTAGACATATATAGATCATCCTTAGACATATATAGATCATCCTTGGACATATATAGATCATCCTTAGACAGATATAGATCATCCTTAGACAGATATAGATCATCCTTAGACATATATAGATCATCCTTAGACATATATAGATCATCCTTAGACATATATAGATCATCCTTAGACATATATAGATCATCCTTAGACAGATATAGATCATCCTTAGACATATATAGATCATCCTTAGACAAATATAGTACATTCTTAGACATATATAGATTATCCTTAGACATATATAGATCATCCTTAGACATATAAAGATCATCCTTGGACATATATACATGTATATCATTCTTAGACATATATAGATTATCCTTAGACATATATAGATCATCCTTAGACATATATAGATCATCCTTAGACAGATATAGATTATCCTTAGACAGATATAGATCATCTTTAGACAGATATAGATCATCTTTAGACAGATATAGATCATCATTAGACAGATATAGATAATCCTTAGACATATGTATATCATCCTTGTACATAGACATATATATATCATCCTTAGACATATATAGATTATCCTTAGACATATACAAATGTATAGATCATCCTTAGACATATATAGATTATCCTTAGACATATATAGATCGTCCTTAGACATATATAGATAATCCTTAGACAGATATAGATAATCCTTAGACATATATAGATTATCCTTAGACATATATAGATCATTTTTAGACATATATAGATCATCATTAGACATATATAGATCATCCTTAGACATATATAGATCATCCTTAGACATATATAGATTATCCTTAGACATATATAGATCATCCTTAGACATATATAGATTATCCTTAGACATATATAGATCATCCTTAGACATATATAGATCATCCTTAGACATATATAGATCATCCTTAGACATATATAGATCATCCTTAGACATATATAGATCATCCTTAGACATATATAGATCATCCTTAGACATATATAGATCATCCTTAGACATATATAGATCATCCTTAGACATATATAGATCATCCTTAGACATATATAGATCATCATTAGACAGATATAGATCATCCTTAGACATATATAGATCATCCTTGGACATATATAGATCATCCTTAGACATATATAGCTCATCATTAGACAGATATAGATCATCCTTAGACATATATAGATCATCCTTGGACATATATAGATCATCCTTAGACATATATAGATCATCATTAGACATATATAGATCATCCTTGGTCATCCTTAGACATATATAGATCATCCTTGGACATATATAGATCATCCTTAGACATATATAGATCATCATTAGACATATATAGATCATCCTTAGACATATATAGATCATCCTTGGACATATATAGATCATCCTTAGACATATTTAGATCGTCCTTAGACATATATAGATCATCCTTAGACAGATATAGATCATCTTTAGACGTATATAGACTTCAAACATGGATTACATATTTTAATTTATTTTTATAAATGAATAATCAGTTTGATAAAAAGTTGAAAAATTGTTTGTTTGCTTAAAAAATGTTTGTTTGCTTAAAGAAATGTTTTTGCTTCGCCATATCATCAAGTTGTATCCAAATTGAAAAGAAGCAGTACGTCAAAATAAACATCTTAAAATACTGTTGTGGAACTGAAAATTCTGATGTTTGTCTTGGTTCTACTGAGCGTGTATGATCTTACCACGATCTTTTATTACAAATTAGTTTATGATAAGATAATAATCATGTCAAGACTTTTATATTGTTAGCAATCACTTATTTCTTATCTGATTGTTTATGGAATGAATGTAGATATTAAATGAAAATATTTTCCAAAAAAATATTATATAAGGACACTGTTTGCATCTAGTTTATAAAAAAACCAACAAGAAGTACGCAATATTACAATTTCAGTTTAATTACCAAGGTTATCAAATGCTAAATTTTATTTTAAAATGCTTTACATTTTCCTAGATATCTCGTAAATTCAGGTAACACTGGCTAACTCTTGCCGTACCGGGAGAGTACAATGGGAATATTGGACACAGATTGGATCTCGAATCTAACGCTAACTTACGACCTTTAGCCACGCATTGTTTTGTTTAACCAATTCAGATAGTCAGCCCATAATACGAGTTTATATAACTGGTCATATACCTCCCCAGTAAACACATCCGAATCACGAACCTAACTATTCTACCTATTTACCAGCCAATCAAGTAACCAATGGGTACACGTTTCTCGGTCTAGATTATTGACCATACAGAGAAGGTTAAATACAGACACTTGGAGTGTAATAAAATTGTAGTAATGCCTTGTATCAATAACAATCTTAAAGTTCCTACGTCACCATAAACAACAATCACCAAAGTAACATTCATCTGGTGATGACACTACACACAGCTGACCTAAAAATCAGCTCAGATAAAACATATATTACATGAATACTGAGATCATATCTATCGTATTGTCCCGTTTGATTAATACGTATATCACATTGTTGGTTAATGGGATGAACGTCACATTATTGGTAGTTGATTGGACTGAAAGCCAACACGTACAATGTATATCACATTGTTGGTTAGTTGACTGAACGTCAATACGTATATCACATTGTTGGTTAGTTGATTGGACTGAAAGCCAATACGTATATCACATTGTTGGTTAGTTGATTGGGACTAACGTCAATACGCATATCACATTGTTGGTTAGTTGACTGAACGTCAATACGTATATCATATTGTTTGTAAGTTGATTGGGCTGAAAGCCAATACCTATATCACATTGTTGGTTAGTTGATTGGTCTGAAAGCCAATACGCATATCACATTGTTGGTTAGTTGACTGAACGTTCCCTGGCAGAGGCAGGTATTAAATTTATTGTAAATTCTGCACCCTGTTACACGTATATCACATTGTTGGTTAATGGACTGAACGTCAATACATTTATCACATTGTTGGTTTGTTTACTGAACCTTAATACGTATATCACATTGTTGGATAGTTGATTGGACTGAACGCCAATACGTATATCACATTGTTGGTTAGTTGACTGAACGTTAATACGCGTATCACATTGTTGGTGAGTTGATTGGACTGAACGCCAATACGTATATCACATTGTTGGTTAGTTGATTGGGCTGAAAGTCAATACGTATATCACATTGTTGGTTAGTTGATTGGACTGAAAGCCAATACGTATATCACATTGTTGGTTAGTTGATTGGACTGAAAGCCAATACGTATATCACATTGTTGGTTAGTTGACTGAACGTTAAAACGCATATCACATTGTTGGTTAGTTGATTGGACTGAAAGCCAATACCTATACCACATTGTTGGTTAGTTGATTGGACTGAACGCCAATACCTATATCACATTGTTGGTTACTTGATTGGGACTAACGTCAATACGTATATCACTTTGTTGGTTAGTTGATTGGACTGAACGCCAATACGTATATCACATTGTTGGTAAGTTGATTGGACTGAACGCCAATACGTATATGACATTGTTGGTTAGTTGATTGGACTGAAAGCCAATACGTATATCACATTGTTGGTTAGTTGACTGAACGTTAATACGCATATCACATTGTTGGTAAGTTGATTGAACTGAACGCCAATACGTATATCACATTGTTGGTTAGTTGATTGGACTGAAAGCCATTACGTATATCACATTGTTGGTTAGTTGATTGGACTGAACGCCAATACGCATATCACATTGTTGGTTAGTTGATTGGACTGAACGCCAATACGTATATCACATTGTTGGTTAGTTGATTGGACTGAACGTCAATACGTATATCACATTGTTGGTTAGTTGATTGGACTGAACGCCAATACGTATATCACATTGTTGGTTAGTTGATTGGACTGAACGCCAATACGTATATCACATTGTTGGTTAGTTGATTGGACTGAACGTCAATACGTATATCACATTGTTGGTTAGTTGATTGGACTGAACGCCAATACGTATATCACATTGTTGGTTAGTTGATTGGACTGAACGCCAATACGTATATCACATTGTTGGTTAGTTGATTGGACTGAACGCCAATACGTATAACACATTGTTGGTTAGTTGATTGGACTGAACGCCAATACCTATATCACATTGTTGGATAGTAAGTTGATTGGACTGAACGCCAATACGTATATCACATTGTTGGTTAGTTGATTGGACTGAACGCCAATACGCATATCACATTGTTGGTTAGTTGATTGGACTGAACGCCAATACGTATATCACATTGTTGGTTAGTTGATTGGACTGAACGCCAATACGTATATCACATTGTTGGTTAGTTGATTGGACTGAACGTCAATACGTATATCACATTGTTGGTTAGTTGATTGGACTGAAAGTCAATACGTATAACACATTGTTGGTTAGTTGATTGGACTGAACGCCAATACCTATATCACATTATTGGTTAGTTGATTGGACTGAACGTCAATACGTATATCACATTGTTGGTTAGTTGATTGGACTGAACGCCAATACCTATATCACATTGTTGGTTAGTTGATTGGACTGAACGCCAATACGCATATCACATTGTTGGTTAGTTGATTGGACTGAACGTCAATACGTATATCACATTGTTGGTTAGTTGATTGGACTGAAAGTCAATACGTATATCACATTGTTGGTTACTTGATTGGACTGAACGCCAATACGCATATCACATTATTGGTTAGTTGATTGGACTGAACGCCAATACCTATATCACATTATTGGTTAGTTGATTGGACTGAACGCCAATACCTATATCACATTGTTGGATAGTTGATTGGACTGAACGCCAATACGTATGTTATATTGTTTGTAAGATGATTGGGCTGAACGTCAATACGTATATCACATTGTTGGTTAGTTGATTGGACTGATAGTCAATACGTATAACACATTGTTGGTTAGTTGATTGGACTGAACGCCAATACCTATATCACATTGTTGGTTAGTTGATTGGACTGAACGCCAATACGTATATCACATTGTTGGTTAGTTGATTGGACTGAAAGTCAATACGTATATCACATTGTTGGTTAGTTGATTGGACTGAACGCCAATACGCATATCACATTGTTGGTTAGTTGATTGGACTGAACGCCAATACGCATATCACATTGTTGGTTAGTTGATTGGACTGAACGCCAATACCTATATCACATTGTTGGTTAGTTGATTGGACTGAACGCCAATACGCATATCACATTGTTGGTTAGTTGATTGGACTGAACGCCAATACGTATATCACATTGTTGGTTTGTTGATTGGACTGAACGCCAATACGTATATTATATTGTTTGTAAGATGATTCGGCGGAACGTCATTACGTATATCACATTGTTGGTTAGTTGATTGGACTGAACGCCAATACCTATATCACCTTGTTGGTTAGTTGATTGGACTGAACGCCAATACGTATATCACATTGTTGGTTAGTTGATTGGACTGAACGCCAATACGTATAACACATTGTTGGTTAGTTGATTGTACTGAACGGCAATACGTATATTATATTGTTTGTAAATTGATTGGACTGAACGCCAATACACATATCACATTGTTGGTTAGTTGATTGGACTGAACGCCAATACCTATATCACATTGTTGGTTAGTTGATTGGACTGAACGCCAATACGTATATCACATTGTTGGTTAGTTGATTGGACTGAACGCCAATACGTTTATTATATTGTTGGTTAGTTGATTGGACTGAACGTCAATACGTATATCACATTGTTGGTTAGTTGATTGGACTGAACGTCAATACGTATATCACATTGTTGGTCAGTTGATTGGACTGAACGCCAATACGTATATTATATTGTTTGTAAGATGATTGGGCTGAACGTCAATACGTATATCACATAGTTGGTTGGTTGATTGGACTGAATGCCAATACGTATATCTCATTGTTGGTCAGTTGATTCGACTGAAAGTCAATACGTATAACACATTGTTGGTTAGTTGATTGGACTGAACGCCAATACGTATATCACATTGTTGGTTAGTTGATTGGACTGAACGCCAATACGTATATCACATTGTTGGTTAGTTGATTGAGCTGAACATCATATTTATGATCATATCTCTTGAAAGTATGCTGGCAAAGACACCGAACATTATAATCCACTCGGTCACATTATACTGTCAACGGGCAACACAGTCGTTCCACGTCTTTATTGCCGTAGGAGCAGAAACTACCACGTATATAACTAGACCAGGGTATAGGACCCAGAACCTTTTTCACAGTGGAGAAGCTAAAGTCTAAAGAGAAGCGATCTCAGGAAAACGACACTAAGTTAGGAAGAAGAGAAAAGATAATATTTTTCAAATTTAGTCGCCCTTTTTACGATCATGCACATGTGGCAGCAGGAACAAGTTAACTCTATCTGTAGGCAGCGTGAGAGACAATGCACTGGTAATCACAAATTTTGTTTGTCATTTTGTTCTAAATCATAGGTCCAAGTACTTACCATGCTTGTTCATAGGTTTGTTGTTTTATTTAAGCATTGAGGTCACAATGTTTTAAAAATTTCATCTGGACATGGGCATGAAATAAATTATGTTTACAAACTTTGTAAATCGGCGTAGCGGATTCTCACAAAAGTTTGCTAACAAAATTTCATTCATAACCCGGTGAAATTAAATAATAGTAACATGAGTAGATTCAGTACTTGTAATTAATTTTTTCATGCTATTTGATAACATAAAAAACGTTTACACGAACGATTCCATCGATTTTCCAAGGGATTTTTTTCCAAATCAATACATAACGTCAATGTTTCTATTGTGACGTCACGATAACGTCGAATTTTCGCGCCATTCTTGGATTTTGTTTTTCATAGTGGTATGAAAAGAAGAATTGGCCATTCAGAAAGCCAGATTTAGTATGAAAATAAAAAATAGACATTATTTCCGTAGTCGGATTGCAAAGATTATGGTTTGTTTAAACCATATTTATTTGAAGTCATCATAACCGCTTATTTGTATTCTTAAAACAATGTTCATTTAATCAATTTTATATATAAGCTGTGAGTGTTAACGGAATGTCTTGGTAGCCTTTATTTATTTTGTATGTTGTCAAGGGTAATGGCATTAAATTATGACAAAGACAGCATGCGTTTGTGAAGCGCGCTTGGATAGTTAACATGCTATGGTATATAGCTTTAAAACGCATAAAGCCTGAAACTATTGTCATCATCTTATCAACAACACAATGATTATTTCGCTTTAATGTTTAGATATCCGTTGCCACGGCAGCCTCGGGAATAAAGTCATTTTTATAAAGTCCATAAAACGTCAAAGTTAAAACACCTGATCAGACACCGCCAATGTCTCCACAGAATCCGGACGACTCTGAGCCAACAATACAGACTTGCTTTAGAACGCTTTTATAAGGCATTAATAGCTCGGGTTATGGAGTTATCAAACCCACAGGCCGAATGTCTGACACACATAGACTGTACGACACAAGAGTGACAGGAACAAATACCATCCCTAATATTGTTTATTGCGTACTTCTTTTGTTTTATCTTGTTACGAAAGTATCAAAAGCGATTATTTTAGGATTTTTACATAATTCTGGTGTTCTCGGATGACTTCAATGAATGAACGCAATCCTATATAGCATTCTAGTGAAAGGAAACTTTTTATAGTACCATCTCACTGTAATACACTACAGTACACCCTGGACCAGTCACTATTCCGTATTAACATATTACAGAGTCACCTGTCGTTGTGGATAGGTATTGATTTTGCGGCCAAATGTTTTGCGTAAAGCCACTTTGTCAGGAGAAAATTAAGTCTCGCATTCATAGAGGCTTTTGCTGCTGATAGAGAGGCTGGTCTGGTTCGTGTTTGGAGAAGGTTCACTGAAATGGTAAATAAACATGGGCAAGAAGAGCACATTACATCTTCTTTGTGCATAACAGCATTCTGAAGAATTTTGATTTGTAATTTGTTTAACTGAAAAGGCTATTTTTTGTTATTTAAGTTCGGCTGATAAGATTTTTATAGAATTTGTATCCACATTATCTGGGTGTTTCTATGACCTAGAAAAGCTTTACAGATTTTTTTTTTAAATCACAATTCTCGTTCCACGGAAAAAGTCCAATGAATGCGAGCCTGGAATTTTGTTCACAAAATGTCTCAATGGAAACCTATCCGCAAGGGAGGTAACTCAGTCATATGCAAGGACACTTTAAGCTAATAATGTAAAGTGATTGCTGCATGTTTATTATTGAGCCAGGTACTTGGCTGCACGTTAAAGGGACAACAGAACCAAATGATGCTCCAACGATGACAACGTAAACGTTAAATGGAATTTTCAAGTCTGATTTATTAGGCCTATTATTTAAGGAGTTCATCTTACGTAAATGGACATGAGCATTAGAAATCCACCTTCTTGCTCTCTCTTTCCATTGGTGCTGCCAACTTGTATTGCATTCCTCACCAAAACTTGACCTATGATTTACACCACATTGCAAATATTAAGTCGCTCTTACTAAAGCAGCTTCGATTTTGAATTGTCTTTATACATTTTTTTATCAACATACAAGGTATATTGCCCAACCCATACATAAAGCTTTGGATACAAATATTCTGCTCAAAAACGGTTTTCCATGAATATATAATTCAGTCTAATAATTCCACATCGATGATTCAAGACAAGTAACTGTACCTACTAAAACATAAATTGTACAGTTTCATAATATTTGGTCGGTTTGACGTATTGGGTCAGTCTTTATACCGTAAGTTAAACAGTCTATTGGTTCTGGGCCAACCACTAAGCTACGAGTCAATGCAGTCATGCGATACTGCCTATTACCTCTCCAGACATAGATTATATGTACTAATTAGTGAGAAAGGCTCTATCACCCTAATGACACAAGCTAACGGAGATGTTACCCGCCCGTCTGATGACCACTTGTCATGGGGGTTAATGGGTTTTTGCTATCAAAGCATCCGGCTTAGCAAGACTATGGATTGATTTGATGGGAGCAAAGGACGGCTGGTTCTGTTTGGCAGCCAACGAGAGACAGCAAGTAGTGTGGTCAAAACGTTCAACCTTCAATAAATAATTCAAATTCCTTTACGGTGTAATATTTTCACATTAGAGGGTTAACCAAATTACTTTATATCATTTTTAGATGAGGTTTCAGTCTCGTTTCAACTTGATCAAAGAGTTTTTTGTGAATTTCAAAGATACTTGTTTGGATTTTGTAGTAAGCTTCCAATTGAAATTGTGTTTTTATGTTGAATGAATTTAAAGAAATGACTCATTTTGTGACCATTTTGAAAATAGGTGCTTTGTTGCATCTTTTTTTACTAGAATACATATCAAACAAGCAAATCGGAAGATATACATATAGCTTCTAATTGTCCTGTGTATGGACAAAACCAATTCCTGTATATTCACACATTATTTCAAATAAATGGCTATCTTTGATTCCTGATAGTATACATGTACCACCATGTGACGTTTATTCCATTTAAACTCCTCTTCCCAAAGGGTAAGTCAAAAAAGTGAGCAATAGCAAATAGTTCACCTCTTATTTCTTGAGTGACCGGTCTGACTAATTTATCTGAAAAAAAGTTATAAGTACTTAAGACCATATCAAATCAAGGAAAAACACCATTCCTTAGATAACTCCAATAATACATGTAGATAGGAGATGAATACGGGCTAAAGTTTAGACGTATGTAGATAGACAAAGTTTACATCACATAAACACGTGCCGAATACTGGACCAAAGTGAGAACTGTCATAAATATATAAAATGACAGACACCATTGTGATCGATTGTCCTTTCTGTGCCTAGTTTTGGCCTTGGTTATTTAACACACGTGACTACATACACGGCCTTGACCATGTTTGAGTTAACGACTAATCCGTCCCGACCAAGGTGACAGATTATATGAGGATTGATACGGAGACAGAACAGTTGAGGTGGATTGTCTTTGTCAGCCAGTTATGTATTGATTCACTTATATTGGTCATTTGAAGACAAGTTATACTCGTAGATATAAAACAGTTGTCATAATATTTTGTTACAGACAGATTGAACATTTTTCATAGATACCGACTGAATATTTGACTGCTTGCTAATTATTGATTTATTTCGCTAATATGATCTCTATGAATTATATGTTTTTAAAGTTATGTGTGCCGTAACGTTTATGTTCACGAATCAAGAAGATGTTTATATGTAATATGTGATTCAACACCAAAGGCTAGCAACATTTTGAAAATTGAAAATTGAAATACTTACATAGTTTTTAAGTCAAAATGAATTTTAGCAGTATTGTCAAAAAACATGATATTAACGTCTACAGTGTAGTGAAATAAGTACATACGGCCAAACAAGAATACAAGTCGTATGTCTTCATTTATTTTCACATTTTTACACTGATATAAGTTATAAAGGTTCTTCGGCTTTAGATATGTCTTCATCTAAACATACATAAGAGTCGGGGAGTACAGACAGCCTTATCCCAGTTGAACAGTCTAGAGATTGTGACCGAAAAACGGTCGATGATAATCAAATAAGGAAAGTGCTTGTCAATGCTGTTCCCAAATAAAATTTGTCAAATCCGTATCAGTGACTTCTGGATGAATTTGTGCCCAAAATACAGGCTACGTATCACTTAAGGAGTAGTTTATTTCCTGAATGGGTTAGGTTATTAAATACAAGCCAACCCAAGCTAATATCGTATAAGTAGATAATCGCAGTACCTCTTTATACAGGAGAAGTAGGAGTTAAAGTTATCATGGAAATCTCTGACTTCAGATTGATTATTTGTCTATCAAATCAAATGAAAGAAAAGAATAAAAGTGATGCAAATTAAATACAGTTTTAAATAACAACTTCTTATTAAATATATGAGTTCCTGACCTGATCAGGGGACGGAATAAATAACGGGGGAACTGATTTTATATACCGTATACTTCATTACTGTCAGTCTCAGTGAGCCAGCATTAATTAAATTGTGTCTGTTTGGGCATTGTCTACCCTATATACGGCATGCTGACACAGATAAGGCGTTATCCTGCTGTCGATGGACATTCATATAGATCGCCAGGATCAGTAAATTAGGCACCTGCCACGCCGTATCAATATAAAGTCAGTCTCTACGATTCAATGGACCGCCAGGAGTCTGCTAGATCAGTCAATTTTCTTCTACAAAAGCGTAATTTAGATATTAGCCTTTTTAGGAATGTCAAGGAAGGAATGAAGAAAGCATTACGTGTGTTTCATTTCGTCTATTGAGATTTTTTTTTTATAAATCAACTGTTTGATTGTTGATTCAGTTAGCGTCCTATTAACAGCCAGAGTCATGTAAGGACTGCTTCTCATGTACGCGGTGTGTAGTGTGTTTATAGTGCGAGATGCATGTTTTGGGAGACTGTGGTATGTTTGTGTTGTGTCTTCTTGTATAGTAGAACTGTTGCCCTTTTTATAGTGCTATATCACTGAAGCATGCTGCCGAAAACACCAAGTAACACACCCCATCCGGTCACATTATACTGACAACCTGCGAACCAGTCGTCCCACTCCCTGTGTGCCGAGCACATAATCTAGTAATAAAGTAGGAACATAATCTACCACTTTTATAGAATTTGGTGTGTCTCGGCCAGCGGACAAAACCTGGAGCATACCTCACAGGGGCGAGTGCTCAACAGAAGACCAAACGTGAGGAGGCGTCGAGGCTAGTAGATTACGAATTCAGAAACTGGAATCTACAATCCGGTTTTAGCCGTGTGAAATTTCTCTGTCAACCCGTATAGTATGACAGATTGCACGCGCTAACCTTTTGAACCTAAAGGCAATTACGTGACGTCATGACTTCATGCGGTGTGACCGTGGCGTGCAATGTCAATGACGTCATCAATATTGACGTACAGACGATGTAACCATGTTCCATGCTATTATCTCCCCTTTTTATTTTGTATGTTTGAGAAAAAGAATCTTTCTCTTCCTATGAGGGTGTGACAACAAAATCACAACCCTCAGGGGATTTCCTGAATGTCCAACCCTCGGCAAGCCTTGGGTTGGACGTTCATGAATTACCCCTCGGGTTGTGATTTTGTTCTCACACCCTCTAGGTAGGGAAAGATTCTATTAGTCATACGATACCTTTCCCACTAGGTGATATGCATCAATACAATAACGACATGCGCATCAATAATTTTGTGAAAACTGGAGAGAGAAAAAAAAGAAGGAAATATATTATCCTCTATTTTACCCGATTCACAACTCGAGATGGTCTCTAAGATGACTTAAGTTAAAGTTAGTATGATCAACCAGCATATAGACATTCTTACGCATATAAAAACAACACTTAGGATTGTTTGGTTAGATTGAATGCTTCGGCTAAACATCCTATTGACAACTAAGGTAATTGTATGACGGTCTCCTGTGTATGCAGTGTGTTGTGTGTGTGAGGTGCGTGTTTTTGGAGATTGAAGTTTTTCGTAAAGTTGAATTTCCACCAATTTTAAACTGCTACGCTAAATATGCGTCCTTTCTTTTATTTTTCTTGCCTATGAGAGCGACATATATGTTATATCTTGTTTTAGGAGCAAATCATCGAACAGTTCATTTGACGTTGTGTTGCTGTATCATAAATGTTCGTCTGAGGGCCAAGAGACCATATTGTACAAGAACACTATTTAAATCCGCGTTAAACAGTGGTACAATTCCTGTCGATGACAATGTTTAAAAGCGTGAATACTGTTTCACGAGAGATAAACAGTTGCTAATGGAAATGGTCGTAACTGGGAAGTTCACACTTTGATATCAATAATGCACAGTCTGATGCGGAGCACAATACGAGGTATGAACCTGACTGTGAGTGTATGTTTCCTTACTGATTAAGTTGTAAATTGTTTCTTGTAAAACTACTTGTCCTTGACTCGCATCACAAATTTACACTTGTTTGGTCAAGGACTTCCTTGGAGGTTGACATCGAGTTAAGGGAATTTAATGTAAGCAAAAGGAAATACATAATATCTGATATACAAATCCTATAAAGAATGAAATGTATTCTCTTCTAAATCACAAAGTAACTTGGGTCTCACGATTTCTGTAATGCATTGATTAACATTGATTAACATTGTCATTCTGATGATTTGAAATGAGCCAACACTTTATGTATTGTTATGTTCGCTTCTAAATCACACACTAACATGTGTCTTATAATAAGGTGATAACGATTTTTGTAATGCCTCAATTAACATTATCATACAGATAATTTGAAATAACCCAACACTTTATGTATTGTTTTCTAAACATTGTAGTTCAAAGAAGCTTTAACATATTAGTAGTAGTGGTCCGTAGTGATAAAGAGTGTAATTAACGATCGCCATTTACAAATTAAATGCCGAACAAAACTGATAGTTTATGGTTTGATTAAGTGAAATCTCTTCAAATTGCTATAAATAAAAGAACAAAAGTACGCATATAGGCGGCACGACTGATTGGTACAATAAAACTATGCATGTATATTATTCTGCAGTATATGCGTTTTTTTCGACCTTCCATCCTAATTATCATCAAACAAATTACTTGCCTCTTTGAAATACATAATGCTTGTTAAGAATTTACATGTAACGAACATAAAATCAATTAAGTTTGACTAAACCAAAATAACATATTTTATCTAACTACCTCATGAGGGATACTCCTTCATGTCTAAGAAAAAACAGCAAATAAAGAATAATTGAAAAAGCAAGCAAAACGGCCTATAGTTCTGCATGGATGAAGCATTGAATAATATAAGCTTCTGTCTATATTATACAGAACGGTAGAAATAGAGACATTCGTCGTCTTAATGATCGATCATAGCGAGGAGAAACGCTTCACAGAAACGTACAATTTCTGTCCGAAACGTGAAGCAGGTGATCATGAGAGAACCAATGCAGGCGTTGTGGTCAGAGGTGTCTGAAGTATTGTCAGGGCTCCAATTGACGTCCACTCAACTTAGTATTTAACTATGTCATAAGTCTCAACCTTGTGTTCGTATACGGCGGTAGGAGATAAAACATTCGTTTCACATTGATCACCACGACTCCAATGAAAATTGAATTGACTCCATATTTAAGTGAAAGATAATTATATTAGCTCTACATTTTATTGTAAAAAATGAATTGACACTATACTTTAGTGTCAAAGAATCGAATTGACTTTGTACTTAAGTGTAAATGAATTGAATTGACCATTAACTAAGTCCAAAGAATTGAATTGAATCTACACTTTAGTGTAAAATAATTTAATTGACTCTATATTACGCGTAAACGAATTTAATTGACTCCAAACTTAAGTGTACAAGGGTTGGATTGACTATATTTAAGTGTAAGAAATGAATTACCTCTATACATAATGTATTTAAGTGTAGATAATTTTATTGACTATACTTATACGTAATACAATCGGGATTATATTATCTATAGTTGCCATGAAGTATCGACGTAATGCTCATAGCCGTTCAAGGCTGAAGACATTAACAGAGTTTTCATCAGAATAATATATGAGAATTATTACAGTACTTTTCGGAGCTCCACAAAGCGCTCATTACCCGCATGAAACCACTCGTCGGTACCAAATGTCAATATACATCTTATGTACAGAGGCGGATAAGTCTAGATGATAGGAACTGAATACCAGTTAGGTATAATAAATAGAAACAAAGAAAAGGTGGAAAATGAAAAAAATGACGTTTCGGTGCGGTATATCAAACATTTTAGGTCTGCATTCTCAAAGTAACTTTTTTAATGTTTTAAAAATACAAAACTATGTAGAAACATCATATATAACCTTTGGAGTAGACGAAGAGGAATGAGTAATTGAGTTGAATTTTATGAGAGACAGACAGTTAGGATAGTGATTTTAGGAGGTAATGCTTTCTTTCTCGACATGTATCAAATCGTTGTTGCAGGAGTTGTATGCAATCACTAAATAACCTATCTGTACTGAGAACTGCTGAATCAATACATGTCCCCTATTTGCAAGTTTTAAGATGCAGGATGATGAAGGTGAAAACGCTAAAAGAAAAGATCCCATGGGGGCGCTGACATTGTGCCCCCATTAACAATGGTGATTTTGCTCGGTCACCCTGAAGCCAACGTTTTTTTATTACCTATATACATCTTGGATGGTACTGATGTGTCATGGTCCCGTCGTCAGGTGAATCCTCCTTCCTAGTTTGTTTCGGCGCTGTTCACTACAAACTCCGGAGGTGCGCCGACTCGGGTGATCAGGTCCCAGCCCGGAACCAATCAGCTGTCCGCTAGTATGAGCAACACTGTTGTTCTGATAGTAAATGTTCACACACAACTTGATGTTACTGGTGTTGCCCTCTCCACTGTTCCTCTCTCTTCTTCCACAGCCACATTGATGTCACCTCAGCCTCTCTGCAGAGTCGCCCTATCAATCTTCTTCTCTCTATGCAGTGATGTCGATGATCCAAAGGGCCCTCCACATAGACTGCCCAACGAAACCACGACAACCAACCTCCACAGGAAGACACCACATTCTCCATCCTCGTTGCTGGCAGTCTGATACCAAATCTTGGTACTTGGCCTGTTTTCGCTCATAGGCGTCGTTGATACGATCCTCCCACGGCACTGTCAGCTCCACCAGCACAGCCTGTTTGGACGATGATGACCAAATTACTATGTCTGGCCTTTGGTTGGTTACTGCTATTTCTGGTGGAAAAGTCATCCGGCCATTCAAATCTGCCCTCAACTGCCAATCTTCTGCTGTACCTAGCACTCCACTGCCTTCCACACTGCCTTTAACACTCTGTTCTCCGGCCTTGACGAAATTGATAAATTTCAAGCCGCCTTTGTCCCTCTTTGATCTCTTTCTACTGTTCTCCAGAGTGTCTGCAAGTACAGGCAGAACCTTGTCGTGACGCCAGGTGTACCGTCCATACGCTAGGGCCACTGAGCCAGATGAAAGGATATGTTCTAAATTGGCTGGTCTTCCACAGAGTCTGCAAGCTGGGTCGTCCGTCATTCCCCACGTTGCCAAGTTAGATGGAGTCGGCAATACGTCGTAGACAGGCTTTAGTTGAAATTGCAGCCTCTGAGGCTCCATGCACCAAACGTCATTCCATGACAATTTCTTTTGGCGGGCGCCTTCCCAGTTTAGCCGATTTCCTTGCTTCTTCATACTAGTGGCTCTAACCATTCGTGACTGTTCTTCCATTGCACGAACTTCTTTCTGAACAAGATGTCTCCTCTCCTCCTGGTTTGATGTCCTCCACTTTTTCCCTGTTGTCACTCTAAGCCCTTGCCTACCCAAAGCTACTGTTCCAGCGATGTCCCCATGTTGAAGTTCTGATTCTGCCTCTTCCATAGTCTTCTTTGCTGACCATTTACGTCCTGTTCTGATGTTTACTCTTGCCTCTCTAACCTTGGCATCCCGACTGTCCCTCAGCATCAGTAACTGCCTGACCTTTGTCACCTTGAATTCCTCCTTCAATGATGTGAGAGGAAGTTGCAGCTTACTTCCGGAACTGTAAAGTCCTATGCTACTGAAGCTTCGTGGGACAGACAACCATCTCCTAAGGTATCTACTTGCCAGCCTTTCCATTGACTCAACAGTTGTCATTGGTACGTCATAGACTAACAGCGGCCACAGAACTCTTGGTAATACTCCATGCTGGTATATCCAGGTCTTGTATTTTCCTGGTAAGCCACTTCTGTCGATAGTGTCCATCCATTTCTCAAGCTGCCTCTGCGTGTTGTTAACGTTGCCAGTATCGCTGAGTGAGTCGTCAAAGCATTTCCCCAGGCACTTAACTGGCTTCTCGGAAACTGTTGGAATGGTTTCATCTGCAGTCTTGAATGTTTCATTCTTGATCTTTCCTTTCTTCAGAACTAGACTTCTGGACTTGGATGGTTTAATCTTCATACGGGCCCAAATGATGATGTCTTCAATTTCCTGAAGAGTCCATCTTGCCTCTATGACTGTCTATATCTACACACAGATAGATGGACAGACACACGGGGATGAAAAACATAGCCCCCTCCGTTTATACGACTTATAATTCCGTCTTTGCATATTAAAGGGTTAGCTCCAATACGGGAAGGTATCGATTGTTATGTCATCATTTTGTGAGCTCAACTCACGTCGTTTTTGCCGAAAAGTATGACGTTACGCTCGTGAACACATGACGTCACAATCAATACCTACCCGCAACGGAAGACAACTCTGTAATATGCAAATACAGAATAGATTACACACGATTTAAACACTGACCTTATGTGATGCTTCTTACGGGTGTCGATAGAATTATCTTTCACAACAGTTTCGGCCGACTTCAATGTATTTTATTGTCTGGACACAGTCTGTGGGTAATACGTTCAAACGTGTGTGTTTTGAGACAGATTATTATACTAGCGACAAAAAGCAGGATTGCTAACATCTACAGGAGCAAAAGGTGCATATCTCCCAGCAAGAGCAGAATCAAAGCTACAGAATTGTGGGCGGGGCCATTTTGCGACGTAAAATACGATGTTATATACTTATATATAACTGTGTTGCGATTGTGAATGTGTGTATATATTTTGGGGCTGTTGTATGTTCGTGTTGTGGGTTTTTGAAACTTACTTATTTTATAGGACTATCTCAGAATGCTGAAAAAGATGCCGATCAGTACACCCCAACTGATCGCATTATACTGACAACGGACAATCCGTTTGTTCCACTCCATTTATGGTGATCTCTCAGCAGGAGCAGAAACTACAGCTACAGACTACGGCGTGTCTCAACAAGGGACACAGCCCACAGCCTTTCTCTCATGGGCGATATCAAGGTAGATACTAGAGATAGAAAAAATCACAATTTTGACCAAATTATCAGACATACTAGAATGACATTTTTAAAGTCAACATAATGGTTTTCTTTCCCGTAGAAATTACGTTAGAATTTATTCCTAATTGAAGATCTTTTTCGTTCCATTCAAGACCTGTTTGTTATCTACTGCTATGGTATTTATCAATACACGGTTAAAGCCCGATGCCTTCGACGAATAAGGTTTAAACAAACATTAAACAAATGCTAGCTATGCAAATGATGACGCCTGCAACGTTTGTCACGCAATTGCTGCACAGGGAGCAATAAAACGTTCTTTTAAATCCCTCATGTCGAGCATTATCACAAAAAGGTTACACAGTGTTAACAAGTAAAGCGTGGTAACAGAGTCGTTAATGACATCAAACAACTCCGACGATTAAAATACCACACGGGCAATAAAAACTAGCATACGTCTGATATTTACAGGCTGTGATATACGGTTGCAGCATGGTGAGACAAATTAATATATTAGAATTAGACAAATCGGGATTGGTCGAGGCGAGCGTTTGGTAGACTGACTTGTGGATGTTATTAATATATTATTATTCTCTTGACAAAAATATAGTCGTTGATGGATGGACTGTTTAATTTACTAACATTTCACTTCTGAAACAGGTGACTGTTCTTTTGTTCGTTCCGTGTTGTGTCCGTTATGCATATGCTTACATTGATATATAGTGTATATTGGCTTGGCATTTTATCTTTTTAAGTATTGCAGTTGTTGATAAACTATATTTAATAGTGTAACGCGGCTTCGTTTTAAATCTGTTTCTCCATTTGGCTGGCCATTTCATATTTTGTTATTCCGTTTCCAATGTGTCTTCTAAGATATTTTGTGTTGAATTCCGGATGTTCCTGTAAAGTATCTCACAACTTACTTTATTGCAGTATAAATATATCATAAGATAAAAGAATGTGAAAACCACACTTCCATTTTTATCTTTCAAGAGTTACAACCCTAATTAAAAGTATCAGTTTTTATTTTATATAATGTGTCTCTTGTTAGATAACACTTGAAAAGAACAATTTTATTGGCTAAAACATTTATGTGAACATTTTACAAACTAGGCCATATTGTAAATTAGACTTGTCTAAATATGTAACCCTGGTTAAATAAAAGATTTTTATTATTATTATTAGAACTGTCGCCAGAATGGACGACTAACAGCCCCGCTGCACAAATTTTGTGATAGCTTCATTAATAGGGTACATCGCAGAACACTATATAGTTTACTCAACTCCGCTTTATTAAAGGGTTCTGTGTACCAAATTTGATCAAAATCTGCCATGGAGTTTAGACAGACATACGGACCGAAACATGATGATAAAACAAACGGTGACATTACCTAGTAACGGATTGGAAGATGCAACGATGTAGAGAGATATTTAAAAAGAGTCCCTTAAGAGTTTTGGAATATCACTTGATTGGAACGGATTTTATAGTGTGTGATATCGTCCTAACCAAATTCGCGTTATGTTAAGAGTACATTCTGATGTTTGTTTATATCTACACCCCAATAAATGATATTTGTAATTGATTTATAGTCATATTTCGTTGCTACAAAATGACGCAAACTGTCGATTTCCGTAAAGCAGTATTGATAAGGGATGGACTTAACTTTCCTGTTGCGTGTCGGACAGCAGCTGTAAACCTATGTATGTTAAATGATTTATCATCAAGGCCAAAAATCTTAAATAAGGACGCGTGATGTTGGCATTCATACTCGGTATACCTAATTATAGCAAACCATGAACTATTACTTTTCATAGACGACAATTTATAACTATTGTCAACTGGATAATGACCTTGACGCTTCAGCATTAGCAATGACGTCATTGACGCGATCGGTCTATAAAGCTGTTTCCGGACGACGGTAGTTATTTGTTTATATGGCTGGCAGTCAGAGCAAGCGAACGCCTACGTATAAATACTCGTGAAACGGTTGTTACTAAGGCTTCACAGCAACCATAAAATAGTTTCCTGTATAAATGACAGAGTTGTGTATTAATCGGTTGACGGGCACCTTGTCACTGACGATATAATTTTAGAATATTTAACATGTCCGCTGTGTATCATGACGTATAGTACCTCCTCTGAAGTGTCATCTAAACGATAAACATTAAAACAACCGTAGATATAATTATAGTATTGTCATAAATACAAAGGAACGTTATGGTAATAATTAAAACGTGATTCTTTATTTGGATCCTTCCTAATAATAATTTGTAATTTAATTAAAGTATCCCCAAAGGAATACACAATACCTATTTACACGCAATATTAGTGTTGAGATGTATTGAGAGAAATACGGCTTTTAACTCGATTTTCATTGACATTTAAAAATCGCTATAATTGTATTTAAATATACATAAAACGTACAGTAAAATACATGGTATTCGAAAATCAAATTTCAACTCAAAATACGTTTATGAATCAACATCAATATCTGTAAGTTGTATAAATTATGAAAATGTATACGTCGAGTCATGTTTACTTCGTGCACAGGGGTCTATAGACCATTTTCAGACGTTATAGGGGTTTGATCGGTAAAATTCGTATTCTGCATTTAGTATACATCTACAAATGGTCTATGGTCTATGGGCAATTTGGTGGGACCAAATTGATATAGACTGTAACTAATTCTAAGATCAATGTGATATTGTACACTTCAAAAATTACACATTTCACCATTACGTTATGCTGGAAGATCGTATTATATATTGGCATATTGGCAAATATAGTTTATCATACCCTTTAATAGTTAACTGAAATATCTTTAGGTGTGCCAGGTCGAGCTAGCTAATTAACGTAAAGTTCCAAACTTTGCAGTTTAAATGCTAGAAGAGTTAATCTCTCTTTAGAGCATGGAATAGAGTACTAGTGATCGTTAGCGTCATAGCAGTTAGAACTGAGAACGAGGAGCAACAGGACGAAGTATTTGTTCCTCGACCTCCCTATTTATGAATGTGACATAATTTTTATACATAAATGATATAATTTATTTAATATATAATTTATTAGCGTAACTATTTCAGAATCGATCTTCATATAGTATCTTATTTTAGTCAAATTGTGTTTGAATACAGGGTTGCTAGAGCACAGGAACCCGGAAGTATATGTTTTAATTTATCGCACACACTCACTAAAGGCTAAAAGTGAGGTGGGGTCGAGGGAGACGTGAGGAACAAAGAAGTAAGGTAGTAAGAAAGAAAAAATAAGATCCTAAATTTAGTCGCCTTTTACGATCATACAATAGGGGCAGCAGGTACAATTCTAACGCCCTACCTGCAGGGCAGTGTTACAGTGGCTGCTGACACCTACTAACCGCTGGTCGGTGTTTCATACAATACGGTAGCAGTGCAATTTTTATTAAGAAATAATTATAATACCCAACCGACGATTGAATGCTTAGCTATCTTTACTACCACATAATTTTACCTGAAAACCTTTTTCAGAAGAGCTTTAGGTACTGTTCTATAGATAAATTGTCTCCACCTATCGAAAGACATAAAGGCGGTGTGCTAGTGTGTTCTATAGATAAATTGTCTCCACCTATCGAAAGACATAAAGGCGGTGTGCTAGTGTAAAGTAAAGACCAATTTTCAAATCGAATATAGTCTCAACTATAAACTATGACAACCAAAAGTTCCTCTATTTTGTTTCTATGGTAACCGCTATTGCATATTGCGATACATCAAATTATTGACAAGCGATTTACAACAATTGAACAAGTTTTACAAAATTAATCAAAAGCCAATCAGTTCTGGACCATTTTACAAACCCTGTGTATTAGTGACATGGTTACCATTTCAACTATAACTTCGGCTGCATAAAACATGGTCCCAGATATTGCTGTTAAGTTCGTTATTACACTTAATAAAGCTGAATGTTATTTTTTTTTTTTTTTTTTTAACATTTTAACATTCATTTAATTTTTCGTGTCCTTCTAACCGAGGTTTCAAAGAGAGAACATAACACCACATTCTTACAAATCACACACATACAAAATGTACACTTCTATGCAAACATATGCCGTCTTTAGATGGCCATTGCTGTAGAACGGACGTTTAGTAAAATGAACCAAACGAATTCGATTGATAAGAAATGGAACGATCAATGTGTTACAGAGCAACATTTCAATCACGAGAGAAATGCGTCACACTTAAATCTGAATTATTACCAGTTGAACAAAAGACTTTCCTAATTACCCAGCTTGCCTTCTTGAGCACTCTATTGTCTAGTCCGCCGAATTATTCTGCCGTTGTATCGTCTATTTATGTAGGCATTTAGTATATATACAAAACATGACTGAACAGCATGATTATTCAGAATAAGTATTCATCGAAAAAAACACTCTCAGAACTCGATAATTTCGGTAACCATTCGCAATACAATAAAATACATTTAGACTGGTCGTGATCATTGATAAACGTTGAAGAGCAGTACATGTCCTAATGTTATAGAGTACCAGTAAAGAAATCCCGTGAAGCGTTCCCTGGAAAGGACAGATATGGTTTTGTCATGCAGATGTCACTGTTGCTGGAACAATTAGACCTTTAGCTGCCAAAACGTAGTCAGACAATTATATTTTTTCTTGGAATGTGTGTTGTTGACAGTATGTGGGCGTGTGAGAAATTGCAGGAGATATTTACTTCTCCAGTGCAAGGATTTTATTGTTATACTATTTTATATTATAATTTCCATCAAAACCTCATCTATCAACAAGTATATGTCTTTTTCTATCACATCATTTGGCGGTAAGAAGTTTATTTAAATGAAAGGTCCCTAAGATTAAAATAATGTCTTACGACAATCCACCGAAAATGTTTGTGGTTATTTCGCACAAATTAAATTACAAAAAATAAAATGTGACAGATCATTAAACGTGCTGAATTATATATATTCATATACCCAAAAAGGGCAGAGAGGTGACAATTCCTCTTCTGTGGTTGTCCTCGGGATAGTTTGGTATTCTTTCACCTCCTATACCTGGGAAGTCCTTAATTGACCCTTGCTGTTAAAAGTAACTCTAAACAACGTTAAAACATTCAAACCACATCACTCTGTATTAATACCTACTTTACTACAAATGCCTAAATTCTTGACGTGTATATCATTCCAGCGTGATAGATAACAAAGTAAAAGCAGTCTGGTTCCATTCCCTAACGAAGCTGTCTTTATTTGGATGTTATTGCAGAAAGGTCATAAAAAATTTGGTACAATACATTAAGGGTCTAAATGTGTTAGTGTGACAGTGCGATAGATTTATATGTACTTTATCAGCATCAGAACTATACTGAGAGCTTTCTTACACATTTAATAGGATTACAGCCGGGGGATGAATATAAACAATCAAGGCACTTGGAGAGTCTTCATGGGGGATTAAATACAAGATAAACACGTACACACGAGAACCGTTCGGTAATCCTCGGGGATTATGCTATAAACATACAGAACAACACGACTCACAACACCTTGATTGTATTGACTGGCGAAAAGCCCTGCTGGGATCTAATGTTTTTCCGTTTTCGCAGTAAAAAAGTGGATTCCAGTCTTTAAAAAGAAAACATACATTTATAAAGCAAAACCATACATCATTCAAATGAGTAATGTTCCGTATAGTGATGTAACCACAGGTATTGTCTGGCTTAGTAGTTCGATCAGACTGTTTAGTATTTTCTCCTCTGTTGTGAAGGTATTTTATAAATAATACGTTTCCTTTAGTCATCTAATAAGCACTTTTCCTATAACGATTTGTTTGAATAAATTACACATTTATATATTGATTCACAAGCACTAGTAGGCAACTATTTTGACTGTATAGTACGCAATTTCAACAATTTCTACAAAGACACAGGGGAGATGTTTTTAAATGACCCTAACTGTTAAAAGGACGTAGATAAACCAACCAACCTACAAATCAAAGTAATAAACATGATATTCAGTGTCTCCCAAAAACATGTATACCAATTTTCATTGAAATTAAACAATTTTAAAATTATGACATTTTGGGCCACTGCAAACAATGTGGACTTCTAGAAATATTTCAAAAATAGGCTATGACGTTCAGTGTCCCCAAACAAACTTAAATACTAATTCGAAAACAGAAATATGCCGCCATAGTTAACTTTTGATGGTGACTATTTTTGTCCTTCCCTACTATCTCCTTTCTTTCATTTTTCGCTTTGCTCCGTATGTTTAATTATTATGCCTTCCACGTTGTACAAACTACTGATATATTGATATATAATTCACCAAAATGACCCATTCGCAATAAATTGGTCATGCGTAGAATGTCGGAAAATGTCAAATAAAATCCAAATTCTTCCAATCGTAGTTTCCATTACAATGAAATGCCTGTCAAGATGGTATCGAAAACCTTGTTTTGCAAACAGGATTAGCTGCGTCTTGTATACAATCTGTGACCCCGTTCCAAATATCCATACGAATGTAATTTCATAGAAGGCCTCCCCTGAATGCCATGTGCATGTGTTGTGTATGTTTTACGCATATGTGTTCTAGGATACTCCTGCATTTGTGTTATGGATGTTTACAATAGTAGAAACAGTATATTTATTTCCGTTCAGTAAATTCTCGTTTCCTGGTCCGGTTTTTGTTAAGAGCATTGTAATAAAAGAAACGCACATGCCCTCTACTTTACACAGACAATGGTAAATTGTACGGGCGCCAACTTCAGTCAGAAATATCAGATGTCGAAGATGTAGTACACAATGTAAAATGAACTCCTGGGTTTGGTATATTATATAAACGTCCAGGGTCATTTAAGGATGGTGTCCAGTGTATGTGGTGCCATGCGTGTGTGAAGTGCGAGGTGTGTGTTTTGGGAGACTCCGGTAAACTTGGGTTGTGTCTCCTTGTATATATTGGAACTCTTTTTATAGCGCTATATCACTGAAGCATGTCGCCGAAGACACAATAGAACGGAAGTCTTAATTAGACATACATGTATGTGTATGTCTGACGTGCCATATACGTTTGGGGACAAGAGGAAAGGCTGAATCGCTATAATATATATTGCGATTGGTATACCACCCATAACAATCTGTGCTTAATCTCATAAACAGTGAAATAAAACGTTGCTACGGTGATCACCCCAGTGGATAATAAAAGTGTTGGCATCACACGATGGTTTAATCCAATATCTATACCATGCTGTAACGTTGATCAACTGGGAACTACATACTAGATGAACAATGTGACTGTTTATAGCTGCATGGACTAGTTCTTGAGTCATAAATCTGTAATCAGTAGATTGTGCGTTTGATTTAGTTTTATGACATGTTTGTTTCAGCGACTGGTGTACATGAAGCTCAACTTCACAGGGCTGCTATGGCCATTTTTGATTTACAATTATTGGGCTATATATATAAAGGATGCACAAATACAGAATTTCATACTCATTCCAATATTGAAATGAGCATAATTCGAAACTACACTATATCGCACTGAAATTTCTAGAAATTCTGTCAACATTGTTATAAGCAGAATGCTCGATAATGCGGTTTTTCTTGTGTAATTTATAGTACTGAAAAACTAATTCCTCCGAGGGAAGAATAACAGTAATGAATGTTAATAGTGTGAGAAAATTATCCTAAAGATTGTTGTAATTGTTTGGTTAGGGTTTTTGATTTTTTTTTGTTTTTTGTTTGTTTTTTGTTTTGTTTTTTTGCTGCCAATTTTGCTATTTATTACAAAGAGACACAAAACTACATCTCAGCCTCCCAAGACGTAGACATTCACACAAAACTCAAGGGAGGACGGCCTTACATGACCCTTGTTGTTAATATGACGTTAATTAAATCAAACAAACAAAAACAAAACACACTACACACTCATACAAAGGAGGCCGACCTTACATGAATCTAGTTGTTGAAATGACGTTAATTAAATCAAACAAATAAACACACAACACAGTGCATACATGGGAGGTCGACCTCACATTATCCTAGTTGTTAACATGACGTTAATTAAATCAAACAAATAAACACACAACACAGTGCATACATGGGAGGCCGACCTTACATGAATCTAGTTGTTAACATGACGTTAATTAAATCAAACAAATAAACACACAACACAGTGCATACATGGGAGGCCGACCTTACATGAATCTAGTTGTTACATGAATCTAGTTGTTAACATGACGTTAATTAAATCAAACAAATAAACACACAACACAGTGCATACATGGGAGGCCGACCTTACATGAATCTAGTTGTTAACATGACGTTAATTAAATCAAACAAATAAACACACAACACAGTGCATACATGGGAGGTCGACCTCACATTATCCTAGTTGTTAACATGACGTTAATTAAATCAAACAAATAACAAACACACAACACAGTGCATACATGGGAGGCCGACCTTACATGAATCTAGTTGTTAACATGACGTTAATTAAATCAAACAAATAAACACACAACACAGTGCATACATGGGAGGTCGACCTCACATTATCCTAGTTGTTAACATGACGTTAATTAAATCAAACAAATAAAAACACAACACAGTGCATACATGGGAGGTCGACCTCACATTATCCTAGTTGTTATTATGAGGTTTAAAGCCTAATAAACCAAACCTCTTGGGAGTGGACATGAATATAGTTGTTAATTCAATCGAACAAAAAAAAAAAAAAAAAACTCACACTACAGATTGCATACATGGGATGGTAGGACCGACCTTACATGAACTCTAGTTGTTTAATTCAAATCGAACAAAACAAAAAAAAAAAAAAAAAAAAACCACTACAGATTGCATACAATGGGAGGGCCGACCCTTACATGAATCTAGTTGTTAATTCAATCGAACAAAAAAAAAACATAAAAAAAAAACACTACAGATTGCCATAAATGGGAGGGCCGACCTTACATGAATCTAGTTGTTAATTCAATCGAACAAAAAAAAAAAAAAACACACTACAGACTTGCCATACAATGGGAGTCCCGACCTTACATGAATCTAGTTTTAAGTCTAACATGTTGCATTAATTCAATACAGAGGCATACATGGAGGCCGACCGTTTGAAAAAAAATCAAAAAAATAAAATAAAACACACTACAGATTGCATACCATGGGATGGCCGACCTTACATGAATCTAGTTGTTAATTCAATTTCGACACAAAAAAAAAAAAAAAAAAAAAAAACACTACAGATTGCAATACATGGGAGGCCCGACCTTACATGAATCTAGTTGTTAATTCAATCGAACAAAAAAAAAAAAAAAACAACATACAGATTGCATTGCATTACGCGTGGCGAGGGCCGACCTTACATGAATCTATTGGTTATTAACATGAAGTTTAATAAAAATCAAAAAAAAAAAAACACACACTACAGATTGCATACATGGGAGGGCCCGACCTTACATGAATCTAGTTGTTAATTCAATCGAACAAAAAAAAAAAAAAAAAAAAAAAACACACTACAGATTGCATACATGGGAGGCCGGACCCCTTACATGAATCTAGTTGTTAATTCAATCGAACATGACGTTAAAAAAAAAAAAAAAAAAAAAAACTCACTACAGATTGCATACATGGGAGGCCGACCGTACATGAATCTAGTTGTTAATTCAATCGTTAATTAATTCAAAAAAAAAACACACTACAGATTGCATACGATGGGAGGCCGACCTTACATGAATACTCAGTTGTTAATTCAATCGAACAAAAAAAAAAAAAAAAAAAAAAACACACACTACAGATTGCACCTTACATGGGAGGCCGAATACATGAATCTAGTTGTTAGTTGTTAATTCAATCGAACAAAAAAAAAAAAAAAAAAAAAAAAAAAACACTACAGATTGCATACATGGGAGGCCGACCTTACATGAATCTAGTTGTTAATTCAAATCGACGTTTAATTAAAAAAAACACACTACAGATTGCATACATGGGAGGCCCGACCTTACATGAATCTAGTTGTTAATTCAATCGAACAAAAAAAAAAAAAAAAAAAAAAAAACACTACAGATTGCATACATGGGAGGCCGACCTTACATGAATCTAGTTGTTAATTCAATCGAACAAAAAAAAAAAAAAAAAAAAAAAAACACTACAGATTGCATACATGGGAGGCCGACCTTACATGAATCTAGTTGTTAATTCAATCGAACAAAAAAAAAAAAAAAAAAAAAAAAAAAAAACTACAACATTGCATACATGGGAGGCCGACCTTACATGAATCTAGTTAATTACATGACGTACAAATTAAATCAAACAAAAAAAACACACACTACAATTGCATACATGGGAGGCCGACCTTACATGAATCTAAATTCAAATCGAACAAAAAAAAAAAAAAAAAAAACAAAACCACTACAGATTGCATACATGGGAGGAGGCCGACCTTACATGAATCTAGTTGTTAATTCAATCGAACAAAAAAAAAAAAAAAAAAAAAACACTACAGATTGCATACATGGGGGAGGCCGACCTTACATGAAATCTAGTTGTTAATTCAATCGAACAAAAAAAAAAAAAAAAAAAAAAAAAAAAAACACTACAGATTGCATACATGGAGGCCGACCTTACATGAATCTAGTTGTTAATTCAATCGAACAAAAAAAAAAAAAAAAAAAAAACACTACAGATTGCATACATGGGAGGCCGACCTTACATGATCTAGTTATTAACATGACGTTAATTAAATCAAACAAATAAAAAAACACACACTACAGATTGCATACATGGGAGGCCGACCTTACATGAAATCTAGTTGTTAATTCAATCGAAAAAAAAAAAAAAAAAACACACACTACAGATTGCATACATGGGAGGCCGACCTTACATGAATCTAGTTGTTAATTCAATCGAACAAAAAAAAAAAAAAAAAAAAAAAACACACTACAGATTGCATACATGGGAGGCCGACCTTACATGAATCTAGTTTGTTAATTCAATCGAACAAAAAAAACAAAAAAAAAAAAACACACTACAGATTGCATACATGGGAGGCCGACCTTACATGAATCTAGTTGTTAATTCAATCGAACAAAAAAAAAAAAAAAAAAAAAAAAAAAAACACACTACAGATTGCATACGTGGGAGGCCGACCTTACATGAATCTAGTTGTTAACATCAACGTTAATTAAAAAAAACAAATAAAAAACACACACTACAGATTGCATACATGGGAGGCCGACCTTACATGAATCTAGTTGTTAATTCAATCGAACAAAAAAAAAAAAACAAACACACACTACAGATTGCATACATGGGAGGCCGACCTTACATGAATCTAGTTGTTAATTCAATCGAACAAAAAAAAAAAAAAAAAAAAAAAAAACTACAGATTGCATACATGGAGGCCGACCTTACATGAATCTAGTTGTTAATTCAATCGAAAAAAAAAAAACACACTACAGATTGCATACATGGGAGGCCGACCTTACATGAATCTAGTTGTTAATTCAATCGAACAAAAAAAAAAAAAAAAAAAAAAAAAAAACACACTACAGATTGCATACATGGGAGGCCGACCTTACATGAATCTAGTTGTTAATTCAATCGACTAAAAAAAAAAAAAAAAACCACACACTACAGATTGCATACATGGGAGGCCGACCTTACATGAATCTAGTTGTTAAATCAATAACATGACGTTAAAAAAAAAAAAAAACAAACACACACTACAGATTGCATACATGGGAGGCCGACCTTACATGAATCTAGTTGTTAATTCAATCGAACAAAAAAAAAAAAAAAAAAAAAAACACACTACAGATTGCATACATGGGAGGCCGACCTTACATGAATCTAGTTTGTTAATTCAATCGAACAAAAAAAAAAAAAAAAAACACACACTACAGATTGCATACATGGGAGGCCGACCTTACATGAATCTAGTTGTTAATTCAATCGAACAAAAAAAAAAAAAAAAACCACACACTACAGATTGCATACAGGGAGGCCGACCTTACATGAATCTAGTTGTTAATTCAATCGAACAAAAAAAAAAAAAAAAAAAACACTACAGATTGCATACATGGAGCCGACCTTACATGAATCTAGTTGTTAATTCAATCGAACAAAAAAAACACACTACAGATTGCATACATGGGAGGCCGACCTTACATGAATCTAGTTGTTAATTCAATCGAACAAAAAAAAAAAAAAAAAAAAAACACACTACAGATTGCATACATGGGAGGCCGACCTTACATGAATCTAGTTGTTAATTCAATCGAACAAAAAAAAAACAAAAAAAAAAAACACTACAGATTGCATACATGGGAGGCCGACCTTACATGAATCTAGTTGTTAATTCAATCGAACAAAAAAAAAAAAAAAAACACACTACAGATTGCATACGTGGGAGGCCGACCTTACATGAATCTAGTTTATTAACATGACGTTAATTAAATCAAACAAATAAAAACACAACTACAGATTGCATACATGGGAGGCCGACCTTACATGAATCTAGTTGTTAATTCAATCGAACAAAAAAAAAAAAAAAACACACACTACAGATTGCATACATGGGAGGCCGACCTTACATGAATCTAGTTGTTAATTCAATCGAACAAAAAAAAACAAACAAAAAAAAACCACTACAGATTGCATACATGGGAGGCCGACCTTACATGAATCTAGTTGTTAATTCAATCGAACAATTAGGCCGACCTTACAAATGATTCAATCGAACAAAAAAAAAAAAAAAAAAAAAAAAAAAACACACTACAGATTGCATACATGGGAGGCCGATCTTACATGAATCTAAAAATTCAATCGAACAAAAAAAAAAAAAAAAACACACACACTACAGATTGCATACATAAGAGGTCGGCCTTACATGAATCTAGTTGTTAAATATAACATGACGTTAATTAAATCAAACAAATAAACACACACAACACATTGCATACATGGGAGGCCGACCTTACATGAATCTAGTTGTTAACATCACGTTAATTAAATCAAACAAATAAACACACAACACATTGCATACATGGGAGGCCGACCTTACATGAATCTAGTTGTTAACATGACGTTAATTAAATCAAACAAAAAAACACACAACACAGTTGCATACATGGGAGGCCGACCTTACATGAATCTAGTTGTTAACATGACGTTAATTAAATCAAACAAATAAACACACAACACATTGCATACATAGGAGGCCGACCTTACATGAATCTAGTTGTTAAATATAACATGACGTTAATTAAATCAAACAAATAAACACACAACACAGTGCATACATAGGAGGCCGACCTTACATGAATCTAGTTGTTAAATATAACATGACGTTAATTAAATCAAACAAATAAACACACAACACAGTGCATACATAGGAGGTCGGCCTTACATGAATCTAGTTATTAACATGACGTTAATTAAATAAAACAAATAAAAACACAACACAGTGCATACATGGGAGGTCGACCTCACATTATCCTAGTTGTTATTATGAGGTTTAGCCTAATAAACCAAACCTCTTGGGAGGGAAACCAAAGTTTTATTGACGTCGTGTGGTGAAAAGAATATGTTTTTTTTTGGCAAAAGCAGCTTACATCGATGCTATTACCTATCAATGACAGTAAGTGTATGAGTAATTTGTTGAAGTGTTACGAAACATGAACGATGATTATCTGTCGTCTAGCGAAGCAGTGGAGGCAATATTAAAAGTAAACCGCTTACTACATCACGATGCTATATTTTGTGCTTTTTATTAAACTGATTTGAACATTAAAAGCGAAGGTGTCAAACAAATTAATGCGTTTGGAATCATTGATGTTTCTCTACCGCTGAAGAATGTTTAACGAAAGATATATTGCTATTTTAAATGAGCTTCTGATGAAAGAAAAAATATCGAATGAATTCTCACTACAAATTAATATGGTATCGGCTAAGGGATTACAGTATGTTAAATCATCATTAGTCTGTCCTTTAAACTACTGATGTTGTCCCTGAGTTGACAGAGCAACATAAACTCCTGGCTGAGTTTGGCTTATAGGGTTGATGTCCTATTACCAGACAGGGTCATTTAAGGACGGCCTCCCATGTATGTCATGTCCTGCGACTGTGAATGTCTGTGGTATATTTGTGTTGTCTCCTTATAGACTCATCGCCAGGAACACCTATTTTATTTTTCGCTTCTACTTCCTAAAATCAGTCGATTCTTTTGTTCATAGTGCATGATAATTATGGTGTTTGTTGACACTTTTCTTCCGCTAATAAGAAAAGTTCTCTCACATGTTCCGTAATTTGAAAATGAGCAGACGACGTCTGACGGCAAATCACAAAATTGACGATCACCAAAATAAACAACATCACATGAAAAGTTAGAAATTTTCTAAAAATATTTGATTATGTTAAAATGATAGCAAAACGTCTCTTCTTAAAGATAAATAGCACCTGCAACATGTTTTTGGCATGAATAACGAAAATATGTGATTTTCACAATTTTGGTTCACTTCCCACTCCGTTAAAACACGTGTTAACTCATGATTTCCAGTGTATTAACCACGAAATAATTGACTTAGTTTTTTGACGAATATGAACAGGTTGTGGATTTAGAAAATATGTTTTGTTGCTGTTTTGAGAAAAGACATAAAAATAGACTAGAATAGGTAGAAAACTTGCCATAAGTACGATGTTTATTTTTTTTATTAAGGTGTTCGATGATTGGTCCCTTCTTACGTAATTTCCGCTATTTTGACAGTGATCTTTGACTCGCTGTCGTAAGCAAACCAACTCGTGAACTTAATTTTTAGTTTTGTTGAAAATATTCGTCATCAGTCTGTCCTAAGTTACAATAATACAAACTTCAACCATTGCTTACTAGTTTACTTAATTTTAACAACCAAAATCCGTGTTTTTGTTCAAGCAGTGGTCAGGGGAGTCTAGTGGAACTGTTGCCATTTTTAGTGTGATATCAATGCAGCATGGCACCAAAGACACTATACACAGATTCCACTCGGTCAAATCAGTTTCCCCTTCAAGGAAATGATAAGGGATGGGATTTTCCATCAGTTAATATGAACTTTTGAACCGACTGCCCAAGGCAGATGCGCATCGCGTACTAAGCTTGATCATCTGTTCACATGTACAGTGATTAAAACAAGCCAATTCGGTTTTACCAAACTTGATCGTTATGCTCAACAACAAAAATTATAAACCAATTATTTTGATAATTTAACGGACGATTTTGAAGAATATCCGTAGATCGGTTTGCTGATTGGCGTTAAGATTGTGCAAACAGAGTACAGATACCAGAAAAGCAACAATCTCAATTAACGATGAACCATACGCGGCACCGAGGCATACAGCTGGAAATGCGGTTCGAACCTCTGTTAACAATACCCAGATTAGAGCCAGCTAATTCGAAAACGTTAAAGCAACATCTAGACATTAATTCTCTGTCGTTTACCTTACTAAGTACTTTCCAGGAGGACACCAGACATATATGTTGGAAGAGATGGCAATTACCCGAAGCCATACGCATGTTATTGTCAATAGGTTTTGTCTACCACAGAAACCGTACTATCGCCATACATTTCACACATAATGTCAGCATGATTAATGTTTAAATCGCTTTCCCTATCAAAATCACCGCATCGCCTGAATAGTCAACATTAGTTTTTCGATAGACGACACGAGATGACGAATGTCGAATTTATACGTCGATTTGATGTTTTTATCCCCAGTATCTCACTGGGTGTGATATGCTCGTGGTTTTAGTTTATTTAGATCCATTCCATGATAGCTGTTGGACTGTAAACTACACAGCTGATGTGGGAGATAACTTCTGTCGTCATTTTCCGATCACTTGACGGATTGGGCATTTATTCTGCTTTATCCGTGCGGCATTACACACACATGGAAACTTCGGTAAAACATCACGGTAAAGTGTCGACTAGATCGGTAATACCGTCTAATCCGGTACAGCATTAGGTTTTGGAATCGTTGGATGATTTTGTGTTAGAATTTTCCAACCAACGATTAATTTCAAAAAGTAATGAATCGTTGAAATAGCGGAATTTATCGTTCTGGTCTGTGTCGTATGGATCTGTTTTTGTTTTAGTTTATATAAGCACTGGATTGTTATATGTCATAATTGGCCTAAATGGATGGAGAAATATGATTGATATATGCTGACTGGATATACCTACACAGAAGAAAAATGCTATAGAATACATGAAGAATTTATGATACAATAAAAAAGGATATCAGCGCCAATTTCTATAAATATCTTATCTTAATAATTTATTGTAATATGGATCTAATAATATAGCTCAGCCACGGGACTTGTTGTCTGTTCCGTGTAACGTACAATACCGTGAGTTAACGAGCATGCAACTCATGCTGATTTGATCTTCGTTTTTCCTGATTCAAATCCTGATATTTAGTCTGTAAAAACAATCAGTTACGCTTTATTGGATCGTACAACTATACGAAATTAAGGTGTGCACTTGATTGCATTTGAAATGTGATTGAGTTAACAGACCAGGACGTGGTACAGTATACACAAATTGTATCAAACGGAATTATTGATTTTATTTTACCTATACTGAAATCACATTTTTAACCATTTATACTGGATTATCTAGGTTTCATAAATCATCTGCAACACACCAAGGTATCTACTTCTCAATTTAATGTTGTGTTAAAAGAAAGCAAGGAAATTATTCTGTTTGGATAAAAAACATCCATTGTATGTTGATTAGCGTTGTGAACTGGTGAAGCTACACGTGGAACACCAATATCTGATGAGTGACATCTCAACATTGAATCAGTACGGTTAATAGAGATTTAAGAAGTTTAGCGTTGTGAACTGGTGAAGCTACACGTGGAACACCAATATCTGATGAGTGACATCTCAACATTGAATCAGTACGGTTAATAGAGATTTAAGAAATACAGTTTCTACCTAACTCGACTCCTTTGGAATAAGGGTTTTATCGTCCCCTACTTGTGTACAGGAATCTCTCCAAAGGTGAGTCCGATACATTATGTTTAGTATTCATTTTTTCCAATAGGTAAAGCCAGGTCTCCAAGTGATACCATCTGTTTCAAAGTATTCAAGTATAAGCTATTTGAATGTTTTGTAAATAAAAGTGCATTAACACTTAGTAAATACTAATTGTGATCATGCTACCATTTTATATGTGGAATTGATTAAATAGTTTAACACCTAATGCAATAAATCCTTTTTACAGCATTAATAAGGCCTTGGACAGATGTAGTATATTGTACTTTTACAGAACGACATTTGCATTGTCATCGTTTTAAGTCAGATACCTGTGTATTATAGACTGTAGTTACTGTTCATTATACCTTCTTGTCAAATTGCCTTCCTTTCCTTGTCAGGTTTCGTTCTGTAACTACTGTCCATCACATATAATATTCACATTCCCCGATTGTCTATATGTTAATCTAAATCGGACCTGTCTAGATACCACAACTATACCAATTGGCACTTATCGACCTACGACACGTCAACGCTTTGATCCGATAACAACTATTGGATAGCATCAAACGTCTGACGGTTCTGATTTCATCTCGGTAACCATTATTCTATGATGTCATTTATCCCCAACAAAGTGTGTGGTTGCACGCTCAGGTTAATAGATATAAGTCCATCTATTTTTATATTGACAGGTATAACATACGTTGTGTACTAAGGGGCATTTTGATTGGTCGAAAACATCTAAATACAGCCTCCCGTGTATGTGATGACTTGCGTGTGTGATGTGCGTTGTGTTTTCTTGTGTAGTGGAACTCTTGCTCTTTTTATAGTGCTATATCGCTGAACCCTGTCGCCTACCTCGTAAGGCGAGTGCTCAGTCGAAAGCTAAACGTGAGATAGTATGAAGAGAGACGTTAGAAATAAGAAAATAGTCAGGAATAAAAGTAAATATAATATCATAAATTAGTCCTTTTACAATCATGCAATAGGGTATTTTCGTTCTCACAACCAGCGATATATTACTTGTGCCGTACCACATATATTATATATCATTATACCTAAAGTGAGAATCCTGCATTCTGATTGGTCGAGATATATTTGGTATTTTACACTATCACACGACAGGTAACATTAGAACAATTAGAACAAAAGGAAACAATAGACACGTTCGTAGCAACCCCCTAGCAACGAGTGTATTTTTGACAGTTCAAAATATTAATTGCCCGAAAGAGATGCGCACACGTTTCTTTTGTCGATGCCATCTTTGTTTTTTGAAGCGACGCTTCAAAATTTATCTGGAGCTATTTAGTAATAGTTTTGCCAAATTAGTATGTTTATCAATATTTTTTTTAATTAAGGACGAAGCTTTCCGTTGATTCTAATGCCAAGCATAAATGCGCGAATAATGTTCACTATTAAAATGGAATTGAGCAAAAGCGAGCTTTGTGAGAAACAACCTTGCTGATTGGTTCTGTGCCGGGAAGGGGCGGGGCTTATCGTGTGTCTGCAAGTGTGGGCCAAAACGAAACTTGTGCGTTTCAAACATTTATTAAGGATCAGATTCACCTGGTGTATATAATAATTGTTATTATATACACATACATATTAAAGTCTTGTTACAGTATATTGCACAATTAACCTTTATTTTGTTAAACGTAGCCACACTATCGAAAACAATAGGTAAGAACGAAGCTGAGAAATCCAACGCATCTACCAAGGCTAAATCCGGAAAATTCTCAACCATTGCAGGCGTCGTTTCATTATTTAAAATACACATTGCTTGGGTTTAGCATGTTTGGTCTTTATGCCCCATGCATCATAACATGGACATGGCAGGACTGGGCACGTTTTTTCCCTTTTGTTCTGTGTGACCCTGTGGTCTTTTTGGTGACGGTTTCACAAACAAATTTTGTCTGTGGATAACCAGGAAGTCTTGGTTCTAATTCCGGTGGCTCATATTTATTATTTTTAAATTATCCTTCTTGTGGAGCAGGAGAATTGCTAGGGTGTCACGCTCGTCATTCAACTTAGCGAGTTGAGATTTCAGGTGTAAAGACTTCTCCGTTTTCCGAAGCTTTAGTATCAGGTTTCTGTTCAGGCGATAGTTGAACTACTGTGTCAGGGTGTGGATCTCTGTCCTCCTACATTTGGTACCGAACACTTTGTTGGTGAAAAAGGTCACGTGTTTGGCTTAGATTAAAATGTTCCTTCATTTTTGATTTTGTGTCGGAAGTCTGGACGATATGATTTTGTCAATTAACATCCTTTTAAACACCAAAAATTCATCTGATTTACCTCTCCTAGCTGTAGGTATCTCAATGTGAAATTGCTTGGGACTGAATACTTTAAAAAATCACTTTCAAAAGGGACCAATCCAGGATCAATCCCTGCAAACACTTGTCCATGTTTTCAAAGCCCGCCATCTTCTCAACTTATATGCACACTAGTGTTGCGCTGGTGTGTCATGACAGACGAAGTTCATTCAAAACAACGCTTAGTTCCAGCTTTCGGCTGGTCTGATGTCGATACACGGTAATGTAATACAGATACCAGTTATTATAGTTTTCTCTTTGATTGTTCACACTTCAACGCACTGCGCAGTAATAGCAAGGGTCATGTAAGGACGTGTCAGGTTTGTTGAAGGAGGAAAGCCAGAGTACCCAGATCAAAACCATCTCCCAGTGGTCAGTACCTATCAACTACACCATATGGAATTCGAACTTACGACCCAGAGGTGGAGGGCTTGTTGTAATATGTCGAGACATCTATGTCAACCATTCGGCCACCGCGGCCCCTTTTTGACCATTGAAATACTTCAGTAATTGCATCGACATACACAACAAAATATGACTATAATTATCCGGCACAATTTTAATGTAATCACCTCATACTTTACAGTGGTATTACGCGGTTGCAAGGGAAAGGACAACTTTGTCTTTTACCTCGGTAGGGAAAAGAAAGCTCACACGCACTAGACAATGATGTTACGTCACCGATACTTCAGGCGACCACTGTGGACGTTTCTAATTTTGCCGCATCGTGACCTTCCTGTGATGACGTCGCTTTCAAAATGTTTCTAAATACACGGATTTTCACAATTTTCCGTTACAGAATTGAATCTTTCACTCGGGTTGATATATCGCTTTCCACCTGACAGACCAATGAAGATTCTATTAATCTTTATCACTGTGAATATGTTACGTTTATTTTTTTACAAATTGTTTTCACTAAGATAGTAAAATATTGATTTTTTTTCTCCACATATATCGTTCAAGAAGATAACATACTTCTAAATGTTAACATCTATAATTTGTAGTTTTGACAGAATTGTATAGAGACGAGTTCTCACCACTGTCTGGTCCAGATCAGAGCTGGGTTTACTGTATGTTGTATACGATACATTTAGCCAGTGTAATTATGATTTGACTAGAGATAATGAAACAAATCTAGTTTGCCCCAATTTACCATCGGAAAGACAGTTCGTGGATAACAGGTCGTAGTAAGTTGAAAAGTGGACATAAACATCAAGAAAAATTTTAATATATATTTGTTAACTTTTTTGCGGGCCGCTAAATTTCGCGTAGTTTAAGCTAGTATTGTCAAAGGGGTGGAATCGCTTATTTGTTTTAGCTAGTATTGTCAAAATGGATTGACTAGCTTATTTGTTAAAGCTAGTATTGTTGAAATGGATGGACTCGCTTATTCGTTTAAGTTATTTGTTTAAGCTATAATTGTCAAAATGGAAGGACTCGCTCATTTGTTAAAGCTAGTATTGTCGGAATGGATTGGCTCCTTTAACTTGCTTTCAAACTTTTATTTTTGATTGCATTACTGCCTTGTCCAACTAGTTATTGTCAATATTCTTGCTGTGCAATATGCATATGTCTTGTAACGTATATCACATTAGTGAACTGACAACTTCGCTATGTTGCCAGTTTCTTCTATAGCAGCTAGCACCTCTTGAATAATATAGCTGATTCCTTGCCTGTTCTTCTGGAAGGTCTCGGTTCTAACCGTAACCAGTCTATTGAGTAACAGTTGAGAAAAGAGAAGAAAACAAACATTCGTCTTTATTCAAATCTATGGTATGATGGCATATATCAAGTTTTATTTATGATTTTAATTGTTTGCTGTTATAAATGATGATTTGGTACAGCGCTAGACGGTGAACAGTATCAAATGCCTTTGTGATATCGATGATATTGATATCCAACAACTCATTATATTATTCGATCAACTTGTATGTTGTATTACAAATGACCTATGTCTATTAAATGATGAAGCATGTTTCTATGGTCCAGTTAGTGAAGAGATTATTATCGTGCCGGAGAAACGATCAAAGAAGCTAAGGCCAGAATGGTCATTAAAACATATTTTTATAAATCATAGTTTCATGAAATACAAACAATGGCATCGTTCTAACCATGTTGATCTTGTTTATTTACGCGAGCAGGAAAAAATAGTCAATTTAATTTGAACCTCAATTAAGACTGCCTAATCACCTAGGGAATTCTAATTTGTGTAGGGGATTTCGTATGTGTGATGACACTTTTTTCTCTCAATTAAAATAAGTATGAGTAGCTACCTCGAGATTTTAAATCACTCTCTAGATAATTATTATTTCACTGGTGCGTTTAAATTGTGTACCTAAATTAATTTTGGAATGCTGGATTCACCTGTTGAATTTCCCTGGAGCTCAGTGGAGCCTGGCTTTGAGAGTAATTGAAATCACTGCACAGATCGTCAGTCTGTGATTGTGTTTTGACTATAGGTATAGACATGTGTAGTGTGTCCACGTCTCACGGGGAAATATTGATTACGACTCCGACACCGTGTAATAACGCTACATGACATCATTAGAGTAAGTGTTGGTGCAACTGTTGGTAATGTGATTGTCACTGTTGGAGTGACGTCATCAATGCTGATTTTATGTCTTCTTTCCCTTTCATAAAGGTCGGTTTAGTATTTCCCAACTATGTCCATAATTAGCGTTATTTTATGCTCTCCTGTACCGACACTAGACGACAAACAACTGTCCGTCAAAACTATAATCACAAAACATAGCAAAAATCGACAATGCTGTGTATTCAATAACGTTGGTGTACTAAGGCAAATCTAGGTTAATGATCTGTGCCAACGTATTTGTAACAAGTATGGCTAAAATATTTCGCGAAATAGTTGCTTACAATCACATCTGTTATAGCTTTATATTTCTTATTTATAAATTTATTTCAAATCGTCATCATGTAAATAGAGTACGTAACAATAGGTTTGACTTCGTTTTAACACCCATGTATGCGGTGTGTTGCGTGAATGTTGTGCTGTGTGCATGTTTTGGGAGACTGCGGTATATCCATGTTGTGTATTCTTGTATAGTGGAACTGTTGCCTACCTTATGATAAAGACGCAGTCAATTTTAGAATGTCCCGGTACATAATGTCTGTATATAAGGTAACGGAGAACATTCATGTTTACCTTGGTACTAAAGCAACGCCCTGGTTTCTCAATGATAAAAGATTATTGTTAATTCATATGATATAGTAATTCAAATTTATGATATAGTAATTCAAATTTGTTTCCTTCTTTACATTTTCCATTTCATACTACCATTGGGAATAAAACATTAATATCTGACATAACTCGACATTTATCGACTAAACAAATGGTTTATGTTTGTACCGACAATACTTCATTATACATTTGTTGAATATTGAAGTCAACATGTGTTATGTTAAACTAGAGGATCAAACTGCATGAGAATAAAGGCCACAGTTTGGTCCGAGAGTAAACGTAACACATGTTTTGTCATACCTTCTATCATTTATATAAATACGAGAGAACCGCCTTCAATAAACATGTATAATTATAGTGTATGGTCGCAAATGAAATGAATGCAGTTATGTATTATAGTTTTGAAATGAAATATTACAAAAAATAAATTCATTACTTTGTGATAAACCTATGGTAAACTATTTGGCAGTGAAGAGAACGATGGATTTCTCACCTCATATAAAAGCAGATGCCGCACATCGGCGGAAGTAGCAGAGTTGTACCGAATACTGATGAATTGTGTTGTCGTGATGACGTAAGCAGTCAACATTTCACTGTTGACCGATCAACATTTCACGGGCGCAATATTGAAATAATGGGTCCGTTTTAGTATAAAATAGTTAAATATGGATACAAAGTAAAGGTATAACAAAAAGTGTTAACAAGAAGGCCCTCTAGTGTTATATTGATAATAACAAATAAATAACACAAAGCTGGATCCATGAACGTTATCGCACATTATCAATGGTATAGGTTTGACTTTTCTATCAAATTTCGTTATTTCTTTCAACAAATTAAATTACATTATGATATTTTATTAATTTTCACACGCTTGCAGCTTTATTGCTACCGAGTTACACGCATAATTGTTAATAAGAGTATTATATGTGATTAACATTACACGAAACAATAATGATACATTTATGTTCAAACCACCCCTGCAGGTAGGGCGTTAGAATTGTATCTGCTACCCTGTCACATAGCATGATCGTAAAAGGCGATACCAATTATAATCTTATTTCTTCTCTTGTTTTTAATTTCACTGTTACCCCTTAACATTTCACCTTGATTTGATTATTTGCCTCGTTGAGGAAGACTTTGGGTTACGTTCGCGAAAGTGGTAGTGTCAGGTACTAAGTAATGGTCAGCTCAGCATAACCGGAGACTCTTAAAACCCAGAAGTAAACACCACTACACACGACAGCTGACATAACAAAGGGGCCTCCTTAAATGTCCTTACGAGGACGTTAAACAAAATCAACTAAACAGGTCATATCTTCACACTTTGAGACCTGAATTCAGTATACAATGTGGTTTTTATGTTTGTTTGTTTGATTTATAAACGTCCTATTAACAGCCAAGGTCATGTAAGGACGGCATCCTATGAATGCGGTGTGTTGCGTATGTGAAGAGTGAGGTGCGTGTTTTGGGAGGCTGTGGTATGTTTGTGTGGTGTTGTCTTGTATAGTGGAACTCTTGCCTTTTTATAGTGCTATATCACTGAAGCATGCTGTCAAAGCAACACACCCCACCCGGTTACATTAAACTGACAACGGGCGAACCAGTTGTCCCACTTTCTCTATGCTGAGCCCTAAGCAGGAGCAGAAATTTAGTCGCCTTTTACGATCATGCATCAGGGGCAGCAGGCGCAATGCTTAACGTCTTATTCTATGCGTGTGTGTTGTTTTTTAATTCAATTTCTTGATTCATTTATCCGTTGTCATTTATTATAAGCATACTATACCGTACATATATGAATATTGTCGTTTATAAGGTCGATTGTCCTTAAATGGTATACCGATGTGAAGTGTAAAATCGAACTTTTACTTCACAAAGACAACTTCAACTATCTACATATTATTTTGATGTCCGGTCACAGTGATGTTCTAGTATATGACCTCGGTCGATATTCCTTTTTTGTATACATTGTGCCCGAAAAACATTTAATTGATGGTGATAACGTATCATAATTATATAACATTGATGTAGATTAATAGGGGTTTGCGGTCAATTATAAACTACTAATTATGAGAAACCAGATGAATGGATTTCGAAAACTTCGCTTAGAGGAATATGACGTATGCCCAAGTGAATCCGATAACGGTTTGGACACTTAAGTGCAGCACGTTATAAGCAACAAGAATCACGATTAACGCGTGTTCAATCATAATAGGTTCAAATTGCATATGAGCTTATGCAAATGGTGTATTAACTACTTCTTAAAGTCTTACAAAGGAGTTAAAAACAAAAATACCCCTACATGCTGTCTGTGTTGTTCGTAAAGACTTGAAGCATAAACCATGTGGTTCCATGACAAGCCACATACTAAAGTCTTAATTAGCCATTTCATTCGTCCAGGATGTTTGGGAAAATCTATATATAACTGGCTGTCCCCTCGACATTTAGACATGAAGTGTGTGCAGGGGATAAATTACCTACTCGTAATCACCATGTGTCTATATTTGGATATAGTAACAGAGAGATGCTTATCTTAAACAGATTACCTGTTTGCTTCGATTGGCTTTTTCTCTTATGGATAGATATCTCTTGTTACGGTGAGTGCACAGACCCTTAAATAGAAGCTGTTATTATTGATAGAACAAAAACATCCTTATGACGTAAGCAATGGATTCGTTGCCGTTGGTTACATTCGTGTTTTCTTGATTGTATTCGGTTTAACCTTGACCTTTGTAGGTCGACCTGCCCCACGTTTCTTGATTAAAGCCCCAACGGATATGACAATACTCTTGTAATCCAATTACCAATCATGATTGAATACGAAGCTGCGGCTGTAAATAAATTGGTCTCAACAGGTTTTGTTGTCTAGACACCTAGCACACAACAAATAAGTAAACGTGTCTCCTCAGACAAGATAGAACATACAGTACTACCCTAAGACATTCTACTCTCCTTCTGGTTCCGGTCACAACCTAACTCGTGCACCTAATTCTTTCGATGAAGTTTTGACGTCTAGACATCTCCCCCCAAACAAAAACTGACGCCATCGCCATCACTCTTTTAGGATATTCTCAAACAGTTACATTGTGTTTCACTCCTCAAGTTCACAATTTCCTGAAAACAAATCATTTCAAATATGCTTTATTCATTCCCAAACAGTCAATTACCTTTCATACCAAAAATTAATCTATTTCATTCCGAAATTATTTTCTTTGCTTATTCATTTAATCCTCGAAATGAAAAATATTAAAATTCTACCATGCTATATATCTTAAGTGTGAGGTCAATATGTCACCACAATTTAATGACCACTCCGGGATCCGATCTGAACACAACTCCACTTAAAGGGCTACTGTACCAACTGTAGCATGACTCTCACCACTAAATAATTAAGTGTCCCCGTAGTACTAGGTTTTCTTTGTGTTGTATCTCACAGCATTGTAAAGGTGTGTATCCGAAATATCCAGGCCTACATTGATTTCCTCTTCTGTTGTGAACACAATTCTTTTAAGATTGCCTGAAACGATATCTAGTATTATAACAAAGTTCGATAATTAGTTGTATTCCTCCGAACTAAGAAACCCTCGTTTGTTTATCAACATCATTATCAATAATAGTATGGTACATTACATAGAATACATGGATATAGGTCAAGGTAAGGTTTGTATGAATTGTTTGTTTGTTTGTTTGTTTAATTGACGTCCAATTAATAGTCAAGGTCATGTAAGGAAGGACTCCTATGTATGCGGTGTGTTTAAGTGTATGACGTCCGAGATGAATGTTCTGTTGCACTTTTTATAGTGCTATAGCACTGAAGCATGCCGCTGAAGACATCAAACAAAACACCACACCCGGTCACATTATACTGATAACGGGCGAAATACATAAAGATGTGTATTTTAATCAGATTGCTGAAGTATATCTTAAGAGAATGCAAATGAGTCTGTGTATGAGTCTGACCATATTCCAAAAGGGAATGATTGGGACTGCTGTTCAAATTAATTCCACGTTAGGCTGTTTGATTTGATTGATTAACGGCCAAGGCCATATAAGGACGGCCTCTCATACCCATGCGGTGTGTGGCACTCAGTGCGTTTTTTGGGAGACTGTAAAATATTTGTGTGGCAGCACGGTTCAGTGGTATAGCACTATAAAAAAGGCAACTATACAAGAAGATAAAACATGAAATCCAAGTACTGGTGGCATTTTATATTGAAATGCTATTTTATAGAATCTAAAGTGATTCACAATTTTGTTTCCATATGCAAGCGGTTGATGTTGGCAAAATCTCCGTCTGCCTTTTTATGACTTACATCTTATAAACATAGAGACACATACGAGGCCTGAAAATGTTCTTTCATTACGAAATTAAACCAACAAAATGAACAATGTTATGAGAGCAGAGCGACTCTACCAACACGAATGACTTTGATCGAAACTTGCCTGTAACATTTTCGCCTATGAACATGCAATAGACGGTGACATTTTCAATGAACGTGAAACTAAAAACATGTTCAGAGAATTCGGGGTGTGATCCCCAAGGACACAACCCTCGTGTCGTCAAAATTGACACGCAATGGCCACGGTTTGCAATGGCGACAATTTAAGCAGTGGCACCTTTGGCTAGAGCTGCAATGACTGATTAATAGCATTACATAGCTTCCATTTTAACCTGTCAATCAAATAGCTGTTCTTATCCTTTTCAACTTTATTGGTGTACTATTCCGTTTATTTTTGTGTCGTTGTGTAGGACTCTTGGTTATAGCCACTCCATGCAATCCATGAAAATATTTCAGGGGACGTTCATTTTATTCTTCCACGTTATTTTGTAATTGACGGTAGAATTTCACCTGGTGCCCTCATTGTATAACTGTATCTTATAGAAACAGACCGGACGCCCGTCGGTATAATGTAACCGAATGTGTTGTGGTGGCCCATCGGTATAATGTTACTGAATGTGTTGTGGTGGAGTGTCGGTATAATGAAACAGAATGTGTTGTGGTGGCCCGTCGGTATATTGTAACCGAATGTGTTGTGGTGGCCCGTCGGTATAATGTAACCGAATGTGTTGTGGTGGCCCGTCGGTATAATGTAACTGAATGTGTTGTGGTGGAGTGTCGGTATAATGTAACAGAATGTGTTGTGGTGGCCCGTCGGTATATTGTAACCGAATGTGTTGTGGTGGCCCGTCGGTATATTGTAACCGAATGTGTTGTGTGGCCCGTCGGTATAATGTAACTGAATGTGTTGTGGTGGCCCGTCGGTACATGTAACTGAATGTGTTGTGGTGGAGTGCCCGTCGGTATAATGTAACCGAATGTGTTGTGGTGGCCCGTCGGTATAATGTAACCGAATGTGTTGTGGTGGCCCGTCGGTATAATGTAACCGAATGTGTTGTGGTGGCCCGTCGGTATAATGTAACTGAATGTGTTGTGGTGGCCCGTCGGTACATGTAACTGAATGTGTTGTGGTGGCCCGTCGGTACATGTAACCGAATGTGTTGTGGTGGCCCGTCGGTATAATGTAACCGAATGTGTTGTGGTGGCCCGTCGGTATAATGTAACCGAATGTGTTGTGGTGGCCCGTCGGTACATGTAACTGAATGTGTTGTGGTGGCCGTCGGTACATGTAACCGAATGTGTTGTGGTGGCCCGTCGGTATATTGTAACTGAATGTGTTGTGATGGCCCGTAGGTATAATGTAACTGAATGTGTTGTGGTGGCCCGTCGGTATAATGTAACATAATATGTTGTGGTGGCCCGTCGGTACATGTAACTGAATGTGTTGTGGTGGCCCGTCGGTACATGTAACCGAATGTGTTGTGGTGGCCCGTCGGTATAATGTTACTGAATGTGTTGTGGTGGCCCGTCGGTATAATGTAACATAATGTGTTGTGGTGGCCCGTCGGTATAATGTAACCGAATGTGTTGTGGTGGCCCGTCGGTATAATGTAACCGAATGTGTTGTGGTGGCCCGTCGGTATATTGTAACTGAAATGTGTTGTGGTGGCCGTCGTCGGTATAATGTAACAGAATGTGTTGTGGTGGCCCGTCGGTATAATGTAACCGAATGTGTTGTGGTGGCCCGTCGGTATAATGTAACCGAATGTGTTGTGGTGGCCCGTCGGTATATGTAACTGAATGTGTTGTGGTGGCCCGTCGGTATAATGTAACCTAATGTGTTGTGGTGGCCCGTCGGTATATGTAACCGAATGTGTTGTGGTGGCCCGTCGGTATAATGTAACTGAATGTGTTGTGGTGGAGTGTCGGTATAATGTAACAGAATGTGTTGTGGTGGCCCGTCGGTATATTGTAACCGAATGTGTTGTGGTGGCCCGTCGGTATAATGTAACTGAATGTGTTGTGGTGGCCGTCGGTACATGTAACCGAATGTGTTGTGGTGGCCCGTCGGTATAATGTAACTGAATGTGTTGTGGTGGCCCGTCGGTACATGTAACTGAATGTGTTGTGGTGGCCCGTCGGTACATGTAACTGAATGTGTTGTGGTGGCCGTCGGTACATGTAACTGAATGTGTTGTGGTGGCCCGTCGGTATAATGTAACCTAATGTGTTGTGATGGCCCGTCGGTATAATGTAACTGAATGTGTTGTGGTGGCCCGTCGGTACATGTAACTGAATGTGTTGTGGTGGCCGTCGGTACATGTAACCGAATGTGTTGTGGTTGCCGTCGGTACATGTAACTGAATGTGTTGTGGTGGCCTGTCGGTACATGTAACCTAATGTGTTGTGGTGGCCTGTCGGTATAATGTACCCTAAGGTGTTGTGGTTGCCCGTCGGTATAATGTAACCTAATGTGTTGTGGTGGCCCGTCGGTACATGTAACTGAATGTGTTGTGGTGGCCTGTCGGTATTTGTAACCTGAATGTGTTGTGGTGGCCCGTCGGTATATTGTAACCGAATGTGTTGTGGTGGCCCGTCGGTATATTGTAACCGAATGTGTTGTGGTGGCCCGTCGGTATATGTAACTGAATGTGTTGTGGTGGCCCGTCGGTATAATGTAACCTAATGTGTTGTGGTGGCCCGTCGGTATAATGTAACCTAATGTGTTGTGGTGGCCCGTCGGTATAATGTAACCTAATGTGTTGTGGTGGCCCGTCGGTATAATGTAACCTAAGGTGTTGTGGTGGCCCGTCGGTATAATGTAACCTAATGTGGTATGTGGTGGCCCGTCGGTATAATGTACCCTAATTAAGGTGTTGTGGTGGCCCGTCGGTATAATGTACCCTAAGGTGTTGTGGTGGCCCGTCGGTATAATGTACCCTAGGTGTTGTGGTGGCCCGTCGGTATAATGTAACCTAATGTGGTATGGTGGCCCGTCGGTATAATGTACCCTAAGGTGTTGTGGTGGCCCGTCGGTATAATGTACCCTAAGGTGTTGTGGTGGCCCGTCGGTATAATGTAACCTAATGTGTTGTGGTGGCCCTTCGGTATAATGTAACCTAATGTGTTGTGGTGGCCTGTCGGTATAATGTACCCTAATTAAGGTGTTGTGGTGGCCCGTCGGTATAATGTACCCTAAGGTGTTGTGGTGGCCTGTCGGTACATGTAACTGAATGTGTTGTGGTTGCCGTCGGTACATGTAACTGAATGTGTTGTGGTGGCCCGTCGGTACATGTAACTGAATGTGTTGTGGTGGCCTGTCGGTATAATGTACCCTAAGGTGTTGTGGTGGCCTGTCGGTATAATGTAACCTAATGTGTTGTGGTGGCCCGTCGGTATAATGTAACCTAATGTGTTGTGGTGGCCCTTCGGTATAATGTAACCTAATGTGTTGTGGTGGCCTGTCGGTATAATGTACCCTAAGGTGTTGTGGTGGCCCGTCGGTATAATGTAACCTAATGTAGTGTGATGTTCGGTAACTTTATTAGTATACTTCAGTGAAATAGCTCCATAAAGCAAGTCTGGTTACATCATGATGAAAAACAGTACAAATATACCGTCTCCCAAAACGTATCTGCTATCACCTATACAGTGGTCTTCGATAAGAATTCAAAGAACAAACACCTTATCTTTACTAAACCCCGGACGAATGGCTAAATTGTTTGATTAAGACCACTTTTGGTTTAAACAGTTGTCTGTGAATTGATGCTGAGCAGTAGATATTTTTGTAGAGTCCGATATATGTCCATTAGGCGACTGAAAGACTTTCTTCAAAGGGATAATCATTAACTGAATCTTACACGAGACCGTTCCGTAAGAGTTAGGATTGCCATCATTAATCTTGGCTGTAGCTTTTTCCGGACCACCAGAGCTACAGTAGAATAAGGACATCAATAATACATCTAAGAAAGAAAAAAAAGGAAAATGCAGCTGCAAAAATTACCTCGTGTATATATTGTCCACGGCAGTGGAGGAATCAGTGTATAATTGATGGGTTGGGGTCAAGGCAAGGCCAGACGACGGGAAACCTATGACTGACATCGTCCGTACACAGATCACAATATATACATACATGAGGCCTTGATGAGCGAAGAGGAATAACTCCTATGTCTCGCATTGTTTGGTATTGATCCAGTTTAAACTCTGCCGTGCCATACCGATAACATAAAATTGACGACGCTAGATAAACTACAGTAGTGATACAAATATACATATATATATATATATATTTTTACATTTTTTGTGTCATTGTGCCAGCAACAATCAACAAAAAAAACAGATATCTGAATTCCTTTTAACGGGATAGCTGAACAGTCTGCGTAATTTTGAAGAAGGACATATTTCAAATAAATTGTTACTACTGCGCAGGCATGGATATTGGTTGTGTTCTCAGTTGCCTTCTTCCTTTACGATGGAGCCTCTTTGTTTCATGTCCAGTCAGACCTCTCTAACCCTTTGGTTTTATAATGATTCACCTTCCAATCTAACTAACCCTGTACTACGACGTCCTACACAGTACTACACATGCATACGCCACATACGCATGTGAAGTTTCTTATCTAGCGGTTGTGTCCCTTCGTACGTTTAGTTGGTGTACATTTGTTGTTCTGTACCTTTCAATTTTGGCTTGGCATACCAATACGAGATGGATATTTGAGGAGGAGTAGGGTTTTCAAAGTGAATGTGAATTGGAAGGATGAAAACGGAGAGGAAGCTAAAATTATGTTGGAGAGTAATATTGATAATTTAATAAATATTTGCGAGGTGAATGTTCTTAGTTAGAATAATATTGATGCGAGTATAAATGCTTTTGCAGATGAAATTAACAAGATTATGGTGCCGGTTTGTTCACGTGTTAAGAAAGTTACAAATAACAGTATCAACAATACAGGTAATAGAAAAGATCAAACCATGGTTTGATAACAACTGTAAAAGATTATATAGAGACTACAAAAAAGCTCTTTACATATTTAATAACCGTAAAAATGACGAAAATCGTCGCAGTCTGTCAAACAAGAAACAATGTATAGGTTGAATATAGACTTAAGAAGGAATACAAAGTCACCGGGTAACATGCTGAACTTTAGGAGAAAAAACAACCCAAAATTATTCTATAAGCACTTAAAAAAAAACCGAAAAACCGACATCATACAAAGTGAACTGAATGAAGGAGATTTCTTCAATCATTTCCAATAGTTAGCCGAGAACAATCCAACCAAACACGATGATATTAACGACTTATTTACGACCATGATATCAGATTGTCGAATGTAACATTTGAAGAGTTAGACGTTAAAATAACAGAGGCTGAAATAATTCAGGTAATCAAGAAGTTAAAAAATAAGGCATGCGGTCCTGATGGCTTGTTAAATGAATATATGATTTATTTTAAGGATATTTTAATGCCATGTTTTATTATGTTGTTTAACAAAATTCTTACATCCGGGCATTTTCCGGACTCGTGGCCTAAAGGTAATATTGTACCAGTCTTTAAGAAAGGAGATCCAAATAATGTTGATAATTACAGGGGCATTACTCTTGTAAGTTACTAAGGAAAATTATTTACGACAATTATCAATAATAGACTTATAGCGTTTGATAAGAAATATAATAAAATAACTGATGGTCAATTTGGTTTTAGAAACAATCATTCAACAGTAGACGCTATATTTGCCCTACAATCTTCAATTAATAGAAGTTTAAAAAACAAGAAAAGGTTGTATTGTTGCTTTATTGGTTATTCGAAAGCATTTGATGTTGTAAAATGTTGTGTCAAGCATAATAATTTATTATCTAATTATTTCAATTGTGAAAACGGATTATTTCAAGGAGAAATTTTGTCATCATTACTAATTTGTTCCTAAATCCAGACCTTAAATTTGTTCATGCTTATGTACGCAGATGATATGGTGATCTTCTCAGAAACACCAGAAGGCTTACAAGATATGTTGAATTCATTAGCAAGGTACACTAAAATGTGGGATTTAACAGTCAACACTAACAGATAAATCAAAGGTTAATATTTTTAGAAATATTGAAAATTGAACATATAATGGATGCCATTTGAATATTGTCAATGAATTTAATTACCTGGGAATGTTACTAAATTCAAATGGACAGAATAGAAAAACTCAACAAAAAAAGTAGATCAAGCTAGACAGAAAAGCAATATTTGCAGTAATGAACGTATGTCGTAAAAAATATTTTAATGTAGAAACTCAGTTATCAGTTTTTAATACTAATGCCGATAGTATTTTAAGTTACAGCTCAGAAATATGAGGTTTTCATAAAGCGTCTGGCGTTGAAAAGATACACACTATGTTTTGTAAACGTTTAGTTGGCGTACGTAAAAATACTTGTAATGCTATGGTTTTCTTAGAACTTGGTAGATATCCTTTGGTTGTTAAGAATATTTAAGTATTGGTTGAAACTGATGGAAACTCAAAATTTTATTTTGAAAGCATGTTATCAAGAAATGTTAGACCACAATGATGTATGGGTGATAAATATAAAAAATGAATTGTATAGAATAGGTTTAGGTTACCTTTGGCAAACAGATAATATAGATAACAGTACTTATTCTATAATTAAACAAAGGTTAATGGATATATATAGAACATCTTCAAAAGGATTATTTTACTCGTGTCTTGACCACGGTTTTGGTTTACAAAACTATTTAAGAAAACCAACCTTAAAAGATCTTCTCAAAGAAATTTCTAAAATAAGAATCTCTGCACGTAGTCCTAATGTAGAAAAGGGTCGCTACCAGAATATACCACAACATTTAAGAATATGTATTTTGTGTAATTTAAGTGATGTTGGAGATGAATTTCATTTTGTTTTGAAATGTCCATGTTACTTAGCAAAATACCTTAAAGCTGCGAACGCAAAACGATCTTTATTAATCAATTAGTTTTACTCTTCCGAATGTAGTACTGTCTACCTATGTACTTGTACAATATGTATTATGTGATGGCATGTATTAATGTATGTAAGTATATACTACTGATAAGTCAACAGACTCAAAGAAAATAAAACTTGAAACTCAAAGAGAAACACGTTGGTTCACAAAATGGACTCGGACGTTCCCCAAACTTTATATTTTGGTGTCACGTGTGTTCCGATTCTCCTTCTTCAAAATTACGCTGACTGTTAAAAGAAATTCACACATCTGGATTTTTGTTGTTGGTTTTTCTTTTGTTATTGGGTGGTTTTTTCCCCAAATTTTTCTAGATTTATTTTTCCGTTTTTCAAATGAAAAGAAATATTGAAATGATTTTTATGATACTTAGAGGCTGGTGTATTTATTCAGTTTTGAACTATCGACGAAATTCCAGCCTATGCAATATATTGAACGAATGTGCCCCCGAAGATGTAACGTATCATTGGGATCCCCTAATTATATGGAAGGCAACTGAAAGATTATTTCCTCTTTATAGCATGCCTTTGACGTAGTCTCACAATTGGTAATAATTTCAGTGTTATCTATTTAAACGTTAACTTAGGTGTTTTCTCGTGTTATGTCTTTATATCAATTGCTTTAGATATACGGCGTTAGGATTTTACCTGCTGCACGAGAGTAAAGTTGACTAAGCTTGGAATTTTATCTTTTATCTACCAAACGTTTCCCTTTCCATCTTACGTTTGGCCTCGAGATGAGCGTTCAGGGCCAACTTTTGTTTCACGAACATTCTTTAATTTTAAAGATTTCATTCACTAGATTTTTTGTAGTGATTTCCTTTCGTGAATGTCTTGTTCAAATATTGTTCAAATTATGGGTGTATAAGGAATGTTAGTGAAATTGGGACACTTTAAAATGAAGAATATAAGTTAGCTAGAGAGAAAAGGTAAAATCCTAAATTTAGTCGCCTTCTTTGTCTGTATTTCGTTGCTTTCACAACAGAATCATACCGCATATCTTCCAAAATATCCAGATATCGACACATACGCATTGTATTCATGGGAGACTGTCTGTTAATAGAACGGAAATAAAAAAACCTATATAATCAACCAATCGTTGTTTCTGTTACACAATGTTTCGGGCAATTAACTGCTACAGTACTGTCTATAGGATTGAAAGGTATTTTATGATTGAAAATGGAATTTTTCGACCTTTTGTTCCAGTGAGTGTATGCAAACAATCGGACAGGTGACGAATATAATAAAAAATATAGTAAATGCATACCTATAGCAATTCATAACCATTACCCTGACCCTTGCCGGTGGCCACTGTGACTTATTGGTTATAAATCAACATTTAGTAAGATGTAAACAATCAATTTCTGTGCAGAGAACATTGTACTAGTGCACGACATGCACATCTATAGTAAGTGGTCAATGGATAAAAGTGATGGCAGATCAGTAACACTTAAAAATTATTTACTTATTTCAAACACGTTTTACCAATATAGATGTCAATGTAAAAACTAATTGAGTTTAAAATGCTATTCCGTGCCTCAATGTGCGTGTTAGCTAAGTCATGAGGAACGAAGCATAACGCCCTTAAATCGAAGGGGCTCACTAATTAGGTATATGAACTAATGACTTGTTGTCAGACACCTAGCTTGATGTAGGTGGCGAGCTCCTATCATGCCGAAGTCTGCGATTACTTGGGTTACCATAGTGATTGCCATATATAGCGACCATGTCCTTTTAACGCTGTATACAATCTGAGTATCCTGTTCATGTCTAGAAATGTAGAATTTGTCCTCGATAATGTGACACGTCTCTATACATGTACATGTACCTGTGTTAATGATGGTGCTGATATTTGTCAATTTGTTTCCAATGTCTCATAGATAAAATTAGGCCTAGCCGTCATCTACACCATAGAAAAACTAGGTTAGTAGGTCAGCAGCACGTGCACTTACATTACAAATTAACATAAGCCAATCACTGTTAAGGATCGCAAACCAACAATTAGTCTAATATGAAATATCATTCGATACGGTTGCGCTTCGTAAATGACAATCTTCAATCTGCATCAGACACTTTCATTTTGTGGACGTACAAAACACTTATTTCGTGTATGTTGTAGTTCCGCAGTGAACATATCCCCATGATATTTGTATTTGTTATGTGTAATGTTTCAGCATAATGACAAAAAATCCCTATCTGTCACTTTGTTATTAATGGACCACGTATAAATGAGGAATGTGTTTTTACTGTGTTCTATCTATCCTACACGGCATTGTTAACGGCTATTTCACTGGTGCTATCGCCTCATACAGAATGTATAATGGTACCGAAATGATTACAAGCTTCCGTGTGGAATTCACATATAAATTATTTACGCGATGTCGTATTTTTTATCAATTTAGTATTTCAACGGGTCATTAGAAGATAATGTACAAACAAAAGTACGACACATTAAACAGGCGATAATGCTCTAATGTTACTTAGAAATAATGTCAATCTGAAACGTGACAGAATTGTTGTTTCAAATATCAGGACGATTCATATGGTATATGAATCATTTTGTATGTGAATACATTAAAACAAATCATTTAATTTACAAACAATCATGACTTGGGGATTTATATATAAATTACAATACTATCCATGTCTGTCTAGGAATTACGGTTACAGGAAGACTGTCGGGTAATGATTGGGTATGGTATAGCTGCAATGTGTTAGCACTAAAGATTTCTAGACAGAAAATGACGTGAACATTACATGTATAGTAGGTCGGGTCCGGGTATCGGTTCTAGGTCCGGGAAACAAACGTGTTTAGTTTTATTTAAAATCGAATAGTGTATGTAGGATTTCATGTTATTTTCAAGCGACTTTCGAATTGTGTAACATAGTCACACCTCGAGCCCGTAGGAGCATACATTGTAGTATTCACAATTCACATGTGGTTTGAGTGATATAAATCTGAAGACGTCGGTGTATGTCAATTTGTCAAATCCTTCAATAGCAAAACCTTTATATCTATAATTAGGCTGGAAAGAGCTACATGTAAAAGTGAAAAAATGGCCCTGGCTGTTGGCCGTGAATTTAATAAAAAAAAAAACCACAAAGTATGATTTTCGTCCTACAGCAGATCAGATACGTATAAACCCTTCAGCTTACCTAATATATGGTATACATCCTAATTTGTTCACAATGTGCAGGTCACTAAAGTGTTTTCAATATTCAACTTACAAATAACATCTCTACAACATTTACAAAATATACATGTTATATCCATAGATGAACAAGTATAGTCTAAAACCTAAAGCTTACCATACATGTATGTTATCAACAACCTCCGATAGTTTACCAAATACTGTCTACAATCCATTGCTATACAGATTTGATCTTAAAAGAATGCGGGTTGAAAGGCGTAAACACTTCGGACTGAGCACTTGATTGGCCTACTTGTGCCAAGAATTCAAGTAGATTGAAATTAATTATTCAGATATCGATACTTTTGACAAAACAATAAAATCAGTTGTTGGTGTTTTTATTTCCATTGCGCCGAGGTATACATCGTACAAACATTACGTGAATAGGAATTAAAATCCCAAATGCTCGTTACCTAGATACCGAATTGTCATATTTGTCGCCTTTCAGTGCATGTAGCATCTAGCAGTGGCGGTTCTCTGTCTCTGGTTTGATAAATTATTCAATTCTTACTTAATTATCTCCCCTTCTGCCAGACTCCGATGCAATCACGTCGATGCGATTGGCGCATGTACAGAAATCGTGTAATTTTTCCATTTAAATACGATGACATGACACATGGTGTTTGGTACATTTATTTGTACATGTTTAGAAATTATTTAGTCTGGGCTAGATTAAAGAATGATTAGCACACAGGCCCACAGATTTGTAACATAATTATAAGGATAGTGTAGTGACCTGATGTTTGAATTTTCATCACGTCATACTGACCTGATAGTATCACCATGGTGATAAAAGTCAATCGTGACCTGGGTACATTTGTACAAAACTAATGCAGGAATAATGTTTATTCTTTATACACATGAAAATCATAGACACTACTACAAGAGGAGGAGTATTTTCAGACATTCTTTATACATCTGCATGTAACATCATCCATACGCATGCCTTGCAGTTACACAAAATATTAGATAAAAAGGAAATAACTGGCCCTGAAACCAAGGTTGGGTTTGGTATGGTTTATGAGGTTAACGTCCTATTACCACAGTGTTTTGTCTCCTTATAACAGTGAAACTTTTATCCTTTTTATGGTGCTACCTTACTGAAGCATGCCCCCGATGACACCATATCCGGTCACATCATACTGGGCGAACTAGTCGTATGCTAAGCGCTAAAGCAGTCAGAAGCAGAAACTATATCACAAAAATATGGTGTATCTCGGCCAGGGGAGGGAACCCATATCCAGGATCGAGCGCTTAACTGAAGGCCAAACGTAGTGTCAAGAAAGATTCTAAATTTAGTCGCCTTTTACACACGCAATTTGGGAAGCAGGTACAATTCTAACTTTGTTTGATTATTTTAACGTCCTATTAACAGCCAGGGTCAGGTAAGGACAGCATCCCATGTATGCAGTGTGTAGCGTGTGTGAAGTGCGAGGTGCATGTTTTTGGAGAATGTGGTATTTTCGCGTTGTGTCTTCCTGTATAGTGGAACTTTGCCCTTTTTATAGTGCTATATCACTGGAGCATACCGTCGAAGACACCAAGCATCACACCCCACTAGGTCACATTCAGTCATCCCCTGTTTGCTGAGCGCTAAGCAAGAAGGTACATAATGTGGGTAAATACGACTGATAATAATAGAAACGAAAAATTGCCTTTTACATGTATGATCTTCGATGAGGGCAGAATGTGCTACTTGCAGAGCAGTTCCCGGTCCAACAGACATTTACAATCTACCAAGCGCTTCGACGATTGTTTAAAACTAGCTGGACACTGGCTTAAACGGACTGAACAAAATGAGATAGCACTACAAAATTACAAGTTTGGCCGTCACAAGAGGACAACACGAGTATACCACAGTCCCCCTTAAACATAGACATTCACACAAGTAACGCATCGCATAGAGGAAAGACCCCAGCTGTTGATGTTCTACCTAACCAACCAAAAGTCGCATAACTACGTCTATAATTAGGTTACGTCTAACAAGCAAATTATCACTTATTCATCATCAGGTCCCTGTAGTTGTTTGGTGTTTATCATTTAGAGTGGCTACTAACATGTAAGCGTCAACAGTTGAGTTACATTGTATGTACATGTGTGTCATATGACTGCCTACGTTTCTGCGACTGGACCGTCAGCAATCAGAACGCAATGAGTGAAGAGCTTCGTATTCTTCAATAGATTGGCGAATTGACAACACCAAAGCAATTGATTGCTGCCCTACCTAAATAGGAAGAAAAGTCTAAACAATTTCCACATTTGATGAAATTGTGTTCCCTTCACCGAGCGCTCCTAAATCCTCCGAGCGTAATTTGATAACGGCGGCATACATCTTTGATTATTTTGGAGTTTTTCTTGTCCTGCCTTGGTAGAAGTCTCCTTCATAATGTTACCATGGCATTAGTAGAGGCAGGCCGGCCTGTTTACTCCCTCATTGTCAACTAAGTAATTCAATAACGACCACAGTCCTCTTTGATTACACTACACGCTCTGAATATGTCATACGTTGCTCGGGAAAGAAAATTGCCAAACAAACGTGTTTTTTTTTTAGTTTTGTTTCCAAGAAATATTTCTCGTTTACAGATTTTCTCTCGTAATTGAATTATCTTCTGTGCTATTCTGACTTATTGATACTCGTGTAACATACATGTACTTCCTTTAATCATATTGAATCATATTGAAGCAAACACCGGCTCCTTTTGAATATTTAGTCCAAGTGGAACTATTTTGAAACTGAAATATATATTTTACTGTGTGGGTTATTTCAAGAAACGCAGTGACCTACTACTGACATGCAACGTATCATTTTTAGAAAGAAAAAAAACCACTTTTCTCTACCATTCGACACAATTTTCATATGAACTCGAAAGTGAGGTCAACAAACTGTTAACAGAGGTTAGGGTTAGTTAGTTAAATATCCTATTAACAGCAAGGGTCATGTAAGGACGTGCCAGGTTTGTTAGTAGAAGAAAGCCGGAGTATCCGGAGATAAACCACCGGCTGCGGCAAGTACCCGGCAACTGTCCCACATAGGATTCGAATTCGCTCCCAGAGGTGGAGGGCTTGTGACAATATGAATATTTTAAGATATCTTAACCACTCGGTCACCGCGGCCCCAACTGTTAACAAAAAACGCACAATGTGTAAACTGTGCAATAAGACATAGTTCTCTAAATTATTTGAAAATGTAATGCTACCAAAACATATTGAGGAGGCGCCTGCTACATGTATATCAGCTGATCCCATATTTGTTTTTACTAAACTGAAGTCAAATATTATCATAACGGATTTCTATCTTACTAAATGTCATTTGATTGGTATATTTTTTTTAAAAACACCAAATAAACCATGCAGTTATTCTGTAATATTGTTGTTATATGGACTGTAATGATTCCATTTCATATATCAGAAAACGTATATATGTACCAATGACAGACGACCGATCAAACCCATGTTTGTTTTGTTTGTTTGATTAATTAACGTCCTATTACCAGCTATGGTCATGTAAGGACGGCCTCCCATGTATGCGGTGTGTTGCGTGTATGTTATGCGAGGTGCGTGTTTTGGGAGACTGCGGTATATTCATGTTGTGTCTTGTAAAGTGGAACTGTTGCCAAGCATGCCGCCGAAGACACCAAGCAACACACCCCATCCAGTCACATTATACTGACAACGGGCGAACCAGCCGTCCCTGTATTCTGAGCGCTAAGCAGTAGCAGAAACTACCACTTTTATAGACTTTGGTGTGTCTCGGCCAGAGGACAGAACCCAGAGCCTTCCTTACAGGGGCGAGCGCTCAACAGAAGGCCAAAAGTAAGGCGTTGTCATGGGAGACGTTAGGAAGAACACAGTTAGTTCGGAAGAAGAGAAAATGTATGATCTTGAATTTAGTCGCCTTAGTACAAATTCTAACGTTCTACCTGCAGTGCAAAAATATACATGAAAACTGACCAAGAATTGACTCGATTACATGTATACCTTAACACAGGGTATCATGGATGATTTCCTGTAAAGCATGGTCGCTTTCGTTTTTTTTTCTCATCAAGACGGGTATCGTGTTAAGTATACAACGTGCCATCCTCGATACTCCAGGGGTTCCGATCACTTACGATCTCTACACCCCTGGACTATCTCATCGTAAAACTGGAGGCAACAGAACAGAACAGGTAATTTAGTCCTTTGATGTACATCAAAAGAGCCGTATAACGGTACACTGTGGTTGACTATGTGGCTTTGAAGTTGGGAGTCGCTCTCTCTGTAGTCTTCAAAGGAAATCTTTGCTGGTCTGTGATTGGTCAAATATTTTCAGCTGAGCTGCCTTCAATTTCACTATGAGATAGTCCAGGGGTGTAGAGATCGTAAGTGATCGGAACCCCTGGAGTATCGAGGATGACAACGTGCAGGGTTCAGGATTTTCCGATATCGGAAGGTATCGGGTTTTAAGTGCTGAAACAAATTTTGAAAAAAATACAAAGAGAAAGATGACGTAACATGAAGAATCAAAGAATCACGACCAGTGTTCAAATTGGTATTATGTTTTAATAACATACAATATGTGTATCTTTTGTTTCAAACGAATCTGATTAAAATACATATCCTTATAACCACTCCGTTCAGTACAGGTTCTGACAGCATACCTTAACGGCTAATGTTCGATGATCTTTACACAAACTGGACATGTATTTCAGATCAAAAGCCATTTCGGCGATTTATTACGCATTCAAATTTTAGAAAAACGCATTTAAAAGAATTTCGATCCGATGCGTTCAAAAACGCCTTGCTATATCAATTGATAACACCATTTCGTCCCAGTATACACGTACATTAAACTTCGTTGTTCTCTTTGGGCGAGCTGATCACGTACACAAAAATAATTCTTACAGCTAATTCAAGCTGTTTCGTCGCCTAGTCAAAACTTTGGCGCCAGCAATTTCATTGGTCATTTCCAAAGGTCATAAGAACATGACCCCTAATGGAGTCCAATGGAAATAAATGGCATGTAACATTATAAAGTGTTTTATTTTATCAAGTCGTCCGAAACATCGATTGTCACTATTTGTTTTTATTTCATCGGGTTATGAAAAACCTTTGTTTGGATTTTTTTGTAAGAATTCGCTTCGCAACGCGAATTCATTGTTCCGATGAAATTAAAAAAAAATAGTGACATCAATGCTTAAATAAACAATGGTTTATCTTGGCCTTGAGACGTGCACTTTGGTGGTTCTAGTTCGACATGTTAACACCTCTGAACATAGCCCTGATTTAATGCATGTTTTACTAAATTATCGAGGCCAACGATACTGTGAAGTTGAAACCCATTAAACACCGGTTGTAAAATTAACACACCCCTTTTCAAACCGAAGCTTTTGATTTCAACAAACATCACACGACTTAAAATCACGATAAAGTCATCAGGAAAAAACATTTATTCATTATTTCGTAACTTGGGATTTCCGAGTTGTGATTAACAACAGCATTCATTTAATAACATTGTCTTTGATCTTGTTTTATGAGAGAAACTACTATGTTGTCATGGAGATAGCGGAAGTCATTTATATTTTAAATACTGGAAAAAGTACTTAGTTCCTTTACAATTTTGCATATTTTCAAACCTTTTTGTAGTGATTACATTTCCAAACTAGAAACTTTTGAATAAAACAAATGTGCTCTCACGCGCCTTAATGTCTGTTGTAATGAACAGGTCAAATACATTTAAGCTATAAATAATCTGTGCCACCATGTTGCATTGCATTTGTATCTGAATAAAATACAATTATGGCCCTCTTTGGAGGGATGCATACATCTAGAATTGTCTCCGTGGAAAGAGATATTCACACAGTTTGCAAACAAAATTTCTTTCATACCCCTATGAAGTTAAAAAATAGTAACACCAATGCTTGGCTCTGGGTCCTATCCCCTGGCCGAGACACACCAAAGTCTATAAAAGTGGTAGTTTCTGCTCCTGCTTAGCGCTCAGCTTACAGGGAGCTGGACGACTGGTTCGCCCGTTATCAGTATAATGTAACCGGGTGAGGTGTGTTGCTTGGTGTCTTCGGCGGCATGCTTCAGTGATATAGCACTATAAAAAGGGCAACAGTTCCACTATACAAGACACAACATGAATATACCGCAGTCTCCCAAAACACGCACCTCGCACAACATACACGCAACACATTGCATACATGGGAGGCCGTCCTTACATGACCATAGCTGTTAATAGGACGTTAATTAATCAAAAAAACAAACAAACAAACCAATGCTTAAATACACAAACCTACTATAGATGTTAGATACGGCTTTAAGCGTTTCCTTATGATATGGAGGGTTATGGTGCATCTATATATAAATCAAATGTAAATATAAGCTTTGAACTGCATTCAGTTGGCAATCATGGAAATATATATGCCAACTGAATAGCAGTTTTAATGAAATTTGCCACTGTCCACTTGAATGCAGTCCAATGCTCTTAAAACGTCTCATTTAATATAGATTGTACTGGCATAGTCAGCCTAGATTGATTGATAGATAGATTGATTGATAGATAGATAGATAGATAGATTAGATTGATTGATTGATAGATAGATAGATAGATAGATAGATAGATAGATAGATAGATAGATAGATAGATAGATAGATAGATAGATTGATAGATAGATAGATAGATAGATAGATAGATAGATAGATAGATAGATAGATAGATAGATAGATAGATAGATAGATAGATAGATAGATAGATAGATAGATAGATAGATAGATAGATAGATAGATAGATAGATTGATAGATTGATTGATTGATTGATTGATTGATTGATTGATTGATTGATTGATTGATAGATAGATAGATAGATAGATAGATAGATAGATAGATAGATAGATAGATAGATAGATAGATAGATAGATAGATAGATAGATAGATAGATAGATAGATAGATAGATAGATAGATAGATAGATAGATAGATAGATAGATAGAGAGATTGTTTGATTGATTGATTGATTGTTTAATGTGGCTGAATATCCTTGTACCGGTTATAACCGAGGACACGGGACATTTCGGTCTGGTATGTTGTAAGATTGAAATTGGACATTTGGTTAATGTGGAGGCCTGTTAGTGCCACACGGAGTAAAGAAAAAAAAAACTACTAATTTGACATAGTATAACGGTTATCTCGTAGTTACACAGTTATCTCACATAGGACAGAGTGAGAGATTACGGGATTATTAAAATCGCTTTGTATGCAGCTATAAGCATTGATTTGCAAGTACATGTATAGAATTCCAGTAATTTATTGCATTTTGGATATAATTTTTGTATCCACGTTCGTAATGAAATATGTAATCATCGACAGATTTATTACAATACAATAACATATCGTAACCAGTCCCTTGTATATATATGTAATTATGTACTAGCAATGAACATCAATCGATTTATTTCATTTCCGAATCATGATCTTTATATAAAACGATAAAAACGCATTCTGTCGAAGATGAATTTCCTATCAATACCGGATGAGTGAAGATGCTTTGACACACACTGCACACTTCATACATATGGAATGAAAGTACCAATAGAATAGAGTCTTCCTTTGAAGGAATAAAACGTTAATCGTTGTTAATTAAGCTTGTTTATTCAACAAAATACAAGCATGCATTGCGATGCAGCATTATCCAAATAGGTACCAGATACATTTGTATGATCAGGTAGTTAGTTAAGTTAGTTAGTTAACTTTATTACCAGGATCGTAAGATTCTCTACTTCAGAGTCAAATATACAACTTGGTAATGTTTAGGATAAAACTTTATAGATTTACAGTTATAGAAAAGTTCTTGGTCCACCCAGTGTTTTTCCAGTCTATTCTTAATTAAATTTATTGTAGTTGTAACACCATATCCTTGACCACACGCAATGCGAATAAAATACCTCCTAATTTCCAGCTTGCTATGTTGTGCATATAGCTTTTTGAGTGACCTCTTGTTACTTGACCAGATACTTTGTTGCTCCAAGGTTTGAGGAAATCTGCTGCCTTTTTGTCGTACACGTTATTTGTTAATTTGAACACCTCGATCATGTCGCCTCTGATCCTTATGAAGGCATGAGTTGGTAATTTTACACTTTTAGCCTGACTGCTTAGCCTGACTGCATAAACAAGTCCTGTAATTTAGGTATTTGCTTGGCTGCTCTTCTTTGAACTGACTCAATTATATCAATAATCCTATTTTTACATGGATACCACACTGTATTTGCATAATCCAGATGTACTCTAATATATTGTATACATAATATGTAATAACGGAAAATGTGTTTCGTTGAAGATATGGAAGTATGCTTTATCGTAAGCTAATTACGAAATAACTGTATTGTAAATGGGTACTTAATCCATCATCACCTGGTTGTTTGTGCTGTGTATTGTTTTCGGACCGCCTGTATTGGTTTATTAAGAAGGACACAAAACAAAGAGTTCAATTGGCTTGTACTCGTTTTTTGTATTGGTAATTTGAATCTGGTCTTCATATTGTCTAGATAAACAAAATAGTGGCACATATCTTAGAAAGTAAATTTAAGTTCACTGGTATTGGTAATCCAATATAGGCACTGTATATTATGTCCGTAGATTGCAATCCATCAATCAGTCCGCAGATTCACATATGTTGTTCACTGTTTGGAAATCCATCTTCTAAGTATGTAATGAATGTCCGATAGTGGACGTCCTGTCCGTTTGATCGTTGGCAATCCAACTGCCTCCAAGTCACATGATTACGAATTCTTAAAACAGGAGTGACCATTGTCCAAATCGCAGTTAGGCCGAATGTAATAAGATTGGTTATAGAAAGGGTTATAATCACATGTAAATATACATGTACTGAACAATGACTATAACGAGGATACGTCTTTCCACGCCTATTTGACGTAACTAATGCCCGTATAGATAGTATTAAGATTAAAACACTTGACATGTAATCTTGGCATCATGCTAATGGGTGTCATTATATAAGACTAATGAACCAAAAAATATAGGGATATTCTCTGTGATACTAGCCTTATACAGCTAGCATTGTCGAGGGATAGGATAGTGACCTCAGCTTCCGTTCGGCACTTATTCCATCCTTCGGCAATACTATGAGGCAATAGTACCTTCTCAACCAGGTCATTTTGGGTGAAGTACTATGTATCGCCCTCTCATGTATATTACTTTTTAATTCATCGTAAAAGAGAAACTTCAAGGGAAACCGCACAACGATATCTTCAATACAACAACATGTTGTTACATTGTAAGCACAAATAAATTGTCTCCGAATTCTGTGATTAAGAAAGTAGATCAATATAGAACTATTGCAAATAGTATGTGTGTAGCCAATAAAAATCAAGTACTCTTGTCACGTTATGTACAAATAAGTCGTAATTACAAATGTACGAGATAGCGAAGCCGTAATTAAGCGATAGCTACGTACACATCTACTCCGTGTGTCGACGTCACTAGTATGTCGCCGTAGGTTCGACTTAAGGGACAATTATACTAGCTTCGTAGGTTTTAATACCACACTTCACATAGGCCTCACATGTATGTATGTGTTGGTCCTTCAAATCTTTTATCTTTTTAAGCTTTATATGTTTAAATTGTGGTGCACCTTAAATGTTTGTTGGTTGTGTCCTGCATTTTCTTGTATGGTTGTTTATAACACTCGTTATTAGGTTGACACATTGTACGTGAGCCTTCGAAATAATGCGTGTGTGCATTTTCAAATCGTAATTTATTCATATGCCGTAAGTGCGTCTTTATGCACAAGAGTATGAGTACAGTACTTTACATACATGCACGTTATAAGCTTTATATGATAAACATTCGGTAGGTGTGATCTGACACATGCTACACGGGACGATGAGTTTTCTACACGTGTGTATCTGACATATATCTCCTCGAGTTTACACACACAAAGTCGTGTGTAATACACATGAACAAGTGCGCCTGTGCATCAACGAATAAGTATGTTTTGCACGCGCAAATCAGCATATATTTATAGACGTACGCTTCCACAATATTGATCCAGTTTACCTATTGTAAATAAGAAGCTACACGTACCTATCCAGACACGTGTCTGTGTAGTGTGCAAGTGGTGGCGCATCTAATCAAAGAAAACATGGTCTGTAAATGTTTTCTGAAAAAAAACCCATTGAGTTAAATGTATATAAACTAATAAATAAACAAAGGAAATTAAAAATCTTAATTCAGGAACTTCAGTGATAAATATAATTAATTTGTGATGTATGTTCCTGAAGTTCGCTTATGGCGTCGACGAAGGAAAATCGATAGGTTAACCCAATGAATGGCTTATTTTTATAATCGCGTAAATCAAATGATTCGAAAACTTCTGAAGTCAAACTATAGGTTATACAAACTTCTATTGATGTTAGAAGGCCTATAAACAGTTCAATTGATTGACTCAAAGCGGCAGTCAACAACATTGTTGAACAACATGCATATTCATATAAAGGCACTTTGATTTCGTTAAACATAAACATTACCACCGATGAAGCTGAAACGACGAGTCGACAGTGTCAACAATTTAGTACGATATACATGTATGTTAATAAAACAAACAGCTTGATAATTTTACCGAGTTTTAATCCAGTGCCTTAAAACGTCCACAATGTAGTAACTAATTTCCGGATCCACTTTGTTACACGTGTACATGGGAAAGGTCACGTGTTCACTCTGGTGGTCATGACCTGATAATGTAATATATATTGGTGGAGTATTTAACTCTCCGGACGGCTAGATTAAAGTACATTATTCTAAGATGCGATCGATAGTTTGGCATGTCTAAAAAGTTGTTTAATCAAAGGCGGGAATAAAACTTCCACACGTTATAATCATGTACAGTATTCATTCGTCGCGCTCGTTATAAAAGGCGTTCTACTATAATGCAGTTTTAAATGTGTGTAAATTATTTTTATCTTGTGACTTATTTCGGCTACAAGTATTTTATTATTGTGATACATGGGGTACGGATTTCGAAGTAATCCTAATTCCTATTAAATTACGGACATACTACATAAGTTTAATTCATAGATATTTTCTCTACAAAGCACTCAGGGCATCAAGTAAATGACTCTAGACTTTAAGCAGTTTCAGGAGTCAAGTCACCATTTCTCAAAAATCTGAAGTCAACACATATGACAACAGCGCCATGTATACCCAAGAGTTTATTTTATTTTTTTATTTTTTTAGAGTCAAAAACATACTCCCATGGGACTACCGCTTGCATGTAAAAATTCAATACACACGAACTAGACTAAAAATGTCCATCAAGGGATTCTATGTACTATTTAAAAAAATGTCTCTTAAAAGATCAATCTGATTATGTCTTAGCGAGACAATTAATTCATTTTTTTATGTTACACAACAATGTGCCGATGGTGTGAAGCCGGTGTATTCAGATCGAGTAGGGTTGCATAGTATTATGACGACACAATTATCATATCTAAATGCAGGGAGCTTTTAATAAAAAAATACCATGTTAAGAACGCTTTATAATCATTAATATACATCGTAAAACTCATCTCAGCCATTCTGAATCGTAATTTTTTCCCGGGGAAGACCCCCGCACCTCCTAACACCAAATTATCGCGGCTTTGGGAGCTCGCAAATTCATCAAAATGCATCGTAAAACTCATATAAGCCATTCTAAATCGTATTTTTCCCGGGGGGACCCCCTAACACCAAATTATCGCGGCTTTGGGAGCTTGCAAATTCATCAAAATGCATCGTAAAACTCATCTAAGTCATTCTAAATCGTAATTCTTTTCCCGGGGGAGACCCCCGGACCCCCTAACACCAAATTATCGCGGCTTTGGGAGCTCGCAAATTCATCAAAATGCATCGTAAAACTCATCTAAGTCATTCTAAATCGTAATTTTTTTCCCGGGGGAGACCCCCGGACCCCCTAACACCAAATTATCGCGGCTTTGGGAGCTCGCAAATTCATCAAAATGCATCGTAAAACTCATCTAAGTCATTCTAAATCGTATTTTTTTCCGGGGGAGGCCCCCGGACCCCCAAACACCAAGATCTCGCGCTTTCGGGCCCTCGCAAAATCATCAAAATACATTGTAAAACTCATCTCAGCCATTCTAAATTACATTTTTTTCCCGGGGGTCACCCTGAGACCCCTAAAACACCAAAATCTTGCGCCTTCGGCGCTCACACGCTAATTTGGCCAATTTGCGTATTCGTTTATTTCCTTTTAGCGACCCCACTGTGTATAAATGTGTACAAGGATTAAATTTAATGATATATGAAAAATGTACATAAAGCATATATGGTTGGGAGTTGAATTAATTTCCTCCTGTAGGTGCGGGGGGGGGGGGGGGGGGGGGGGGGGGTTAGTTACAAAATATTGAAGACCTTTGCCCCCCCCCCCCCCATTACGTTTCATCTTCCTACGCCACTGTATAGAGCCAAAATGCCTGCGGACATACAGTCCTATACGTTGTGACCCGGAACATATCGTCGATGTAACTTCTTTGACTCGTTGCTTCATTTTGGATGTTGTATTAAATGTAACATCTAGGACCATTTAAGTATGGCCTCCCATGAGTGCATTGTGTTGTGATGTGTCAATGTCAATATATAGTTGTTGTAGGGAAAGCTCTTCTCAGGTTTACATGTTAACATGTACGCGACCCTGAATGAGATTATCTGTATCATGAAAGTGTAGGATTAACGATAATCAATAGCAAACTACATTAATGTACCGTGTTACGACATTACGTATGTATGTATTATAATGTTCTTACACCCCATAGACTGCATGACCTAATATTTTGTTATGTACAGACATATGTAGATGGTTACTAAAATTAATGCAATTATTGACAGAACATGGTATACATATATGATAATTATGTACGTTATTGATGTCCCGGGGGACACTGTTACCCCGTTCTCTCAATCCTGCCCTGTAAGTAACCCCTGGAATACTGACATATCGAGCATGTGGTCAACAGGTCCCGAAACATGTGGAATAACAAGAAATGAATTAAACCTTACATGTGACTGTAAGTTCTACATGTACATCGTGCAACGCCTACAACTATACTATATATGACAAATCAAATCTAAATATACTATTGTTCTGAAAAATCACACACCTGTGCTACAGGTATAGACATAAAAGTGGCTAAAGCTGCACAAGGTATCTTTTTATATTTACGTACTATGTGTACGTAGGTGTATTACGGATGGTAATTAGAGGACCAGCCGTTCAGTTACCGCCGTAGGAAGTTTCCATTATAATTAATCAAATAGAAAATTGATATACCTATTCAGGTTGACAATAATTTACTTTGAATTTTTATTTGTATTTATACAGGTATGATAGCGATGAGGGAGAAAGGACGAGCATGACCGGCCGACTATGGAGGGAGGGACAGCATGGTATGTGCAGCCCCATCCCGGATCTAGTAATCGTGCCTGACGTCACATCCGATCACATCCCGGAACAGTACAGTCCCGAATTACTCTCAATTCCCGGGAATATCTGGCTGACGTCACGGAGTTCGGGATCCTCAGCTCGTGCCAGTAGCATTACTTCATCTATTTTTGACCTATCGAGCGAGTCGGAACAGTTAGAAAAGGCCATCAAAGAAAACGATACTTATATCATTAAGAAAACGCTCGATTTACACCATGCCAAATTCCCAATTAGTTTTCAAAAAGATCGAACAAATGATAGCCGTACATCAGACCGTTTGAGCTATGAGTCCCGGAGTCGGAGGGCTAGTAGTCGATGTAGTCATGATCCGGGGCTTGCCGAGTATGTTCTCAGAAAAAGCCAAACTCGAATCGACCAGTTCGAGTTTCTGGAGCGACGTGAGAGCATTACAACAGATGTTGATATCCCGAATGTATTTCGTACTTCGATTCATTTAGCGATAGTACACAATTCCATTGACTCGCTGGGAGTATTATTGCGGTATGGCGTCGATCCTAGCGTTCCGAGTATCAATTTGATAACACAATCGAATACAACTAACGGAAATATACCTATTGATTCTGTGAAAATTAATACTGGTCCCTCCTCCACCGCCACCAACACTAATACCACAACAAGCAAATCGTCGGCATTACTACAGAAAGCTAGGAGCAACACGCTCAATGTCACAACCGCCGGCTTTCGTCGTCCGTCCAACCCAGCTGATGGCGAAAGTAGTGCTACCATCATTGAAGGCATCGCATCTTCCACTACCAATACACTGCATGTGAACCCAATCGAGGAGCACGCTAAACATGAGTTGGAATTGTCTGGCAGCAGACGACACACCGCTCGTTTGGCGGGAGAACCTTGTACCGTTAAAGAAATTGCGATTGACCTCGTCAGTATCTATACTCAGGAGGAATTGTTTAACCTGCCACCGATTTTTGCGGCAGTTGTACATGGTAGACCATTGATAGTATTGTTATTACTACAATACGGTGCTGACCCGAACGTCCAGGACAGGCACGGTATTACACCTCTACACATAGCTGTGTCCGAACAATTTTGCAATCTGCAGTGTGCGCGCGGATTACTTCAATACGGAGCGAAAATCTATGTGAAAAATGTCAGTGATGTGTCACCGCTGGATTTGTATCCAGCTATATCGCGGGAACAACAGAGCGTCATAAGAGCCGTGTTAACAGGCAAACTTGCTCTACACTGTCTCAACGATAACGCTGGTTTTATTAATTCAAATAACAGCGAGCATAGTATCCATAGCAACCAGCTGTCGGGAAGTGTACACAATTTCTTCAGACGTTTTAACAGCTACGAACCAAAATCATCCGATTCGAGGAAACGACGGTTACGGAAACACGGTGGATCCGGGTTAGATTTGTTTTACGAGGCCAGAGATCGAGTCCCATCTATTACGTCTAGTAGAAGTGGCTTCAGCAAAATACAATCGGTCATTACCGAAGATTTGGACAGCGAGGCGTCATTGGTGAGTATATCCTAAATCAATACTTCATTGAAATCTTTTATTTTTTTATTTTTATTAGATCGTTTATGTTTTAAAGAAATAGTCGGCATTTGAAATACCTAATGTAACGTTTGTGTATCCATGCCTGCAGACAACTGGTAATGCATCAGCCTTAGGAACACAGAAATGACGTTTTCTGGTCTATACGGCTGTCAGCCCAGGTTTGGATTTGTTATGACAATGCTGCCATTTGTACGAACAGAGGAATTAGTTTCCATAGAAAGTTCATAACGATATATCTGGCGTGCCCATTCAATTTTAGTGTGGAGAGCTTGCTTCCTGGACCATTCTGTAAAGTTGTACATATACATGTCTGATGTGAATCTAAGATGGCATTTAACCACAGTACCAAGAACTTGTCACTTATCTAAATTAAAGTATGTTATCCCTCATCTATAAATAAGTTACATAATGTAAAGAAATTTAGTTCTATTTTCCAAAATTTGGGTTTGTTTCAATTTTACATTTTGAAATAAAGAAAGAAATGTAATATGTTCCTTATCAAAGGCCACATATATAGGCCCCTGAACGTTAGGAATATTAGAATCACTGGCAATTAGCATTGGAATAAAATGATAAACTACTTTCTTTACAAGCAGTTCCTGGCCTCAGCTGATATTTAATCAGACTAAAACAATGTCTAATACATGAACACTTTGATTTGGTATTTCATCTATAACATGCAGAGCCAGTCATTTTGAATTGTCATTTGCTTGGATTAATTCAACTGCCTTTCAGGAACAAACCTGATATGATGAAATTAGAATATCTGTTATTTTATATATTTTAAACTTTTGTATCAAAATTTTGAGATATTCATATTGAGCTATAATGAAGATCATTTATATTTTACAAACCAGTGACAGACATCTTGATGCTGAGTAGCTCCCTGATAATTTCAGCGTACTGGAACTCATCAAAATCTTTGACAACATTATCAGGGCTTTGTTCATCTGCTAGACATTTAGATGTTATTGATTCCAAGATATTAAAGATTCCTTGTGGATTTTATACATACCCTTAAAATGTTTTAGCTGCATTTGCTTAAGCTGTTCGATGTGTGCTGCAGGAATAGTCTTAAAAAAATTTCTTTAAAAGCAAAACCTTAAAAAAGTGTTATTTGAAACAACCTTTGCATTAGTTTTGGTTTTTGGTTAAAGTGTTTTGAAATTTTCTTAACAGTAAACTACCAATACCAAGTACATATAGATTTTTCCTTTAAAAAGGTCAGACCTGTTCACACCTATTATGGTCTGTGTTAGTGTGGTTAGAAGTGATACTGTAATTTAGGAATCATCATTGTACTATTTCAATATAGAATTTTTGTCTCTAAAAGAATTCAGCAAACATTCCACAGCCAACAAAGTTGGTGAAATCAGCAAATATTGACTCCTGGGAATCATATCAAGGGAATTAGATCTAGAAATGGAAAGAAACCTTTTAAGGTTCACAGTGGAGGGGGAGGTACACATGTGGTTTAGGGAGGGGGGGGGGGGTAAACAGTTGTGTAGGGGAGGGTGAGGTAAACAGGTGTGTAGGGGAGGGAGAGGTAAACAGGTGTGTAGGGGAGGGAGAGGTAAACAGGTGTGTAGGGGAGGGGAGGTAAACAGGTGTGTAGGGGAGGGTGAGGTAAACAGGTGTGTAGGGGAGGGTGAGGTACACAGATGTGTATGGGAGGGGAGGTAAACAGGTGTGTAAGGGAGGGAGAGGTAAACAGGTGTGTAGGGGAGTGGGAGGTAAACAGATGTGTAGGGGAGGGGGAGGTAAACAGATGTATAGGGGAGTGGGAGGTAAACAGTTGTGTAGGGGAAGGGGAGGTAAACAGGTGTGTAGGGGAGTGGGAGGTAAACAGATGTGTAGGGGAGGGGGAGGTAAACAGATGTATAGGGGAGTGGGAGGTAAACAGTTGTGTAGGGGAAGGGGAGGTAAACAGGTGTGTAGGGGAGGGGGAGGTAAACAGGTGTGTAGGGGAGGGGGAGGTAAACAGGTGTGTAGGGGAGGGGGAGGTAAACAGGTGTGTAGGGGAAGGGGAGGTAAACAGATGTGTAGAGGAGGGGGAGGTCAACAGGTGTGTAGGGGAGGGGGAGGTAAACAGGTGTGTAGGGGAGGGGGAGGTAAACAGATGTATAGGGGGGGTTAAACAGTTGTGTAGGGGAGGGGGAGGTAAACAGGTGTGTATGGGAGGGGGAGGTAAACAGGTGTATAGGGGAAGGTGGAGGTAAACAGGTGTGAAGGGGAGGGGGAGGTAAACAGGTGTGTAGGGGAGGGGGAGGTCAACAGATGTGTAGGGGAGGGGAGGTAAACAGATGTAAAAGGGAGGGGGGAGGTAAACAGGTGTATAGGGGTGGAGGAGGTACACAGATGTATAGGGGAGGGGGAGGTCAACAGGTGTGTAGGGGGAGTGGGAGGTAAACAGGTGTGTAGGGGAGGGGGAGGTAAACAGATGTATAGGGGAGGGGGGGGTAAACAGTTGTGTAGGGGAGGGTGAGGTAAACAGGTGTGTAGGGGAGGGTGAGGTACACAGATGTGTAGGGGAGGGGAGGTAAACAGGTGTGTAAGGGAGGGAGAGGTAAACAGGAGTATAGGGGAGTGAGAGGTAAACAGATGTGTAGGGGAGGGGGAGGTAAACAGATGTATAGGGGAGTGGGAGGTAAACAGTTGTGTAGGGGAAGGGGGAGGTAAAAAAAAGTGTTATTTGAAACAACCTTTGCATTAGTTTTGGTTTTTGGTTAAAGTGTTTTGAAATTTTCTTAACAGTAAACTACCAATACCAAGTACATATAGATTTTTCCTTTAAAAAGGTCAGACCTGTTCACACCTATTATGGTCTGTGTTAGTGTGGTTAGAAGTGAGACTGTAATTTAGGAATCATCATTGTACTATTTCAATATAGAATTTTTGTCTCTAAAAGAATTCAGCAAACATTCCACAGCCAACAAAGTTGGTGAAATCAGCAAATATTGACTCCTGGGAATCATATCAAGGGAATTAGATCTAGAAATGGAAAGAAACCTTTTAAGGTTCATAGTGGAGGGGGAGGTACACATGTGGTTTAGGGAGGGGGGGGGGTAAACAGTTGTGTAGGGGAGGGTGAGGTAAACAGGTGTGTAGGGGAGGGAGAGGTAAACAGGTGTGTAGGGGAGGGAGAGGTAAACAGGTGTGTAGGGGAGGGGAGGTAAACAGGTGTGTAGGGGAGGGTGAGGTAAACAGGTGTGTAGGGGAGGGTGAGGTACACAGATGTGTATGGGAGAGGAGGTAAACAGGTGTGTAAGGGAGGGAGAGGTAAACAGGTGTGTAGGGGAGTGGGAGGTAAACAGATGTGTAGGGGAGGGGGAGGTAAACAGATGTATAGGGGAGTGGGAGGTAAACAGTTGTGTAGGGGAAGGGGAGGTAAACAGGTGTGTAGGGGAAGGGGAGGTAAACAGATGTGTAGGGGAGGGGGAGGTAAGCAGGTGTGTAAGGGAGGGGGAGGTAAACAGTTGTATAGGGGAAGAGGAGGTAACAGATGTGTAGGGGAGGGGGAGGTAAACAGGTGTGTAGGGGAGGGGGAGGTAAACAGGTGTGTAGGGGAGGGGGAGGTAAACAGGTGTGTAGGGGAAGGGGAGGTAAACAGATGTGTAGAGGAGGGGGAGGTCAACAGGTGTGTAGGGGAGGGGGAGGTAAACAGGTGTGTAGGGGAGGGGGAGGTAAACAGATGTATAGGGGGGTTAAACAGTTGTGTAGGGGAGGGGGAGGTAAACAGGTGTGTATGGGAGGGGGAGGTAAACAGGTGTATAGGGGAAGGGGGAGGTAAACAGGTGTGAAGGGGGAGGTGGAGGTAAACAGGTGTGTAGGGGAGGGAGAGGTAAACAGGTGTATAGGGGAAGGGGGAGGTAAACAGGTGTGAAGGGGAGGGGGAGGTAAACAGGTGTGTAGGGGAGGGGGAGGTCAACAGATGTGTAGGGGAGGGGGAGGTAAACAGATGTAAAAGGGAGGGGGGAGGTAAACAGGTGTATAGGGGTGGAGGAGGTACACAGATGTATAGGGGAGGGGGAGGTCAACAGGTGTGTAGGGGAGGGGGAGGTAAACAGGTGTGTAGGGGAGGGGGAGGTAAACAGATGTATAGGGGAGGGGGGGGGGTAAACAGTTGTGTAGGGGAGGGTGAGGTAAACAGGTGTGTAGGGGAGAGTGAGGTACACAGATGTGTAGGGGAGGGGAGGTAAACAGGTGTGTAAGGGAGGGAGAGGTAAACAGGTGTATAGGGGAGGGAGAGGTAAACAGGTGTGTAAATGAGTGAGAGGTAAACAGATGTGTAGGGGAGGGGGAGGTAAACAGATGTATAGGGGAGTGGGAGGTAAACAGTTGTGTAGGGGAAGGGGAGGTAAAAAAAAGTGTTATTTGAAACAACCTTTGCATTAGTTTTGGTTTTTGGTTAAAGTGTTTTGAAATTTTCTTAACAGTAAACTACCAATACCAAGTACATATAGATTTTTCCTTTAAAAAGGTCAGACCTGTTCACACCTATTATGGTCTGTGTTAGTGTGGTAAGAAGTGATACTGTAATTTAGGAATCATCATTGTACTATTTCAATATAGAATTTTTGTCTCTAAAAGAATTCAGCAAACATTCCACAGCCAACAAAGTTGGTGAAATCAGCAAATATTGACTCCTGGGAATCATATCAAGGGAATTAGATCTAGAAATGGAAAGAAACCTTTTAAGGTTCACAGTGGAGGGGGAGGTACACATGTGGTTTAGGGAGGGGGGGGGGTAAACAGTTGTGTAGGGGAGGGTGAGGTAAACAGGTGTGTAGGGGAGGGAGAGGTAAACAGCTGTGTAGGGGAGGTGGAGGTAAACAGGTGTGGAGGGGAGGGAGAGGTAAACAGGTGTGTAGGGGAGGGAGAGGTAAACAGGTGTGTAGGGGAGGGGAGGTAAACAGGTGTGTAGGGGAGGGTGAGGTAAACAGGTGTGTAGGGGAGGGTGAGGTACACAGATGTGTATGGGAGGGGAGGTAAACAGGTGTGTAAGGGAGGGAGAGGTAAACAGGTGTGTAGGGGAGTGGGAGGTAAATATATGTGTAGGGGAGGGGGAGGTATACAGATGTATAGGGGAGTGGGAGGTAAACAGTTGTGTAGGGGAAGGGGAGGTAAACAGGTGTGTAGGGGAAGGGGAGGTAAACAGATGTGTAGGGGAGGGGGAGGTAAGCAGGTGTGTAAGGGAGGGGGAGGTAAACAGTTGTATAGGGGAAGAGGAGGTGAACAGATGTGTAGGGGAGGGGGAGGTAAACAGGTGTGTAGGGGAGGGGGAGGTAAACAGGTGTGTAGGGGAGGGGGAGGTAAACAGATGTGTAGGGGAGGGGAGGTAAACAGGTGTGTTGGGAAGGGGGAGGTAAACAGATGTATAGGGGAGGGGGAGGTAAACAGGTGTGTTGGGGAGGGGGAGGTAAACAGATGTATAGGCGAGTGGGAGGTAAACAGTTGTGTAGGGGAGGGGGAGGTAAACAGGTGTGTAGGGGAGGGGGAGGTAAACAGGTGGTATAGGGGAAGGGGGAGGTAAACAGGTGTGAAGGGGAGGGGGAGGTAAACAGGTGTGTAGGGGAGGGGGAGGTCAACAGATGTGTAGGGGAGGGGGAGGTAAACAGATGTAAAAGGGAGGGGGGAGGTAAACAGGTGTATAGGGGTGGAGGAGATACACAGATGTATAGGGGGGGGGAGGTCAACAGGTGTGTAGGGGAGGGGGAGGTAAACAGGTGTGTAGGGGAGGGGGAGGTAAACAGATGTATAGGGGAGGGGGGGGTAAACAGTTGTGTAGGGGAGGGTGAGGTAAACAGGTGTGTAGGGGAGGGTGAGGTACACAGATGTGTAGGGGAGGGGAGGTAAACAGGTGTGTGTAAGGGAGGGAGAGGTAAACAGGTGTATAGGGGAGTGAGAGGTAAACAGATGTGTAGGGGAGGGGGAGGTAAACAGATGTATAGGCGAGTGGGAGGTAAACAGTTGTGTAGGGGAAGGGGGAGGTAAACATGTGTGTAGGGGAGGGGAGGTAAACATGTGTAGGGGAGGGGGAGGTCAACAGGTGTGTAGGGTAGGGGGAGGTAAACAGGTGTGTAGGGAGGGGGAGGTAAACAGATGTGTAGGGGAGGGGGAGGTAAACAGATGTGTAGGGGAGGGGGAGGTAAGCAGGTGTGTAAGGGAGGGGGAGGTAAACAGTTGTATAGGGGAAGAGGAGGTAAACAGATGTGTAGGGGAGGGGGAGGTAAACAGGTGTGTAGGGGAGGGGGAGGTAAACAGGTGTGTAGGGGAGGGGAGGTAAACAGATGTATAGGGGGGTTAAACAGATTGTGTAGGGGAGGGGGAGGTAAACAGGTGTGTAGGGGAGGGGGAGGTAAACAGGTGTGTAGGGAGGGGGAGGTAAACAAGTGTAGGGGAGGGGGAGGTAAACAGGTGTGTAGGGGAGGGGGAGGTAAACAGGTGTGTAGGGGAGGGGGAGGTAAACAGGTGTGTAGGGGAGGGGGAGGTAAACAGGTGTGTAGGGGAGGGGGAGGTAAACAGGTGTGTAGGGGAGGGGGAGGTAAACAGGTGTGTAGGGGAGGGGGAGGTAAACAGATGTGTAGGGGAGGGGGAGGTAAACAGGTGTGTAGGGGAGGGGGAGGTAAACAGGTGTGTAGGGGAGGGGGAGGTAAACAGATGTGTAGGGGAGGGGAGGTAAACAGGTGTGTAGGGGAGGGGGAGGTAAACAGGTGTGTAGGGGAGGGGGAGGTAAACAGGTGTGTAGGGGAGGGGGAGGTAAACAGGTGTGTAGGGGAGGGGGAGGTAAACAGATGTGTAGGGGAGGGGGAGGTAAACAGGTGTGTAGGGGAGGGGGAGGTAAACAGGTGTGTAGGGGAGGGGGAGGTAAACAGATGTGTAGGGGAGGGGGAGGTAAACAGATGTGTAGGGGAGGGGAGGTAAACAGGTGTGTAGGGAGGGGGAGGTAAACAGTGTGTAGGGGAGGGGGAGGTAAACAGATGTGTAGGGGAGGGGGAGGTAAACAGGTGTGTAGGGGAGGGGGAGGTAAACAGGTGTGTAGGGGAGGGGAGGTAAACAGGATGTGTAGGGGGGGAGGTAAACAGATGTGTAGGGGAGGGGGAGGTAAACAGGTGTGTAGGGGAGGGGAGGTAAACAGGTGTGTAGGGGAGGGGAGGTAAACAGATGTGTAGGGGAGGGGGAGGTAAACAGGTGTGTAGGGGAGGGGGAGGTAAACAGTGTGTGTAGGAGAGGGGGAGGTAAACAGATGTGTAGGGGAGGGGGAGGTAAACAGGTGTGTAGGGGAGGGGGAGGTAAACAGGTGTGTAGGGGAGGGGGAGGTAAACAGATGTGTAGGGGAGGGGGAGGTAAACAGGTGTGTAGGGGAGGGGGAGGTAAACAGGTGTGTAGGGGAAGGGAGGTAAACAGATGTGTAGGGGTGGGGGAGGTAAACAGGTTTGTAGGGGAGGGGGAGGTAAACAGATGTGTAGGGGAGGGGAGGTAAATGTGTAGGAAGGTGAGGTAAAGGGGAGGGGGAGGTAAACAGATGTGTAGGGGAGGGGAGGTAAACAGGTGTGTGGGAGGGAGGGGTGGGGGGAGGTAAACAGGTGTGTAGGGGAGGGGAGGTAAACAGTTGTGTAGGGGAGGGGGAGGTAAACAGGTGTGTAGGGAGGGGGAGGTAAACAGGTGTGTAGGGGAGGGGGAGGTAAACATGTGTATAGGGGAAGGGGAGGTAAACAGGTGTGTAGGGGAGGGGGAGGTAAACAGGTGTGTAGGGGAGGGGGAGGTAAACAGGTGTGTAGGGGAGGGGGAGGTAAACAGATGTGTAGGGGGGGGAGGTAAACAGTGTGTAGGGGGGGGGAGGTAAACAGGTGTGTAGGGGAGGGGGAGGTAAACAGGTGTGTAGGGGAGGGGGAGGTAAACAGGTGTGTAGGGGAGGGGGAGGTAAACAGGTGTGTAGGGGAGGGGAGGTAAACAGGTGTAGGGAGGAAAACAGGTGTGTAGGGAGGGGGGAGGTAAACAGTGTGTAGGGGAGGGGGAGGTAAACAGGTGTGTAGGGGAGGGGGAGGTAAACAGGTGTGTAGGGGAGGGGGAGGTAAACAGATGTGTAGGGGAGGGGGAGGTAAAACAGGTGTGTAGGGGAGGGGGAGGTAAACAGGTGTGTAGGGGAGGGGGAGGTAAACAGATGTGTAGGGGAGGGGGAGGTAAACAGGTGTGTAGGGAGGGGGAGGTAAACAGATGTGTAGGGGAGGGGGAGGTAAACAGGTGTGTAGGGGAGGGGGAGGTAAAACAGGTGTGGTAGGGGAGGGGGAGGGAAACAGGTGTGTAGGGGAGGGGGAGGTAAACAGATGTGTAGGGGAGGGGGAGGTAAACAGGTGTGTAGGGGAGGGGGAGGTAAACAGATGTGTAGGGGAGGGGGAGGTAAACAGATGTGTAGGGGAGGGGAGGTAAACAGGTGTGTAGGGGAGGGGGAGGTAAACAGGTGTGTAGGGGAGGGGGAGGTAAACAGATGTATAGGGAGGGGAGAGGTAAACAGATGTGTAGGGGAGGGGGAGGTAAACAGGTGTGTAGGGGAGGGGGAGGTAAACAGGTGTGTAGGGGAGGGGGAGGTAAACAGATGTGTAGGGGAGGGGAGGTAAACAGGTGTGTAGGGGAGGGGAGGTAAACAGGTGTGTAGGGGAGGGGGAGGTAAACAGGTGTGTAGGGGAGGGGAGGTAAACAGGTGTGTAGGGGAGGGGGAGGTAAACAGGTGTGTAGGGGAGGGGGAGGTAAACAGATGTGTAGGGGAGGGGGAGGTAAACAGGAGTGTAGGGGAGGGGGAGGTAAACAGGTGTGTAGGGGAGGGGGAGGTAAACAGGTGTGTAGGGGAGGGGGAGGTAAACAGGTGTGTAGGGGAGGGGGAGGTAAACAGGTGTGTAGGGGAGGGGGAGGTAAACAGATGTGTAGGGGAGGGGGAGGTAAACAGATGTGTAGGGGAAGGGGGAGGTAAACAGGTGTGTAGGGGAGGGGAGGTAAACAGGTGTGTAGGGGAGGGGGAGGTAAACAGGTGTGTAGGGGAGGGGGAGGTAAACAGGTGTGTAGGGGAGGGGGAGGTAAACAGATGTGTAGAGGAGGGGGAGATAAACAGGTGTGTAGGGGAGGGGGAGGTAAACAGATGTGTAGGGGAGGGGGAGGTAAACAAGGTGTGTAGGGAGGGGGAGTAAAAGTGTAGGGGAGGGGGAGGTAAACAGGTGTGTAGGGAGGGGGGGAGGTAAACAGATGTGTAGGGGAGGGGGAGGTAAAACAGGTGTGTAGGGGAGGGGGAGGTAAACAGTGTGTGGAGGGGGGTAACAGTTGGGGAGGAGGTAAACAGTGTGTAGAGGAGGGGGAGGATAAACAGGTGTGTAGGGGAAGGGGAGGTAAACAGGTGTGTAGGGGAGGGGGAGGTAAACAGGTGTGTAGGGGAGGGGGGAGGTAAACAGTGTGTAGAGGGAGGGGGAGTAAACAGGTGTGTAGGGGAAGGGGAGGTAAACAGATGTGTAGGGGAGTGGGAGGTAAACAGGTGTGTAGGGAGGGGGAGGTAAACAGATGTGTAGGAGGGGGAGGTAAACGGTGGTGGGAGATAAATAAGTGTGTAGGGGAGGGGGAGGTAAACAGGTGTATAGGGGGAGGGGGAGGTAAACAGATGTGTAGGGGAGGGGGAGGTAAATAGGTGTGTGTAGGGGAGGGGGAGGTAAACAGGTGTGTAGGGGAGGGAGAGGTAAACAAGGTGTGTAGGGGAGGAGGAGGTAAACAGATGTGTAGGGGAGGGGGATGTAAACAGATGTGTAGGGGATGGGAAGGTAAACAGGTGTGTAGGGGAGGGGGAGGTAAATAGGTGTGTATGGGAGGGGGAGGTAAACAGGTGTATCGGTAGGGGAGGGGGAGGTAAACAGGTGTGTAGGGGAGGGGGAGGTAAACAGATGTGTAGGGGAGGGGGAGGTAAACAGGTGTGTAGGGGAGGGGGAGGTAAACAGATGTGTAGGGGAGGGGGAGGTAAACAGATGTGTAGGGAAAGGGGAGGTAAACAGGTGTGTAGGGGAGGGGGAGGTAAACAGGTGTGTAGGGGAGGGGGAGGTCAACAGATGTGTAGGGAAGGGAGAGGTAAATAGGTGTGTAGGGGAGGGGGAGGTAAACAGATGTGTCGGGGAGGGGGAGGTAAATAGGTGTGTAGGGGAGGGGGAGGTAAACAGGTGTGTAGGGGATGGGGAGGTAAACAGGTGTGTAGGGGATGGGGAGGTAAACAGGTGTGTAGGGGAGGGGGAGGTAAACAGATGTGTAGGGGAGGGGGAGGTAAACAGGCGTGTAGGGGAGGGGGAGGTAAACAGGAGTGTAGGGGAGGGGGAGGTAAACAGATGTGTAGGGGAGGGGGGAGGTCAACAGGTGTGTAGGGGAGGGGAGGTAAATAGGTGTATAGGGGAGGGGGAGGTAAATAGGTGTGTAGGAAAGGGGGAGGTAAATAGGTGTGTAGGGGAGGGGGAGGTAAACAGGTGTGTAGGGGAGGGAGAGGTAAACAGGTGTGTAGGGGAGGGGGAGGTAAACAGATGTGTAGGGGAGGGGGAGGTAAACAGATGTGTAGGGGAGGGGGAGGTAAATAGGTGTGTAGGGCAGGGGGAGGTAAACAGGTGTGTAGGGGAGGGGGAGGTAAACAGATGTGTAGGGGAGGGGAGGTAAACAGATGTGTAGGGGAGGGGAGGTAAATAGGTGTTTAGGGGAGGGGGAGGTAAACAGGTGTATAGGGGAGGGGGAGGTAAACAGATGTGTAGGGAGGGGGAGGTAAACAGGTGTGTAAGGGAGGGGGAGGAAAACAGATGTGTAGGGGAGGGGGAGGTAAACAGGTGTATAGGGGAGGGGGAGGTAAACAGGTGTGTAGGGGAGGGGGAGGTAAACAGTTGTGTAAGGGAGGGGCAGGCAAACAGATGTGTAGGGGAGGGGCAGGTACACAGATGTGTAGGGGTGGAGGAGGTACACAGGTGTGTAGTTGAGGGAGGGGTACACCCATGGGGGTAAGACTTCCTTTTGCACTCCCACTCGAATTTGTTAAAATTATGTTTTGTGTATTATTGTTGACTTATCCAATCATAGAAATATAACGGGACACAGATTTTGAAGTGTTTTCCATGCTTTGCGACATGTTGATCCTGCAACCAGCCCCTCCCCTTCCAAACTACCAACATATCTTTATTTTGCCTGGTCCGCCTTTTTTATTTTTGACTGATGTTTCAGGACTATAGGCCTATCACTACAAATAATCCTACAATGATTATAATAGTCTGACACAGTTTCTGATGAAGTTTCCAGTCTTTGTACAACTGGCCGTCCGTGTCAAACTCGCATGCTGAAGAAACTGATGTTTCCTGAACCGCAACATCGATGAAAACAATAAATTAACAAAATACTCTTTAGTTTTCAAACATGTTGATAATCGGCAATATTACCCGTTTGTGACACATGAACCTCCCCAATATGTCCTCCTGGGAATCGTCACTTCTGGATAAACTCCTACTTGCGTCAGAAACACGCTGACCACATTGTAATGGAGACGAATCATTTAAATAAATAATTGAAATCTTAATAAGTGTTATCTTCCATTGTGTTGTGATTGGTAATAGTTGAGTGAGTTAAGTGTGTTGTAGGGAAAAGAGAAGAGCACTGACATTTTAGAGAAAAAATTATTTTCATAGATTTAATTTTTACCCCCTAAAAAGACAAGCCCCATTTTTTCTGATCCTCTTAGACACTTGGGGGTACCAACCTCCAGTAAATTTGAGTGGGGGGTGGAAAAGGAAGTCTTTCCGTCTTGATTAATTTGAAGCTGGTAAAAGAAAAAAACAAAATACTACACACATCATCACTTATCATCTACTGCCTGATTGTCTTTATAGTTTTACTGACACAGTATTTGACAGACACAGACATATTATGATCTATGGTCCCCACTGTGGTTGCCTACCTGACATTTAGTGTGTACGATCGATCTGTTAATAAGGCAGAGATCTGGTCAGGTTGAATTAAGGTTTCTCTTAGTTTCTAGCCAAGGTTTTCTGACCTGTGGGCCAGGTATTAATCACACAGGTAGGTGGGAGACAGTGAGTAAACAGTTTTGATTCTGATCAGTAGCATTGTCTTTGATGTTAAATGTCATCTACGTTTCACATGGGACAGCAGATCCTACCAGAGGCATGTATCAGTATTGATTACTCTAGCCTACACTCAAAACATGGACCATCATACAAAGTCAGTTATATCTAATGTCTGATTGTGTGCATTATGTAAATCACTCTGGAAAAATAACAAAATTCAAAATAAATCTGTCCTTTTTATTCTGTTCTGTCAGCAAGACTCATCAAAACATGTGGAATAATGGTAGACTTTCCAGGGACCCAGCATAGGTTTTAGGAGATTGTTAAAATGACATGACTTGAGTATGAATTGCCAGGCGTTATAGTGATTGTGAAGAATCATTTTTAGTTTGGATTGCATGATGCCACCATCACTGTACAATGGGAGACTTCCAACATAAATAATACCATTTTGTCATCTTGAAGCTGCCATATTAGATTATTCAAAGCCAGAGATAGCAGGTCCTTCTTAAGTTTTTAATTAAAAAATATAGTATCGGCTCCCTGAAGTAAATTAACAAAAATAAGTTTTAAGTAGAACTAGCAAACTATATTTAGATCTTTAAATGGATGAAAGATTTTCAATTTCATTCAAGGACTGATCTTTAGCATATGTTTAGAAGATTAACTTTGACCTTGCAGAACAACTGTTTCAAGAAACCATAACTTTACGAACAATTTGATACCATCTGTCTAAGGATGTCTGACAGTCTTTAGGGAACTTGTCCTGAGAAATAACCCGTATAGGGATGCCTGACTGTCTTTAGGGACAACTTGTCCTGAGAAACCACCTGTCTAGGGATGCCTGACTGTCTTTAGGGACAACTTGTCTAGAGAAACCAAGTGTCTAGGGATGCCTGACTGTCTTTAGGGACAACTTGTCCTAAGAAATCAACTGTCTAGGGATGCCTGACTGTCTTTAGGGAGAACTTGTCCTGAGAATCCTCCTGTCTGGGGATGTCTGGTTGCCTTTAAGGAGAACTTGTCCTGGGAAACCAACTGTCTAGGGATGCCTGACTGTCTTTAGGGACAACTTGTCTTAGAAACCACCTGTCTAGGGATGCCTGACTGTCTTTAGTGAGATCTTGTCTAGAGAAACCACCTGTCTAGGGATGCCTGACTGTCTTTAGGGACAACTTGTCCTGAGAAACCACCTGTCTAGGGATGTCTGACTGTCTTTAGGGACAACTTGTCATGAGAAACCAAGTGTCTAGGGATGCCTGACTGTCTTTAGTGAGAACTTGTCTAGAGAAACCAAGTGTCTAGGGATGCCTGACTGTCTTTAGTGAGAACTTGTCTAGAGAAACCAAGTATTTAGGGATGCCTGACTGTCTTTAGTGGGATCTTGTCTAGAGAAACCAAGTATTTAGGGATGCCTGACTGTCTTAAGTGAGAACTTGTCTAGAGAAACCATGTGTCTAGGGATGCCTGACTGTCTTTAGTGAGAACTTGTCCTGAGAATCCTCCTGTCTAGGGATGTCTGGGTGTCTTTAGGGAGAACTTGTCCTGAGAATCCTCCTGTCTGGGGATGTCTGGTTGCCTTTAAGGAGAACTTGTCCTGAGAAACCATCTGTATAGGGATGACAGACTGTCTTTAGGGACAACTTGTCCTGAGAAACCACCTGTCTAGGGATGCCTTAACTGTCTTTAAGGACTGCCGTGTTGTGTCCTCTGAAGTTGTCCTAGGAGAGAGCTTGTTACAATATAGATTAACATATGATATTGCCTTCCCTGTACAACATTCAACAACCAGAGTTTCTTCTTCAATGCTGCATGATTGTCTGTAGGGAAAACCCGCCTTTCAAAGAGCCTATCCAGAGGAAAGTCTTATAATCAGTGACTTTTATTTACCATCTCTTTGAAAATTTACTAAAACTTTCTAATTAATTGCATCATGATTGGATTAATCAGCTACAAATTCTGCTTTTTCTGGAGAGATCTGCTTGTCATTTACAGAAATAGAATCTTCTGGTTTGAGTGTATATTATCTAGAACATCATTCTCAGATCTTCAGAATCAGCCTACTACACAGGAAGTACTTCAGAAGGATCCATTACATATCTGGTGTCAGACAGGCAGTGGATCGGGAGCAGTTACCATTTATGGAGAATAATAGATTATACACCGAAGCACACACTGCTGATGTTGTACATAATTTATTCACAGATTTCCTTTATTCTGAAGCCTTTCCTTGGATCATTGAGATAGAATTCACTTTTTTTGTCACATTTTCAGAAAGCTGCGATCAATACTGTGTCAGGTAGATGTGGCTGTTGTCTCTGTTCCTTCTCAGACAGATATACTGGGCTAAATCTATAAACTCCAACCTTCACAGGAATAGATTCTCAGTTAAATAGTTAAAAAAGCACTAAAACTATTGGAAAAGAGAGAAACATTTTCTCTAGATAACGCCGCAGTCTCTTCATAACCTTCTTATTGGTGAACCTTGCTGATGCTACAATTAGTGAGATCATCACAAGTCTAAAAGCTAAAAGAACTTTAATTAATACATATATACATGTTACATATGTAACTACCACCTGTCAATAACTACCACCTGATTCCATTTACCACCTGTTTATAACTACTCCCTGTTTTAATATACTGATAAACACCTGTCTATAACTACCAGCTGTCTATATCTATATATACACCACCTGTCTATACCTATATACCACCTGTCTATACATGTATACCATTTGTCTATACCTTTATACCACCTGTCTATACCGACCACCTGTCCATACCTACCACCTGTCTATACCTACCACCTGTCTATACCTACCACCTGTTTATATATATATATCCTTTGGACGGCCGTAACGTATTTATGCGTAATTATGCATTTGCCCCATTTCATGCACCCTTCTGGAGCCCCACTGAGACCGTTAAAAACTAAATACTAGTTTTTTGAAAAGAAGATGTTCATCCCTATATAGCATGTCAATATCGATTCGGTCATTGCATTAGTGACGTCACAAATCACCTTTGAACATGCCCAAATAAGTCAAAAATTGAGGTCTGAAAACGGATTTTTAGTGTGTGCCCGGAAACCTGTCGTTGTGAGCTTAATTATCAAGATACAGACATGCAGATGGTCTTAAACGATAGAAGAGATATCAAAGTAAGAGAAAATAGAGAGAAAGGGGAAAGGAAGGGGAAAATAGCACCGATTTCCCACGCGCAGGTTTCTGCCTTCCATGACCCGTGCGTGGTGACCTTTAGGGGACTTCCGGTGACTGTTTTTACTTGTTTGTAGTGTGTGCTGTTTGTTATCATCGTGAAAATGGCATCAAACCGTAATCTAGATGCAAACTGCTTTCATAGATGGCATTTGTAATAACCTACTATCAAAATTGAGTCAAGTTCGAATCCTGCCGGCTGTCGAAAGGATATACAACCTGTCTATACCTTAGAACACCTGTCTATACATGTATACCATTTGTCTATACCTTTATATCATCTGTCTATACTTATATACTACCTGTGTATACCTACCACTGTGTATACCTACCACCTGTCTATATCTATCACCTGTCTATATCTACCAACTGTTTATACCTACCACCTGTCTACACCTACCGCCTGTCTATACCTACCAGCTGTCTATACCGACCACCTGTCTACAACTACCACCTGTCTATACCCACTGTCTGTCTATACCCACTGTCTGTCTATACCTGCCACCTGTCTATACCTACCACCTGTCTACAACTACCACCTGTCTATAACTACCACCTGCCTACAACTACCACCTTTCTATACCTACCACCTGTCTATACCTACCACCTGTCTATACCTACCACCTGTTTATAACTACCACATATCCATGACTTCCACCTGTCTTTAACTACCACCTGTCTATACCCACTGTCTGTCTATACCTACCACTTGTGTATAACTACCACCTGTCTATACCTACCACCTGTCTATACCTATATACCACTTGTCTATACCTTTATTCCACCTGTCTATACCTTTATACCACCTGTCTATACTTATATACTACCTGAGTATACCTACCACCTGTCTATACCTAACACCTGTCTTTTACTACCACCTGTCCATAACTACCACCTGTGTATACCTTCCACCTGTCTATACCTTCCACCTGTCTATATCTACCACCTGTCTATACCTACCATCTGTCTAGACCTACCACCTGTCTATACCTACCACTTGTCTATACCCACCACCTGTCTATACCTACCACCTGTAAATACCTACCACCAGTCTATACCTACCACCTGTCTATAATTACCACCTGTGTATACCTACCACCTGTGTATACCTACCACTTGTCTATACCTACCACCTGTCTATACCTACCACCTGTCTATACCTACCACCTGTCTATACCTACCACCTGTCTATACCTACCACCTGTCTATACCTACCAACTGTCTATACCTACCACATGTCTATAACTACCACCTGTCTATACCTACCACCTGTCTATACCTACCACCTGTCTATACCTACCACCTGTCTATACCTACCACCTGTCTATACCTACCACCTGTCTATACCTACCACCTGTCTATACCTACCACCTGTCTATACCTACCACCTGTCTATACCTACCACCTGTCTATACCTACCACCTGTCTATACCTACCACCTGTCTATACCCACTGTCTGTCTATACCTACCACTTGTGTATAACTACCACCTGTCTATACCTACCACCTGTCTATACCTATATACCACTTGTCTATACCTTTATTCCACCTGTCTATACCTTTATACCACCTGTCTATACTTATATACTACCTGTGTATACCTACCACCTGTCTATACCTAACACCTGTCTTTTACTACCACCTGTCCATAACTACCACTTGTGTATACCTTCCACCTGTCTATACCTTCCACCTGTCTATATCTACCACCTGTCTATACCTACCATCTGTCTAGACCTACCACCTGTCTATACCTACCACTTGTCTATACCCACCACCTGTCTATACCTACCACCTGTAAATACCTACCACCAGTCTATACCTACCACCTGTCTATAATTACCACCTGTGTATACCTACCACCTGTGTATACCTACCATCTGTATATACCTGCCACTTGTCTATACCTACCACCTGTGTATACCTACCACCTGTCTATACCTACCACCTGTCTATATGTACCACCTGTCCATACCTACCACCTGTCCATACCTACCACCTGTTTATAACTACCACCTATCCATATCTTCCATCTGTCTATAACTACCACCTGTTTATACCCACTGGCTGTCTATACCTACCACCTGTCTATACCTACCACCTGTCTATACCTACCACCTGTCTATATCTACAACCTGTCTATACCTACCACCTGTCTATACCTACCACCTGTTTATAACTACCACTTATCCATGACTTCCACCTGTCTATAACTACCACCTGTCTATACCCACTGTCTGTCTATACCTACCACTTGTCTATAACTACCACCTGTCTATATCTATATAAATGACCTGTCTATACCTATATACCACCTGTCTATACCTATATACCACTTGTCTATACCTTTATACCACCTGTCTATACCTTTATACCACCTGTCAATATTTATATACTACCTGTTAATACCTACCACCTGTCTATACCTAACACCAGTCTTTAACTACCACCTGTACATAACTACCACCTGTCTATACCTACCACCTGTCTATACCTACCACCTGTCTATAACTACCACCTATCCATAACTACCACCTGTCTATAACTACCACCTGTCTATACTTATATACTACACCTGTGTATACCTACCACCTGTCTATAACTACCACCTGTCTATACCCATTGTCTGTCTATACCTACCACTTGTCTATAACTACCACCTGTCTATATCTATATAAATGACCTGTCTTTACTTATATACCACCTGTCTATACCTACCACCTGTCTATACCTAACACATGTCTTTAACTACCACCTGTCTATACCTGCCACCTGTGTATACCTACCACCCGTCTATACCTACCACCTGTCTATAACTACCACCTGTGTATACCTACCACCTGTCTATACCTACCATCTGTCTATACCTAACACATGTCTTTAACTACCACCTGTCTATACCTACCATCTGTCTATACCTACCACCTGTCTATACCTACCATCTGTCTATACCTAACTTATGTCTTTAACTACCACCTGTCTATACCTGCCACCTGACTATAACTACCAACTGTCTATAACTACCACCTGTCTATACCTACCATCTGTCTATACCTACCACCTGTCTATACCTACCACTTGGCTATACATAGCTCTGTCTAAACCTACCACCTGTCTATAACTACCACCTGTCTATATCCAACACCTGTCTATACCTACCACCTGTCTATAACTTCCACCTGTCCATAACTACCACCTGTCTATACCTACCACCTGTAAATACCTACCACCTCTCTATACCTACCACCTGTCTATAATTACCACCTGTGTATACCTACCACCTGTCTATACCTACCACCTGTGTATACCTACCACTTGTCCATACCTGCCACCTGTCTATACCTACCACCTGTCTATACCTACCATCTGTCTATACCTACCACCTATCTATATCTACCACCTGTCTATACCTACCATCTGTCTATACCTGCCACCTGTCTATACCTGCCACCTGTGTATACCTGCCATCTGTCTATACCTACCACCAGTCTATACCTACCACCTGTCTATACCTACCACCTGTCTATAACTACCACCTGTCTACACCTACCACCTATCTATTTCTACCACCTGTCTATACCTACCATCTGTCTATACCTGCCACCTGTCTATACCTATCACCTTTCGATACCTACCACCTGTCTATACCTACCATCTGTCTATACCTACCACCTGTCTATACCTACCATCTGTCTATAACTACCACCTGTCTATACCTGCCACCTGTCTATACCTACCACATGTTTAAACCTACCACCTGTCTAAACATACTACCTGTGTATACCTACCACCTGTCTATACCTACCACCTGTCTATATCTACCACCTATCTATACCCACCATCTGTCTATACCTACCATCTTTCTATACCTACCACCTGTCTATATCTAACACCTGTGTATACCTACCACCTGTCTTTATCTACCACCTGTCTATATCTACCACCTGTCTATACCTACCACCAGTCTACACCTACCACCTGTCTATATCTACCACCTGTCTAAACCTACCACCTGTATATACCTACCACCTGTCTATAACTACCACCTGTCTTACCTACCACCTGTCTATAACTACAACCTATCTATACCTACCACCTGTCCATACCTACCACCTGTCTATACCTATCACCAGTCTATACCTACCACCTGTCTATAACTACCACATGTATATACTTACCACCAGTCTATATCTGCCATCTGTCTATTCCTGCCACCTGTCTATACCTACCACCTGTCCATACCTACCAACTGTCTATAACTACCACCAGTGTATACCTACCACCTGTCTATAACTACCACCAGTGTATACCTACCACCTGTCTATAACTATCACCTGTCTATACCTAACCTGTCTATTCCTGCCACCTGTCTATACCTACCACCAGTCTATACCTACCACCTGTCTATAACTACCACATGTATATACTTACCACCAGTCTATATCTCCCACCTGTCTATTCCTGCCACCTGTCTATATCTCCCACCTGTCTATTCCTGCCACCTGTGTATATCTGCCACCTGTCTATATCTCCCACCTGTCTATTCCTGCCACCTGTGTATATCTGCCACCTGTCTGTACCTATCACCTGTCTATACCTGCCACCTGTCTATATCTCCCACCTGTCTATTCCTGCCACCTGTGTATATCTGCCACCTGTCCATACCTATCCCTATTAAGCACAAGCCTTATAATTGTAGTATTATTGTATACTGAAGTACAATCTATAGGATAAAGTAATTATAACAAAGCGGTGAAGTGTCCTCTCAACAGTTTAATTGTATTTTATCTATGTATAGTACTAATGTACTGGGAGCTGTATAAGCTGTTTATACAGGGTATCATACAATGTCTCTGTAATCTGTGGCCATGGTCAATATTGACAGTAGGGAAGTCTAGTTGAGGGATCAATACCATGGTTATAGACTGTCCTCACATACTGCTAATATACTGTACATCTGGTCTGGGTCTCTACAAACAGGGATACAGGTGTGTTGTCACATCAAACAGGGATACAGGTGTGTTGTCACATCAAACAGGGATACAGGTGTGTTGTCACATTAAATATCCAATATATATCTCCTCCCTACAAACAGGGATTCAGATGTGTTTTGACATCAAATGTCTACACAACATTGATCTCTTTACACACTTGTTGGAGTGGTTGAGAACATGGTTGACATTGCTCTCGATACAGGAGATTGATGAAACTCTATATGTATCTTAATTGAGGTGTGAGACCTTTGTCTCTAGACTACAAGCGTATCGTCTTGGTTTTAGACCATACTATCTGGACTTAAGGACTAGGGCTGATACAGTAGCTGGATAAAACTCTAGATGTATCTTTCTAATTTAAGACAATACTCTTAGACTAGAATTCAAGGACTATGACTGATTTATCTTCTTGGTTTTCGGCCACGTTCTCTAAGACTCCAAGGACTTAAAATAGCTGATACAGTAGATGGGTGAAACTCTTTATGTATCTTCCTGGTTTAGGAACATGCTCTTTAGACTGAAATTTGATGCAGTATCCAATTTCAGTTCTGAGTAAGGGCTTGATTTGAGGTCCTGTGATAGTGTTCGACTGGTTAGCTCATTGCCAGTATAATGTGAACAGGTGGGGTGTATTGGTTGATGTCTTCGGCAGCATGCTTCAGTGATATAGCACTATAAAAAGGGCAAGAGTTCCACTATACAAGAAGACACAATGTGAACATACCACAGTCTCCCAAAACACACACCTCGCACTTCACACATGCTACACACAGCATACATGGGAGTCCGTCCTTACATAACCATGGCTGTTCATACATTCTGTAGGAGGTTAAGTAATCAATGTTCATTCTTTATACATACAACTGTACAATAGTATATATTTCTAATTTTCCATTTGCATCTGACACAGTGGAGCCTAGAGTCATTTATGCATTTATCACATATGGGTTGGAGAAAAGACAGAGTATCTGGGAAAAAAAGTCATAAACCCATTAGGGAACTGCCTCCATGTGGGCTTTAACATGTAACCCAGAGCTGAAAAGTTGTTATAATGTCAGTATGATTATTTTACCAAATGCAAAATGGTTTACAGTAAAACCTTTGACCACTTCTGTATAAAGACCACCAGCTTACCAAGACCGGACTTTTCAGGGTCCCAAATGATTGGATTTATAACACATGACCTGTATATAAAGACCACCTGTCTATACACACCACTTTTTCCTTGTCCCTTTGCTGGTCTTTATTGACAGGTTTGACTGCATTATAGCTAGTGGTCAGCTCATCTTAATTATCGACCAGTGTCACCTGCTCCTTTAAAAAGATCAATGAAATATAAAATGATAGGTAAAGAGAAAGTGTATGCAATGCTTACCGTGTAGTTACGTAAAATGAACCATGTACTTATCAGATATTGTACTGGGGGAGCTAGAAAAATGCTAAAATTAGTATTTGTTTAGCGATGATTGAGCTTTTTCTGTTCTTTTCTGAACAGTAAATGAACAACAAAGTAATATTGCATGAATACAATTGAATACAAAGTTTAAGCTATGTGTATGTATTTTAAAACACAGCTGTTTGCAGAGTGTCTTCATGTACCAAATTAGATTTGACCTAGAACTTCCTTGTAAATGGTATAAGACATTAGTACAGACCTTTTGGCTGCATGAAACAGGCAGCAATTACTCTGATTTGGCTGTAAATTGGAGCAGCCTTGTGAATACAATAACTACTTATTACCAAACAGATACAGACCATTAACCTGTCATGATGTGTTATAATGTAAAAGTTGGTAAGTTAATGCCGGAATATCTCCGAGGTTCCGCTGTGTCGGCAATTATAATTGTTACATTGATGGCACATCTGTGGAAAAGATCATTAAGGATTTCAAAGAAATTGCTTAATTATGTTGATCTTCAAAAAAGATCGAGATATACCAACTCTACTGCACTTCTATGATAAAAATAGGTATTTATATTGAGTTATTTAAATATAAGTGTAAATTTTCATTATTTCTATGATTCTGTTTATTTTCAATTAAGCTATTTTAACAAGAATTTTCTGGTCGATGAAAATTAAGTAGCATTTCACATACATTAAATGTTATTAGGTAATAATTAATCATTAACATGATAGTTGTCAAAATGTCTGTATATCAGAGTAAAATCAGAATAATACAGAAACTTAGATGGTGGGCAATTCAAATCACTTTTCATCTGTGGTCCATCATCCTTCCGTCCGTCCAGCCCGTCCAGCCGTCCGTCTGTTAACAATTCTTCTTATCACTATTTCTCAGAAAGTACAGATCATTCTCAAATTTCATATGCATGTAGGTTCCCCTAGGGCCCTAGTTGTGCATATAGCATTTTGGGTTCAATTGCTCAACAAGATGGTTGTTAAGCAGCCATCTAAGATTTTTTGTACTGAAGGGATCATTCTCATATTTGTAGGTTTTCCCTAGGGCCCTAGTTGTGCATATTGTGATTGGGACCAATCTGTCAACAAGTTGGCTGCCGGGTAGCCATCTTTGATTTTTATATAAGGTAAAGTTTGTTTTTGCTATTTCTCAGAAAGTAATGAACCGATCATTCTCAAATTTCATATGTGGGATTTGCTAGGGCCCTAGTTGTGCATAAGGCATTTTGGGACCATATGAATCGATCAACAAGATGGGGTCCAAATTGGTCCATTTAACACAAGTTTTGATACCTGTGTAAAAGACCACTTTGGAATAAATTAAAGACTTTTAATAGACTTTTAATCTTGGTTCATTTGGTGGTCTATATAGACAGGTGAATAAAGACTTTTAATCTTGGTTCTTTTGGTGGTCTATATAGACAGGTGAATAAAGACATTTAATCTTGGTTCTTTTGGTGGTCTATATAGACAGGTGAATAAAGACATTTAATCTTGGTTCTTTTGGTGGTCTATATAGACAGGTGAATAAAGACTTTTAATCTTGGTTCTTTTGGTGGTCTATATAGACAGGTGAATAAAAACTTTTAATCTTGGTTCTTTTGGTGGTCTATATAGACAGGTTTGGCTGTATATTGATACATTGTGCATCAAGAGTGAAGTAGTATGCCACCTGTCAGCTTAAGTCTGCAGCTCTGCTGACCAATCAAAATTAACCAAAGATTAATTTTTTTTGTTTAAATGTACAAACACAACCTGTGAAAATCACAGTATTCTCATTTTATATTGTCTTGCTTCATGTAGGTGTCCAGACTTTTGCATCAAACGCCCTGAATCTTCCTGGACCTTCCTGGGTCAGAGGGTCAACTCGTTTTAACTGATTACATGCAGAAAGATAAGAAGTGTGATAGGTTCTGATGGTCTATATATTACATTGATTACAGTGTTGGTAAAGAGTTCACTAGACTGTTAATACCACCTGATGCTGATCTGTTGTCTAGTAATACCCACCCATCCTTACTCAATGGTCGTTAAATGGAACAACACCATTCTTACACAGTAATATCATAGTAAAATTAGAGCAATACAATTTAATTTAGACTGAGGCTGCATGATGAGTTCAGATATAATGTGTTTAGGAGGAATTGTTCTAGGCGAACTTCTATTCACAATACAACGGATAGCGGATCAAATAAAGTTTTAAGGAAGCTTTTAGTAGCCAATCACAAATAAACATCAGTGAATTCCTGGTGTCTTGCAATCATTCTTTCAGAGTTTGAGTCAATGGCATTTTTAATTCCGTAAAACTCTATATTTTCCTTTAATGTTACATGCAGTAATTGGAGAATTCAAACTGAAAATTTAATTCCAGAAGGCCCCTATTTAATTAAAACTTGTCTTTCTGGAAAGCAATTTCATTTTGCCTCCACCTCTCTTAAACATGAATCAAGACATTTTTGAAGAGCAGTGAGCTGGTGTCACTTTTGTTATTGAAAACTTATAGCCAGTCTTGATGTGTTATTGTTTCATAAATCATTAAATATTAAACTCCAAATTAAATTATTTTCCTTTTAATTAATTTCTGTGATCCTTATAGCTAATACATCATGAAATTTAAAAAAAAACCCACTTTTTCCTGATAGTTTATCAGAGAATTCTCAATATTTTGCATCCGCTGCTCTCATTGGCTTAATTATTATAATTAATATAGATAAAAAAATCTGAAATTCTTCAGTTATGTTGTACAGCTATGCTACATATGATAGAATTTTATATCATGATGGAATTCAATGAGTGTTTAGCATTGTTTTGTCATACAGGAACTTCTTCGTCCCTGAAATGTTATAATGGATTGTTCCATTATTTAAATTGGAAGAGTCTAAATGTGTTTTCAGGGGCTTAATTATTAGTTTTGTTTTTTTGCTTTTTTGACTGTTTGTCTTGGGCTTTGCTTCATGAAAAGATAAGGACAGTGCAAACATGCCATGTAAATTATAACTGTTGTGGAACTTACAATTGCAAGGTATATCATTATGTACATAATTAAGGATGACAAATCATGGAAGGCTTGATTATGTCAATATAACTTTTCCTTTCACTGATCAATGCTTACCTTTATTGATATCTTTTGTAACACAATGACTTGGATGTGAATCATTTAAAAAACCAAAATGGTGAATTTCATATATTAAAAATCTCTGGGATCTGTGAGACAAGATTCACAGTAATTGTGGTTAAAATGATGTGACATATTAAACATAAAAGTGCGGATCACCTCTACAGCATGGAGATGTGTGGCGCCATGGATGGTAGATTCGGTAAGATTGTGGTAAACGGGATAGCAGTGACAGTGGAGGTCGATAGATAGTCTACACATAAAAAACACAAATTACGGATGTTCAAAGGCTCTTTGCAGGACCAGTGTATGATAGATTATCCTAACTATATTTTAATTGCACATTTACCTTTAAAACATGCAATATTGCATTTAATTTAGTGTGTGGGATGAATTTACGCTATGTCTTCAAAACTATAACCTCTTTAACAATATACTACAGAAACCTATCCGCAGCTTTCTTCTCACAATGCATTGTTATTGAGACCATCTTAATAATTAAATGATCCACTACCTCTCTGAAATGCTTTTATTTTTTAAAAAGGGAATAACGTAGAACAAGTTTGATAATTTTGTAGAGTTATGTCGCTAAAGTTAATAAGCTTACTGTTAATACTATACATATCATCACCTTCTGAACAATTTAATTATAATGAATTAAATGTTGATTTTCATAATGTGGGTCGTCTTATGTTTCTGGCTGTCATTCTAATATCTGTGCATTAGCTGACAATCACTGCACCAGACGGAAAAACAGCAAAAAGTCAATCTTCACTCTGAAGATAGCTTATGTAGGATAAATTTTGCATTTGTTTTGGTGTTGTCACCCCATACTAGACCATCAATTTAAATTTTCATATGTTATTATTGTTTTTTAATGAAACTTAATATAATATGTTTTGGAATGCATTGTCCAGTTTAGTTTTCTGGCCTATAAACACTTTTCCAACAAACATCTGATATTAGTCAATCAGTTACTGTGATTTAACTTATATTTTCCCACTTTCCCAAGACTAACTGCATATATGGGTCATAATTAATGAAGTGAGATAAGTATTGATCTAAGAAAAATCAGACACTGTGACATAGGTGTCCTTTGATCTACTAAATCAATAAACAAGAACAAAAAACATGTCTTGTTTCTGGATCCAATGATACAACACTAAAACTTAAAAATCTGGTTAACCCAGACGCTTGTAATGTATAATGAATGTGTTGTGAACGCAACCTTAAGACCATTCTTTGACCTTGAGCTACTAAATGAAAAAATGAAGTGCATGTTCTTATACATATGGAACTTTCTATTTGTGTTGATTTGTATGTAGGTGAAAAGTATTGTGTCATATTATGAAGCCTGGAACTTTGAACTATTGTCATAAACTATGAGTTATTCTTAAAGACACACTACCTTTCCGGAGCAAAACATTAATAACATCAGAAAATATATTAGGATGGCCAACTAAGACGACCCGCGTTATGAAAATTAACATGTTATTTTAATCAAATTGTTTAGACATACATTTAGTATTAACTTTAAGTTAATAACTTTTTGCAATTCTACAAAATTATCAATCTAATTTTACATTCCCATTTAAAAAAATTAAAAGCCGTTTAGAAATGTAGCGGGCCTTTATTATAGTTATGTTACTGACCTTGAGTGTAAACTTTGCTAAGACTTATAAAAAGCTTTTTAAAGTTAAAAAGTGTCTTTGTGAGATTGAATTTAATTTTCATGAGGTTAATGTCTGTACATACAAATTTAGAAAGGCTTAAGTATCCTATATATATAGACTTATGAGCTGTTTCTGGCAGTGAATGAATCTTGTTTTATTCATACTAAATTATATGCTCAAAGGGAATGTTATTTTTGTAATATATTTATTTGAAATTGTCAAGAGATTATAAGGATCATCCCTAAGGAACTTTAGCGTATTTACTGAAGCGTGAAAAAAAAAAATCTCAGTACTTAGACTTTGGGAGACTACAAAAAATATTGATAATAAAAAGCAAATAAGAATTATTTTTTTTTAAAGTAAAGATTAATTGTTAAAGTATCAAGCTCTACTTTAATTGGCTTGCAAAACCTCTATGGTATTAGTAGTCATGTTTGAAATATTATTTTTAGATTTTACAAAAGATATAACTTATTTTTGTTTTGCTTGTTAAATGTACCCTATTGACAGCCAGGGTGATCATTTAAGGACATGTCAGGTTTGTTGATGGAATAAAAAGTAAAGTTCCTTGATAAAAATGTCTGAGCAGCAGTCAGTATCCGGAAACTGGCCAAAATGAGGTTTTGAAAACTCACAATCCTAGAGTTGGAGGGATTGTGGTAAAATGTCTGGACATCTTAACCAATCGGCCACCAAGAGTTAGGACCATGGACAGGACATAATTATTTACAATACATGTACATATAAATGAATGGCTTAATTATTGTTATCTAGTAACATACATCTACATGCTCCCTAAATGTGTTAACATCCCAGACAGTCCTGTACATAAACATTCATTATAGTTTTGTATTAAGGATGAGTTTACTACATCACTTAACAGTTCCTGCATCAAAGTTATTCTTCTTTTGTGCTGAAAACGCTATTGACTTAACTTTTAGTCTTTAAAGTTAACTTTTATTATTTTTCAAAGTCAGTTTCCAATTAAAAAGCTGGTGGAGCTGTTTGCTAGGCAGAATTGCCATTGTGAGTTCAAACTTTAATTAGCAAGTTTTAGGATTGGGCAATAACTAAAGGTTCTTACCCACACTTTAAAGAGAGAAAAAGTCTATTTCCAAAATTGGAACCTGCCTTAAGTATTCGTCTAACAGCAGTAAACATGTTCAGTGTTATTAAGGTAGTGAAATTGGCTGTGTGCGTTTGTGTATCAACAGAAAGAAAAGAGCAACTGAAACATTGTCATTGCTTTAATGGCAGATATCTTCTGGATAAAGCTACCTAGAAAATTGGCTTAGTTATGATAAAAAGCTTAACTCATGTTTTATAATTTGATGGAACACAGGAAAACATGAGAAATGAAAATATGCAGACAAAAGATGGTATGCTAGGAAGTCAAAAGACATTATGAAAGGAAGAATTAGTTAGGCTTTACTTTTCTATTGAACTAGCCATAATTCAGGGTAAAACCACCCCATATAAGCAATATGAGACTGGCCTGGTACAGGGGTTGGTAAGTTGACAGGATCAATCATCAGTGATGAGGTAATTAATCTGTAAACATGTTCAGAGGTCTCTGGTTTCAGCCCCAGTCTGACGGAATGACCGAATTTCTCTTGGATTGCTTCTCAATTTTACATATAATGACTGAATTATGCAAATTATGTAGTGTTGTGCTTGTAGGTAAAATCAAGAAGCGTTCCAAAGAACAAATGAACATGGCAGTGATGGTTAGAATAAGTGAGTTACATGATGTTTAAATGGAGTTTCTACAAAGTATGGTACATGACACCTCCAAATGAGATTGTGGATGAACACAGTTATGGGTACTGTTTACCACCACAAGCGTAGATTTTGTGATTTTGACAGGGAAATATCTACCTAGCATATTTTTCATAAATTTCATGATTCATCAAGCCATAACTTGGTCAATGCTTGGCCAATTTTGTTCACCAAGCACTTAATGGAAAGATAAATTATTTCTCTGTAAGGTAAGATATGCATCAATGGTGTGTAGAGCCCATTTATTTAAAAAAAAAGGGTTTAAAAAAATAGGTCTGTTTTTCTCGACCGCCAAGTTCAAACCGTTGATATTATAATATATATATGTATACTGTTGGTGAAAAAATTTCGTGCCAGGTCCCTGTGATTGGCGTCTTACTAAATAATCCATAGAAGGTGATATTGTAGATTTGTCATAGAATTGGAGAACTCAAGAGTAAAAGATTCGGTGTATATGTGACTTCTACATATGTTCAAAGCATTGGTTTATAGTTTGTGGAGCAATTGGTCATGTTACCACACCAGTCAGATTTCTGTGAGGGCCATTTCACAGGAATGTGTACACTCTCTGTTCTTTTACACTCCGAGGCTTGCAGACATTCCATGGTTTAAACAAATCTTTCCTCCAATTTTTTCACAAACAATAACAATGATCGAAAGGCCTTCTGGTCTAAATCATTCATGCAGAACCTATTAGGATGTACCGAGGGATTTGTACCTCTTTATGCCTGCCTGACTCTGTGGCATTGCTGATTTAGGAGCAGTTATTAGGTTACATTCTCAATATCAATGGATTTCCTGGTAAACATGGTACCATATATCAACAGGATGTTTCCAATGGAATAGTTTTGGATTTTATCAAAGATTGAAATCAGAAGTCTGATCTTGCCTTAAAGTGTAGGTTTTCACAAAGTAATGAGAATATATTGTTTGAGGTAGTTTGTTTTAAGTAGGAAAGAAATTGATCCTGTCTTGAATCCAATATTTGGATTTGAATGTTTAAGAATTTTAGTGTTGTATCCAGATTGTTTTTCCTATATTGCTCAAAGATCAAGCTTGATCCATTCATTTTGTACTATCGACTGCTGCAAATTATCTGTTTATACATCTGTGTACAGAAGTGTTTGGTGGGGTGAATGTAGACGATTGCCGGTATGGTGGGGTGAATGTAGGTGATTGTCTGTATGGTGGGGTGAATGTAGCCTGACTGCCGGTATGGTGGGATGAATGTAGGTGACTGTCGGTATGGTGGGGTGAATGTAGGTGATTGTCTGTATGGTGGGATGAATGTAGGTGATTGTCTGTATGGTGGGATGAATGTAGGTGATTGTCTGTACGGTGGGATATAATGTAGATGACTGCCGGTATGGTGGGGTGAATGTAGGTGATTGTCTGTATGGTGGGATGAATGTAGGTGATTATCTGTATGGTGGGATGAATGCAGGTGATTGTCTGTATGGTGGGATGAATGTAGGTGATTGTCTGTACGGTGGGATATAATGTAGATGACTGCCGGTATGGTGGGGTGAATGTAGGTGATTGTCTGTATGGTGGGATAAATGTAGGTGATTGTCTGTACGGTGAGATGAATGTAGGTGATTGTCTGTATGGTGAGATGAATGTAGGTGATTGTCTGTATGGTGAGATGAATGTAGGTGATTGTCTGTATGGTGGAGTGAATGTAGGTGATTGTATGGTCTGATGAATGTAGGTGACTGTCTGTACGGTGTATGATGAATGTAGGTGATTGTCTGTATGGTCTGATGAATGTAGGTGATTGTCTGTATGGTGAGATGAATGTAGGTGATTGTCTGTATGGTGGAGTGAATGTAGGTGATTGTCTGTATGGTGGGATGAATGTAGGTGACTGTCTGTACGGTGTATGATGAATGTAGGTGATTGTCTGTACGGTGTATGATGAATGTAGGTGATTGTCTGTACGGTGGGATGAATGTAGGTGATTGTCTGTATGGTGGGATGAATGTAGGTGATTGTCTGTACAGTGTATGATGAATGTAGGTGATTGCTTGTATGGTCTGATGAATGTAGGTGATTGCTTGTATGGTCTGATGAATGTAGGTGATTGCTTGTATGGTCTGATGAATGTAGGTGATTGCTTGTATGGTGTATGAAGCTGAAGGACAGATTTATATGTTAGAATGACCTCCCCAGTAGCTGTAGAGTCTTTGGTCTCTTGGTCTCTAATGGATTATCTGACAGACTAGGATACAGCAGCTTCATTGGTAGGAAAATGTTTTCATTGATCATCTCCATTCAGCTACAACAACTATCGTTTGTCGTTACCAAATAATGTTGCAGTGCAAAATTGCGTTACTGCCTATTCAAAAGCCATTTTTTAAATTGTGCAATGTAATTTTAACTTCTGGTTTCTTCATAATGGCTGTGACCACATTCTGTGTTAGCAGATTGATGATTAAAATGTTCATAGGAGCTTTAAGGCTGCTTAATTAAGACAAATATCTTTAATAAAATTTGAGTCTGTTATTGATAAAGATACCACAAGGGGTCAAGCGTTTTGGTTAATACAGAATATAGAACATATATATATAGAACATATTATAGAAAGTTCTTATTCCTTGTTTTCATAAACGAAATGAAGAGTTCTGTTATTGTTTCCTTCAGTATATTTTCATTAATTGTGATCTTGAGGCATTCCTTGATCGGCAGAGATAATTTAACACATTGTCTCCTTTAATGTACCAAATATTTTAACTTGCAAACAAACAACTAGCAAACTGTTGGATTCTAAGTGTTGGAGTGTTGGTTTACTACCTGACATCAGTATCAAGGCCGTGCTGATTACAAATGAAAATTGTATTTTTGTACAATTTCAATTTACGAGAAGATTTCCTGAAGCATTTTCATGCTCATAAAATTTAATATTCATTTGAGTATGTGTTGTATTGATTATTTAGCGAAAAATGCTAAAGTATGTCAAGGTCTTAATTTGCAAAAGGCACATTTTAATTTGACATCAGGCAACGTATTCAATATTGAAACAAATTTCTTATTTTACTGTAATGGGATTGGTATGAGCTATTATGAAACAAGCGGAACAGCATTTTCTTTATTTTGATTGGTCAGAAAAGAGGTTATAAGATATAAAAATGTGTGCTTATATGTACAGTGGGCTCTCATTGGGGAATGTATAGTACTGAGTAGGTTAGGCTGACCCAGCTAATAAACAAACCTGTGCACGTGTGACTTAAGATATGAAAATATTGACTTTTTATGATGGGCCCCAATTTTGACCATAAACAAAACATTTTCCTACAATATAAACCAAAAATTAATTTGGAGCTTAATTATTTTCAATCTCTACTGGAAAAATAAAATAAATAAAACATGAGGTAAGTAAACTTGAGGCATTGTTAAGGGAAGAGTACACTGGTACACCTAACTCATTCACACTGGAATTCCATAATGAACTAGTGTAATATTTTACTTAGAAGAGCCTAAATGTGCCTTTATGGGTGAAGAAGAGCCTAAATGTGCCTTTACGGGTGAAGAAGAGCCTAAATGTGCCTTTACGGGTGAAGAAGAGCCTAAATGTGCCTTTACGGGTGAAGAAGAGCCTAAATGTGCCTTTACGGGTGAAGAAGAGCCTAAATGTGCCTTTACGGGTGAAGAAGAGCCTAAATGTGCCTTTACGGGTGAAGAAGAGCCTAAATGTGCCTTTACGGGTGAAGAAGAGCCTAAATGTGCCTTTACGGGTGAAGAAGAGCCTAAATGTGCCTTTACGGGTGAAGAAGAGCCTAAATGTGCCTTTACGGATGAATGACTTAAAGATGCTCCACGGCCAACAGAACATAAATGATACTCATCATTTGAACAATAATTGGTGTTTAATCATATATGTCTAATTCATTTTGCTTTAGGTGCATGCACAATCAGTACTTCATCATATAGGACATAGTGCCACAGAATTTTTTTGGTGATGCAATTAATTATTTTCAATATTTTTTTTTTTGAAGTTAAATGATAAGCTCAATTTTTTTAAATGGTGGTAATGGTGTAAAGTAAGTATTTTGTAACTGAAGAAAAATACCAATTTGTCCGGTAATGGTGTAAAGTAAGTATTTTGTAACTGAAGAAAAATACCAATTTGTCCACTCCCGTTTTTGATAGAGAAAAAATGTCAATTGTCTGAGTGGTGGAGCATATTTAAGGTTGAGTACTATATTTAGAAACATTGGTTCCACAATGCTGTTTCTATAGCTGTATTTTCCTCACTTTCAGCTGGCAAAATGTGAGGCAGTAATGACAGGTACAGGGAGTAGGTTGATGGTTTTCATGGCATACTCTGACTTTCCTTTAGCATCTATATCGGCCTGACACCACCTTTCAGTGACTGATGTTAAGATGTAAAACAAAAAATAAAACATTAGTCTGTTTTACTGATATTAACTGTTAGATAAGATCAGTCTTGGTTGTTTAATTTTAACAATAATGCTGGCTGTTTTTTTGGACTATCTAACTCGGTGGTTTAGCATCATCATAGTATGTAAACATCCCAAGAATTAAGAAACAAAGAATTCTAGTGTAAGTTGTCAGTTCCCAGACACAAACCAGAGATAATTATTCTTCAAAGACCACCTCTTAATTATTTTATGTTGGTAAATAATTGATTATTTGCGTAAGCAAAGATAAGGCACTATTGATATTTCTTGTGAAATATCCATGCTCAAACATAAAACTCCTGAAATAAACATTCTCTCAGATTGAACAAATCTGCACAATTCAATGAGAATTAGTTTTTGACTTAAAAAAATTGTTTATATTATTTCTAATTTGTGTTTTATTTTTTGGAATCAAAGGGTGAAAGAACTGAACATTTTATAATAAACTTAATTAGTATAGAAGTCTAAAGGATGTTGGCATTTGTTTCAGTTTCTTGTGCTATGATCTAAAACCAGAATTGAGAATGATCAAATGCAAAGTACCTGTATAACATAGAAAGTAAACCTTGGGAAAACTCCAAAATATTAAAGAGGGAAAATATGCCATATCGAGGCAGTGTCAGGCTACTTTATGACCAGGTATTGAGTCATTTCAGGCTATAAATGACAATGCTACATAATGGTGTATATTCAGCTGTGCTGATATCTACATTGAGTAACGATCTTTGACTTTCATTTTGAAGACAATTAACTAATACACTTTTTACACTTTTGTGTACGGAGACTTGATCACTCATCTGTGTAAATATTGTACTATTTTGAAATGTCACGAAGAGCCATTCACTTGTTGTGGAGTTTTTCTTTTTCAATGTGACCCTAACAGGCTTCTGTAAATTTTAACATCATAACATTGTCATAAGTAGTTGTAAAATTATCATCTCCGCGAAAAATTTATCACCAGCTATCTGGAAAATATGCAAAAAAATAGATCGCACATAAACAACACGAAAAAAACGCTGTCTCCCAAAACACGCACCTAGCAATACACACACGCTACACACAGCATGTACATGGGAAGCTGTCCTTACATGACCCTGGCTGTTAATAGCACATTAATCAAACAAACAAACAAAATCGCGCCCAAACTTATGCATCAACAAAAATATGAAAGATTTGGTCCACTAGCCTCAGTTACGATATAATCTTTTATTATTCCTGTTCAGCTGGGTGGGTACATATTATGTAATCTGTATTTTGTAATCACAGTCGTCGTGTAATTATATAGTGAGTGAGATGGTTAGTTTCTGTTACCTGTCGTCATGGTCTCCTGTCTGATGTTTAATAAATAATATATGTTACATTTGAAGGATTACACAACAATACACAGCTATGATGTGTATATTAATTACTGTATCTAGGTATTTTCTTCTCTCCTGTTTCAAAGTTTGTGAGTTTTATGCAGCCAACCCCTTTTTCAAGCATTGAGAGTATGCTTAAGAGAGTTTATGCAACCATGTGAGTAGTTGTATCTTCAAGGGCGAAGAGCTGTATTGAGAATGGAGGGAGGATTTAAAAGATAATGTATCAGAATTTGACTCGGTCAATTATCAATGACCAGGTAGCTCAATTGGTAGAGCATCTTGGTCGCGTAGCATGTCCCAAGTTTGAATCCTGAATGTGCAAAATGTGCATGACATGTAAATCTGCGGAAAAAAAGTGAAAATGTCATTGTCTGTAGATTATGCGCCTTAAATTATATTCAATATAATCCATTGTTATAGGGAAGAGATTAATAGAATAAGAAATCCTGAATGGCGATAATGATAAAGTCGGAGGAAATTCAGTGCAAATATATGTCATATCTTAGTTAATTTTCTGGCTTATACATGTATTTGAACTGCATGAATTCAAAACGACAATGAGAATGTTTACTTTTTTTCCTTTTAAGTAAGGTATTGCCAAGGAAACCTAGCTTAGCCTAGTTAATTGACTGAAGTCAGAGTTTGTTATAGACATAAAGTCCATCTGGACTGGAGACATGTATTTGGTATAGACACCATAAAAACCAGTAGATATATTACGGAGTTACACTTACTGCACCCACGGGATGTCTATATCTAAATATATCCCTATACATATCTTCCTCAATCAATACGCGGCTCACTGATAAAACAAAAGGGACCTTCTCGTGGCATATTTCACATCAAACTCTATCTGTACATTTTCAGTTTAATCGTCCATGATGTCAATAATAATAAAGCACTTTTTTATATGCAGTCAGAATGCAACAGCTTAGAAAATTTTACAACCATTATGGTGTATAATTTGATATTACTTCCCTTATCTGTGTTAAAGGTGTACATGCCTTATTACACGAACATACACGTAAAATATGTAATAGAGTTATCTCCTCCTTATTACGGTTAAGATTCTTGGTTATATTTCGATTTCAAAATCGATAGTCATTATTTAAGTGTTATCATAGTCCACTGAAAAGTAATGTATGCTGGAACAATTGTCTCCCCTTATCCCTGTACCAAATTTTTGCTTCATTGAACAGTATTTACAATCTGTGTTAGGATGGCTTGGTAGACGGGGTGGGGATAGACAGACTGAAACTGTTCTCCTGCCTTTTTGAGTCCTGATCTGACCCATTGTGCCTTGTTCTGATATCGAAATCAAAGCTTATTTTCGAGGTCAAACCTAATTTTGCCAAATTTGATTGCACACAAAAAGATTTTAACACTATCACAAATTACACTGTATACTGTGTTCAGTTTGAAGATGCTCCTCCACTGACAAATGCTATTTTTTCTCTATCAGAAACAGGAGCAGAAGAATAAATATTTTTCTTCAGACACCATTAGCACCATTGAAAAATTTAAACCTACTAATTTTACTTCGAGTAAATATTAAAATAATTGATTGCACCCTTAAAACCATTTAACAACAATTATTGTTTAAATGAAGAATATCGTTAATGCTCTGTTGGCAGTACAGCACCTTAAAGAAAAACTACAAATGTAAGATGTGTAAAATGATATGGTGCTAATGTTATCAGTCATTTATTTCTGATGGTGTATGGTTACGATGGCGAGACGTCGATTATTTCTGAAGGTCTATGGTTACGATGGTGACTTAATTGTTAATTTTTTCTGCAGGTCTATGCTTACGATGGCGTGTTGACAATTATTTCTGATGGTGTATGGTTATGATGGCGTGTTGTCAATTATTTCTGAAGGTCTATGGTTACGATGACGAGTTGTTGATTATTTCTGATGGTCTATGATAACGATGGTGAGTTGTCGATTATTTCTGAACATCTACAGTAACGATGACAAGCTTTTGATAATTTTAAAGGTCTATGGTAACGATGACAGGTTGTTGATTATTTCTGAAGGTCTATGGTTACGAAGGCTAGTTGTTGATTATTTCTGAAGGTCTATGGTTACGAAGGCTAGTTGTTGATTATTTCTGAAGGTCTATGGTTACGAAGGCTAGTTGTTGATTATTTCTGAAGGTCTATGGTAACGATGACGAGTTGTTGATTATTTCTGATGGTCTATGGTTACGAAGGCTAGTTGTTGATTATTTCTGAAGGTCTATGGTTACGAAGGCTAGTTGTTGATTATTTCTGAAGGTCTATGGTAACGATGACGAGTTGTTGATTATTTCTGAAGGTCTATGCTATGGATGGTCTATGCTATGGATGGTGAGACGTCAATTATTTCTGAAGGTCTATGGTTACATTATGGCGAGTTGTTGATTATTTCTGAAGGTCTATGGTAAGGATGGCGAGACGTCGATTATTTCTGAAGGTCTATGGTTTCGATGACGAGTTGTCGATTATTTCTGAAGGTCTATGGTAAGGATGCAGTATATAGTATGTTGATTATTCTGAAGGTCTATGGTAACGATGGTGAGTTGTTGATTTTTTCTGAAGGTCTATGGTAACAATGGCGAGACGTCAATTATTTCTGAAGGTCTATGGTAACAATGGCGAGACGTCAATTATTTCTGAAGGTCTATGGTTACGAAGGCTAGTTGTTGATTATTCTAAAGGTCTATGGTAACGATGATGAGTTGTTGATTATTCTGAAGGTCTATGGTAACGATGATGAGTTGTTGATTATTCTGAAGGTCTATGGTAACGATGGCGAGTTGTTGATTATTTCTATAAGTCTATGGTAACGATGACGAGTTGTTGATTATTCTGAAGGTCTATGGTAACGATGGCGAGTTGTTGATTATTTCTGAAAGTCTATGGTAACGATGACAGGTTGTTGATTATTCTGAAGGTCTATGGTAACGATGACGAGTTGTTGATTATTCTGAAGGTCTATGGTAACGATGGCGAGTTGTTGATTATTTCTAAAAATCTAAGGTAACGATGACAGGTTGTTGATTATTCTAAAGGTCTATGGTAACGATGACAGGTTGTTGATTATTCTAAAGGTCTATGGTAACGATGACGAGTTGTTGATTATTTCTAAAGGTCTATGGTAACGATGACAGGTTGTTGATTATTCTAAAGGTCTATGGTAACGATGACAAGTTGTTGATTATTTCTAATAGTTTATGGTAATGATGACAGGTTGTTGATTATTCTGAAGGTCTATGGTAACGATGACGAGTTGTTGATTATTCTGAAGGTCTATGGTAACGATGGCGAGACGTTGTCAGTGTGATTTCTAAGTGTGATTAAGACTGATTGAGGTGGGTCACATGAACTAGGGACTGCAGCTCTAATCAACAATCAACACATATAAATATGCTGTGTAAATGTTGATCAATACTCAACCTGTACATCTATATATCTATACATTCTACTGGAATCTTCTAAATTCTGAAATTATGCAAATCTTGTGTAAAAAGTTTTCCTTCTTGTGAACCTACATGGTAAAGTCTTGGTTTCAGTGATATGTTGTTCAGAATCGAAAGATCGCCAGGTGTAATGTAGCCATGGTTTGTGAACGCACATGTACCTATTCAATGTCAGAGCAAACATTGTAGCATACACGGGACAAAATGCAAAGTCTTGTGCGGTTTGATTTGACAGCTTGGGATCCATCAATAGTGAGAAATTCAAGAACCTTGTTACTGTATTTAGTCCTATTACATCTTCTCCTAAATATCAGTTATTGGAGACACATATTGTTCTTCTATCACATGGTAGCTTAATATGGAAATGACCACTGTGGTCACTTGTAATCTGCTCAACATAATGCAAGTACATGCTGTCTACTTGCAAAAATTTACGCTCATAATGGATAGGCAGGGTATAGCACTTTTTGAACTAAGAACTTTTTATGTGTTTGGGATGTGGTTGGACTCTGGAATCAGGCTGCTGCTTTTAGTTGCATTCAATATAAATTGGCCACAGATTCATTCAGTGCCCAAACTGCCAATGATGGACACATAGTCCTCTACTGTCAATGATGGACACATAGTCCTCTACTGCCAATGATGGACACATAGTCCTCTACTGTCAATGATGGACACATAGTCCTCTACAATGATGGACACATAGTCCTCTACTGCCAATGATGGACACATAGTCCTCTACTGCCAATGATGGACACATAGTCCTCTACTGCCAATGATGGACACATAGTCCTCTACTGCCAATGATGGACACATAGTCCTCTACTGTCAATGATGGACACATAGTCCTCTACTGTCAATGATGGACACATAGTCCTCTACTGCCAATGATGGACACATAGTCCTCTACTGCCAATGATGGACACATAGTCCTCTACTGCCAATGATGGACACATAGTCCTCTACTGCCAATGATGGACACATAGTCCTCTACTGCCAATGATGGACACATAGTCCTCTACTGCCAATGATGGACACATAGTCCTCTACTGCCAATGATGGACACATAGTCCTCTACTGCCAATGATGGACACATAGTCCTCTACTGCCAATGATGGACACATAGTCCTCTACTGCCAATGATGGACACATAGTCCTCTACTGCCAATGATGGACACATAGTCCTCTACTGCCAATGATGGACACATAGTCCTCTACTGCCAATGATGGACACATAGTCCTCTACTGCCAATGATGGACACATAGTCCTCTACTGCCAATGATGGACACATAGTCCTCTACTGCCAATGATGGACACATAGTCCTCTACTGCCAATGATGGACACATAGTCCTCTACTGCCAATGATGGACACATAGTCCTCTACTGCCAATGAGTGTACCACACACTGACTCTGTGAATCTTTTGTACCTCACTTGGCCCGAAGGGCTGGTGATCTGTTGTCATGGTCTGTTGTCCGTCCATCCATCGTCTGTCTGTCGTCTGTCCGTCATCAACACTTCCTATAAAACCCTACTTGTCATAGAGTTCTGTATAGATTCTAACCGGCCAAAAAAATTGGGGGGAGGGGAACAGAGTTTGTATAAAATTTAAATTTTAAAAGAAACAATGATCCTGTAATCAAAACATTACTTGGCATAACAAACCATGTGAGTGATACAGGCCCTCTGGGTCTCTTGTTTACAATTCCTGAAGTCTCTTACTCTAAGGACAGTGCATTTTGCCATTCGTTTTGATTAGTTTAATACCTACTAACAGGCAGGGTCAGGGAAAACTGAGGTATCCTGAGAAAAACCAAAGGTCAGTACCTCATTGTGTACCAAACAAGCACACTAAAGGTACTTGTGTATGATAGATTTGATTGGCTCCTTGTCTTTATTTCCTTTTGACTTATCAACCCTGAGGGTCATTTAAGGATTTGCTAATGCATGGTTTTAGTTTTATAGGGAAAACAGTGTACCCAAAGAAATATCAACAGCCTACAATTAGTACTATTATTCCTGAATGTCCGACCTAAGAGTTGACAACACGTGGGGGATCTGTGGTAGGGTAGTCGTAGCTACTGATTACTGTTACATAATTATTCCTAATTAAGCCTTGATCAGTGGTGCCTGCAATGATTAATTTCTCTCAACAAATTCCATTACCATGGTAACAATCTTTTACAATTTTTTCCCTAGACTTATTGTTTCAGCATAAGCCCTTGGGATAAGAAAAAAGGCATTTCACTGTTTAAATATAGCAAACTTGATCCCCCTGTAAGGCAGAATGGTTTTAGTTGATTAAATGTGTTCAAAAATGCACTCCACAAAATCATCTGTAGATCTGAAGAATTGCAGCACATCCCAAAATTGGCCAACCATTAGCTCTCTTCAATGTTTTCCGCATTGTATATCATGTGACCTCAGAACACGGATCAGCAGATTTTGTTACTTGAAGCTTGATTAATATCTGGAGAAGTTTTTTGACAACCTTTGTTATATGCCTTTGCAATTCAATGTCTCATCATCTCTTGTCCCAATTTTATACTCAGGTGGAGGAGATGTACACTATCAGAGACATTCTAGGTTTTTTCCTGATAATTTTGATGATGCTTGTCGTCATGCTACATGGGGGTAAAGATATGTGGAAGAATGATGGGGAATTACAGTTGTTTCCAAACATTTTCAACACAGAACCATTGTCAAATTGATGATGTTGCAGCCAGAGTGCACCACAGTTATGCCACATGTATAAATGATGTCATGTAAGCTGAGCTGTTTCTTTTGTGTCAGATAGAGCTGTCTTTTCTCTAGAAACCATGAAATATCCATGTTAAATATGAGAAAAAGAGTTGTCTTTTACCCAACAACCATGGGATATGACATGTGCACTCTTATTCTATAGACATGGTTATGATTGGAGGATCATTTCTCTTTACATTTGTTCTATAAATAGCAGCATGCAGCAGACAGGATGCATTTTGATTTCAGATACATTAGGTGTTAATGTTCATAATGCAACAAATTGAATCTGATTTGATTTCGACAGCACAGGAAATGGAATTTCAATTTGATATAGAGCATTCCCATTATTTGAATGGTGGTTACAGTACTCGTTACAAATGATTTACACTGTCTGTTATTGTCATTGATGCAGAAAGGTAAACAAAGCCAAGTAGCTATTGATTTCTCTCTCAGATAGTAAATAATTAAAATCACAAATTTTCTACATTTTAAGTGATTGAATAATTCAACATTGATGAAAGTGTTGTGTTGCAAGTACTTTTAGATCAATAGATTTTGATTTTCAGATCAAATTTTACTATTTTCATAGTAATAATGGGAACTGAAAATTCAGTCTAGTTCATATATATACCAAATTCATCAACCTGTTGCTTGTCAATTCTGATTGTTAAACAAATGACATATGATGGCAGCAATATAATCTTATATCTATAATCAGTATTAATTTATTACCCAGGAGGAAGGGGTACTGTAGACACAACAATTGACCGACTCAACCTCCTAAACTACTGGAAGAACTTCAATGAAACTTGTTTGGCAATAATACTTATACAGTATATACTGATAGGAGTATAATGAAACAAGTTCACTGCGGCCGCCAGTTTTTAGGTCATCTGACCCAAAGGGTCAGGATGACCTATAGTCATCATGCACCGTCCATCGTCGTCCGCCGTGCACCGTCCGCCGTGCGCCATGCGCCGTCCGCCGTCAGCCATGCGCCGTGCGTAAACTTTTCATTCAAACAACTTCTTCTCAATAACCGTAAGGCCCACAGTACTCATATTTGGCCTGTAGCATACTTGGATGAAGGGCTATCAAAGTTGTGAAAATAAATGACCTTGACCTACTTTCAAGGTCACAGGGGTCAAATAGGCTAAAATCTTTGAACGACTTCTTCTAACTAACCAAAAGGTCCAGGGTACTCATATTTGGCCTGTAGCATGCTGGGATGAAGGGCTACAAAAGTTGTGAAAAGTAGTGACCTTGACGTACTGTCAAGGTCACCAGGGGTCAAATAGGCTAAAATCTTTGAACAACTTCTTCTAACTAACTGAAAGGTCCAGGGTACTCATATTTGGCCTGTAGCATGCTGGGATGAAGGGCTACCAAAGTTGTGAAAATAAATGACCTTGACCTACTTTCAAGGTCACAGGGGTCAAATAGGCTCAAATCTTTGAATGACTTCTTCTAACTAACCAAAAGGTCCAGGGTACTCATATTTAGCCTGTAGCATGCTGGGATGAAGGGCTACAAAAGTTGTGAAAATTAATGACCTTGACGTATTGTCAAGGTCACGGGGGGTCAAATAGGCTAAAATCTTTGAACGACTTCTTTTAACTAACCAAAAGGTCCAGGGTACTCATATTTGGACTGTAGCATGCTGGAATGAAGGGCTACAAAAGTTGTGAAACTTAATGACCTTGACATATTGTCAAGGTTACTGGGGGTCAAATAGGCTAAAATCTTTGAACGACTTCTTTTAACTAACCGAAATATCCAGGGTACTCATATTTGGCCTATAACATGCTGGGATGAAGGGCTACCAAAGTTGTGAAAATGAATGACCTTGACCTACTTTGAAGGTCACAGGGGTCAAATAGGCTAAAATCTTTGAACGATTTTTGTTACTAACACAAAAGTCCAGGATACTCATATTTTGCTGGTGGCATGCTGGGATGAAGGGTTAACATAGTTATAAAAATGAATGACCTTGACCTTCTTTCAAGGTCACAGGGGTCAATTAAGCTAAAATCTTTTAACTACACCTTTTAATTAGCCAAAAGGTCCAGGGTATTCATATTTAGTCAATAGCATGCTGAGATAAAGGGCTATCAAAGTTGTGGAAATGAATAACCTTGACCTACTTTCAAGGTTACGAGAGTCAAATATTCCAAAATCTTGAATTTTGAACTTCTTCTCAAGTTCTAGCAGTGTGATTAAGCTGAAACCTGCATGAAATGATCCTGACATGGTCCCGACCAAGTGTTGTTTTATTTTATGTTGATCCAAAATCCAAGATGGCTGCCACAGATGATCCAAGATGGCTGCCACAGATGCCATCTTGAAAACACATTTGAACTTCTTCTAAAGTTCTACCAGTGCAATTTAACTGAAACTTGAAACATGAAATGCGACTGATATGATCTTGTCAAAGTGTTGTTATATCTCTGGTTGATCCCAGATTGGAGATGGCTACCATGACACCATATCTAATTATTTTCCTATACAGCTATTGTCAAGATAGTCAGATGACCGTTAAGGCCCTTGGGCCTCTTGTTCATTTTTGTTTCAGAATAAAATTCTTCAGTCATTGGCATGTTTGGCTTCCTGGATGACAGTTCTAGTTTAAAATATATGTATCTATTGTCATCATGCACTGTCCGTTGTCCGCCGTCCGCTGTGTGCCGAGCGTAAACTTTTCAAAAGACTTCTTCTCAATAACTGAAAGGCCCAGGGTACTGATATTTAGCCTGTAGCATGCTGGGATGAAGGGCTACCAAGTTTGTTCAAATGAATGACCTTGACCTTCATTTAAGGTCACAGGGGTCAAAAAGGCTAAATTCTTTAAATGACTTCTTCTCAAGTCCCCGGGGTCCAGGGTACTGATATTTGGCCTGTAGCATGCTGGGATGAAGGGCTACCAAGTTTGTTCAAATGAATTACCATGACCTTCATTCAAGGTCACAGGGGTCAAATAGGCTACAATCTTTAAACAACTTCTTCCCAAGAACCAAAAGACCCAGGATACTCATATTGGGTCTGCATGGTCAGGATGATGGGTTATTAAGTTATAATGAAGGACCTTGACCTTCATTCAAGGTCACAGGGGTCAAATAGGCTAAAAATTTTAAATGACTATGTTGTATTGTACTAATAGTCAGATGACCGTTAAGGCCCATGGGCCTCTTGTATTCATTTGCAAAATTGTTTTTCTTTTTTAGTTTTTCTCATTTGGTTCTGTAATAACCTGTCATAACACAGTCATCAGATGTCATATAAGCCAAGTAGAATGTCAATATTGTGGTTCTAGATAGGCTCGATGTCTTCCTCAAGGACGTATTGCTATCTTAGTAATCACCTGTAATTAGCCATACAAGAAGGTGTAAATAAATCAGCCTATATTAGGCTGACTGTATAGCAGGCCAGTTCATTATATCTCTCCTCAACACTCGGGAGGAAATTGACATCAGAAAAGGACAATGACGTCACAGGAAGCTGATTTTGCGCTCTCCGGAGAAACGGCTTTTAGCTAACCGACATTTCATTCTCATATCAACTATCAATCTATATTGAGATCATTTGTACAATCTATATTAAGCAAATTCATATTTAAAAACATGTTTGGCCATCTTTACCATTACATCAAAGCTTAGAAGATACTTCAGCACATTCATGTTCACAATTAACTGCTTCCTGTGCAGAAATTGACAACGGTCGCATGCACGCTGGCGGATGCTAAGCCAATATCGCAGACCTAACGTATTGACCTAAAGCATGTGAATACTACAGATTGAGCTTGGCCCAAGTAATTGAAATGACTTGTCTGTCACTCTGCTGACAAATGATCTTTGTAGTCGATAGATATCACATCTATATTCTTTTTCAGATTTATATCAACTCTGCATGAACAGAGATGTATCTTTTTGTTGTGTTGTTAGGTGCGGATCTTGATAATGTTTTCAAAATTAACCTTTGCTTAAAAAACAGAAATGTTATTAATCATTTACAAGAGCATTTCCACTTCTGTAGTGCATAGAGGTATTAAGCTACACATAAAATTTTATAGTGACTTCATCATTTAGCCATTAAGTTGTCATTAAGGCCCTCTTGTGTATGCTCCATGAAGATCAAATCATGTCTTTTTTATCACATTGCCATAAAAAGGCTTTACGTCTCTCTTAGTTACTTGAAAGGAGTTTCTTTTTTCTTCTCTTATATTGACTTTCTTCCATGTGGAGTCAGAAATTAGTTCCCCTCTTATGTGGTCTTAATTGTCTTTTTTTTTACCAGTCTAACTATTGATCTATAGTCATCATGCATCATCCATCATCGTGTGCTGTGTGCTGTCCATGAACTTTTCAATCAAATGACTTCTTCTCATTAACCGAAAGACAGGGTACAGGGTTTAGACATGTAGCTTGCTGGGATAAAGGGATAAAACTTGATAAAACATATTCCATCTTTGCATATTACAGAGTTAGCTCCCTTCCGTCACAATCAATACCTACTCGCAAGTGCAGATAACTCTGTAATATGCTAATTCGGAATACCGGTAAACAGCTGATAGCTGGAGATTTTGTCTCTGTCTTTCCCCTCATCTCCCCTCTCTCCTCTCTCTCTCTCTCCCTCCCTGCTATGTTGCCAAAGTAGTATTAGTGAAGTTATGAAGCATGAAGGACCTCCTATATGATAATATACATTAGTTATATATGTTACACGGTCTGACAACCATTAATTTTTGTAGTTATAGATAGTATGGTGTTCTTAAACTTGCTACATACATAACACAACATTAACAAACTTATTTTTGTTAAAAAAGGAAATCCTTGATGTCATTCATATTAGTCATTAAAGGTCAAATACGTGTGTGGTATTGCTTAAGCATTATATGAGATTTAATATTATATAACCAGTAAGTTTTTTCTTGATAGATGAAGAATCTCTGATCCTACACTTAACATATATGCCTGTTTAGATTTTAACCAAAAAAAAAATCAATTAAATTTGACATTACACGTCACCATAGTGCATAAAACTTTTTTAGCCCACCATCATCAGATGGTGGGCTATTCAAATCGCCCTGCGTCCGTGGTCCGTCATCCGCCGTCCGTCGTCCGTCGTCCGTCCGTAAACAATGCTTGTTATCACTATTTCTTAAAAACTGCTGCAGGGATTTTGTTCAAACTTCACATGGAGGGTCCCTTTGGTCCATATTTGTGCCATACAGATTTTGAGGCTGATCGGAAAAACAAGATGGCCGCCAGGCAGCCATCTTTGATTTTGGCAGTTGAAGTTTGTTATCAATATTTCTTGAGAACTACTGAAGGGATTTTGTTCAAACTTCACATGGAGGGTACCCTTAGTCCCTAGTTGTGCCATACAGATTTTGAGGCTGATCGGAAAAACAAGATGGCCGCCAGGCAGCCATCTTTGATTTGATTTTGGCAGTTGAAGTTTGTTATCGATATTTCTTGAGAACTACTGAAGGGATTTTGTTCAAACTTCACATGGAGGTTACCCTTGGTCCCTTTTTGTGCCATACAGATTTTGAGGCTGATTTTGAGGCGGCCATTTTGGATTTTGATAGTTAAGGTTTGATATCCCCATTTCTCAAAAAGTGCTGAAGGGATCTTTCTCAAATTTAATATGTAGGTTCCCCTAGGGCCCTTGATGTGCAAATTGCATTTTTGGACCAATCGGTGAACAAGATGGCCGCCAGGCCGCCATCTTGGATTTCGATAGTTAAAGTTTGTTATGGCTATTTCTCAGATAGTACTGAAGGGATCTGTCTCAAATTTCATATGTAGGTTCCCCTAGGGACCTAGTTGTGCATATTGCATTTTGGGACCGATGGGTTAACAAGATGGCCGCCAGGCAGCCATCTTGGATTTTGTTATTCAAAGTTTGTTATCGCTATTTCTCAGGAAGTACTGAAGGGATCTGTCTCAAAATTCATATATAGGTTCCCCTAGGGCCCTAGTTGTGCATATTGTGATTTGGGACCGATTGATCAACAAGATGGCCACCAAGGAGTCATCTTGGATTTTGATAGTTGAAGTTTGTTACCGCTATTTCTCAAAAGGTACTGAAGCGATCTGTCTCAAATTTTATATGCAGTATGTTTGAAAAAGTTTAAAAAGTAGAGAAAAGATCCATCTTCCCTTTGTCAGATATAGATCATTCTTTGGTGGGCGCCAAGATCCCTCTGGGATCTCTTGTTTATATACACTTGACTTAGGCAACATAAATACTTCCTCTTTGATTGAAGGTTCTGCTTTGAAATGCAATATGTGTATATAGAATAATTGGACCTGTACAAAATGTGAGAAAATAAATCAATGTGATAAATAATTACAACAAAAAAAACCCCAATTACTTGTATTGGTTTTTCAGCCTTTGTTAAAGTCCTGTCTTCTTTGGATCATTTTATAATTTGCAGTTATACTGATAATATAACCTTTGACTTATCAATCGTTAACACTCAAATCAACTCCTATCATCCAGAAGTTTTACCACTGCAATACTTTCAGTACTTTGATTTTTGTCTTTCAGCCGACAGCATCTATAGCTGAAGTGCCATCTGGAAATGAGAAGACCTTATTTTCATCACGATCTAGAATGAGTCTTAGACGAGGGGATAGGACAAAACGGCGGAACAGCTGTGTAGCAGACCAATCAGGTGAGTGCTTTTTTTTATCTTTGTTTCCATGACAACAAGATGCCAATAATATGTAGAATCATCAGTAAATTCACGCCCCTGTACAATGGGCTGATCGTTATAAAATCTCCTGTCTTTCCTCGCTTTCATTATTTCATTTGTTCTGCCAGTAATTTAATGAGGCTAGAGCCCTTGTCATTGCTCTCCTGCTGTGAAATTCCAATAAGATATATATGTATATGTCCACCGAGTTGCTTCATCAGTAAGCAACAGACATGGATATCAAATGAACTATTGTTAAATAGTTCACATCTGTCACAGCAGCTCAAACAAACGGTGTACAGCAGCGTTTTATCTGGCACCTTGATAGAACGGATATTAGCTTATTTTTTACTTGTTGCATTATGCAGTCAATTCTGATAGGTAGTTAAATGGCAATGTTTCTGTATATTTCTATATAATTTGGTTATGGTAATTTCTTGTTGTCATCATATGTTGAAATTCACTTAAACAGTAATATTGACTGATACCCCTGATGTGTTTACAGTCACGCCTTGTGCCCGTAAACACATGTGTTCCTATTTATGTCAGAGCATGCAAACACAATAAAAATGCAGTGACACATGTGGTACCCGATTGGTTTGATTGACACATGGAGCTTTTAATTGGTTTGTACATTATAACCAACCAATCAATCAATCAATCAATATTTTATTTAAGTGTCACATGTTAATATGTACATAAAATGATCAAGCATATATTATACAAATGCATAATAAATCTAATATCAACATCCAGCCTTATAAGACTTACGAGACACTATTAAGCATAAAACTGATTCTATCAAAAATAAAAATATTTACATTTTATCACAATAAAAATTGCTTGACATAAAAGAATTGTAATAGATTGGCGGAAAAAGTATGAATGTGGTTGGGTCGATCCCTACCCATGATTCACACCATCCCTAATCTTGGAATAAAAATACGAAAGTTGCTCATTACATTAAAATATTAATTGAAGCATTATAAAAATATTGGTAATATTACGTGTCCTATGTAACCACAGGCAGGTAAACTTAATTATCGGTCATGATTCTTTGTAAGAGACTGACTAAGATGGCAACAACTATGCTCAAAGGTTTCAACAATCGCTGGTTGGATGGTACATCCTAGTAACTACTAGTTGTTCTGTATTCAATGTGTCTGTATGTCTGTATATTTTGGGAGGCTGTGGTACATCCTAGTAACTACTAGTTGTTCTGTATTCAATGTGTCTGTATGTCTGTATATTTTGGGAGGCTGTGGTACATCCTAGTAACTACTAGTTGTTCTGTATTCAATGTGTCTGTATGTCTGTATATTTTGGGAGGCTGTGGTACATCCTAGTAACTACTAATTGTTCTGTATTCAATGTGTCTGTATGTCTGTATATTTTGGGAGGCTGTGGTACATCCTAGTAACTACTAGTTGTTCTGTATTCAATGTGTCTGTATGTCTGTATATTTTGGGAGGCTGTGGTACATCCTAGTAACTACTAGTTGTTCTGTATTCAATGTGTCTGTATGTCTGTATATTTTGGGAGGCTGTGGTACATCCTAGTAACTACTAGTTGTTCTGTATTCAATGTGTCTGTATGTCTGTATATTTTGGGAGGCTGTGGTACATCCTAGTAACTACTAGTTGTTCTGTATTCAATGTGTCTGTATGTCTGTATATTTTGGGAGGCTGTGGTACATCCTAGTAACTACTAGTTGTTCTGTATTCAATGTGTCTGTATGTCTGTATATTTTGGGAGGCTGTGGTACATCCTAGTAACTACTAGTTGTTCTGTATTCAATGTGTCTGTATGTCTGTATATTTTGGGAGGCTGTGGTACATCCTAGTAACTACTAGTTGTTCTGTATTCAATGTGTCTGTATGTCTGTATATTTTGGGAGGCTGTGGTACATCCTAGTAACTACTAGTTGTTCTGTATTCAATGTGTCTGTATGTCTGTATATTTTGGGAGGCTGTGTTACATCCTAGTAACTACTAGTTGTTCTGTATTCAATGTGTCTGTATGTCTGTATATTTTGGGAGGCTGTAGTACATCCTAGTAACTACTAGTTGTTCTGTATTCAATGTGTCTGTATGTCTGTATATTTTGGGAGGCTGTGGTACATCCTAGTAACTACTAGTTGTTCTGTATTCAATGTGTCTGTATGTCTGTATATTTTGGGAGGCTGTGGTACATCCTAGTAACTACTAGTTGTTCTGTATTCAATGTGTCTGTATGTCTGTATATTTTGGGAGGCTGTAGTACATCCTAGTAACTACTAGCTGTTCTGTATTCAATGTGTCTGTATGTCTGTATATTTTGGGAGGCTGTGGTACATCCTAGTAACTACTAGTTGTTCTGTATTCAATGTGTCTGTATGTCTGTATATTTTGGGAGGCTGTGGTACATCCTAGTAACTACTAGCTGTTCTGTATTCAATGTGTCTGTATGTCTGTATATTTTGGGAGGCTGTGGTACATCCTAGTAACTACTAGTTGTTCTGTATTCAATGTGTCTGTATGTCTGTATATTTTGGGAGGCTGTGGTACATCCTAGTAACTACTAGTTGTTCTGTATTCAATGTGTCTGTATGTCTGTATATTTTGGGAGGCTGTGTTACATCCTAGTAACTACTAGTTGTTCTGTATTCAATGTGTCTGTATGTCTGTATATTTTGGGAGGCTGTGGTACATCCTAGTAACTACTAGTTGTTCTGTATTCAATGTGTCTGTATGTCTGTATATTTTGGGAGGCTGTGGTACATCCTAGTAACTACTAGTTGTTCTGTATTCAATGTGTCTGTATGTCTGTATATTTTGGGAGGCTGTGGTACATCCTAGTAACTACTAGTTGTTCTGTATTCAATGTGTCTGTATGTCTGTATATTTTGGGAGGCTGTGGTACATCCTAGTAACTACTAGTTGTTCTGTATTCAATGTGTCTGTATGTCTGTATATTTTGGGAGGCTGTGGTACATCCTAGTAACTACTAGTTGTTCTGTATTCAATGTGTCTGTATGTCTGTATATTTTGGGAGGTTGTGGTACATCCTAGTAACTACTAGTTGTTCTGTATTCAATGTGTATGTATGTCTGTATATTTTGGGAGGCTGTGGTACATCCTAGTAACTACTAGTTGTTCTGTATTCAATGTGTCTGTATGTCTGTATATTTTGGGAGGCTGTGGTACATCCTAGTAACTACTAGTTGTTCTGTATTCAATGTGTCTGTATGTCTGTATATTTTGGGAGGCTGTGGTACATCCTAGTAACTACTAGTTGTTCTGTATTCAATGTGTCTGTATGTCTGTATATTTTGGGAGGCTGTGGTACATCCTAGTAACTACTAGTTGTTCTGTATTCAATGTGTCTGTATGTCTGTATATTTTGGGAGGCTGTGGTACATCCTAGTAACTACTAGTTGTTCTGTATTCAATGTGTCTGTATGTCTGTATATTTTGGGAGGCTGTGGTACATCCTAGTAACTACTAGTTGTTCTGTATTCAATGTGTCTGTATGTCTGTATATTTTGGGAGGCTGTGGTACATCCTAGTAACTACTAATTGTTCTGTATTCAATGTGTCTGTATGTCTGTATATTTTGGGAGGCTGTGGTACATCCTAGTAACTACTCGTTGTTCTGTATTCAATGTGTCTGTATGTCTGTATATTTTGGGAGGCTGTGGTACATCCTAGTAACTACTAGCTGTTCTGTATTCAATGTGTCTGTATGTCTGTATATTTTGGGAGGCTGTAGTACATCCTAGTAACTACTAGTTGTTCTGTATTCAATGTGTCTGTATGTCTGTATATTTTGGGAGGCTGTAGTACATCCTAGTAACTACTAGTTGTTCTGTATTCAATGTGTCTGTATGTCTGTATATTTTGGGAGGCTGTGGTACATCCTTGTAACTACTAATTGTTCTGTATTCAATGTGTCTGTATGTCTGTATATTTTTGGGAGGCTGTGGTACATCCTAGTAAACTACTAGCTGTTCTGTATTCAATGTGTCTGTATGTCTGTATATTTTGGGAGGCTGTGGTACATCCTAGTAACTACTAGTTGTTCTGTATTCAATGTGTCTGTATGTCTGTATATTTTGGGAGGCTGTGGTACATCCTAGTAACTACTAGTTGTTCTGTATTCAATGTGTCTGTATGTCTGTATATTTTGGGAGGCTGTGATACATCCTAGTAACTACTAGTTGTTCTGTATTCAATGTGTCTGTATGTCTGTATATTTTGGGAGGCTGTGGTACATCCTAGTAACTACTAGTTGTTCTGTATTCAATGTGTCTGTATGTCTGTATATTTTGGGAGGCTGTAGTTACATCCTAGTAACTACTAGTTGTTCTGTATTCAATGTGTCTGTATGTCTGTATATTTTGGGAGGCTGTGTACATCCTAGTAACTACTAGTTGTTCTGTATTCAATGTGTCTGTATGTCTGTATATTTTGGGAGGCTGTGGTACATCCTAGTAACTACTAGTTGTTCTGTATTCAATGTGTCTGTATGTCTGTATATTTTGGGAGGCTGTGGTACATCCTAGTAACTACTAGTTGTTCTGTATTCAATGTGTCTGTATGTCTGTATATTTTGGGAGGTTGTGGTACATCCTAGTAACTACTAGTTGTTCTGTATTCAATGTGTATGTATGTCTGTATATTTTGGGAGGCTGTCGTACATCCTAGTAACTACTAGTTGTTCTGTATTCAATGTGTCTGTATGTCTGTATATTTTGGGAGGCTGTGGTACATCCTAGTAACTACTAGTTGTTCTGTATTCAATGTGTCTGTATGTCTGTATATTTTGGGAGGCTGTGGTACACCCTAGTAACTACTAGTTGTTCTGTATTCAATGTGTCTGATGTATGTCTGTATATTTTGGGAGGCTGTGGTACATCCTAGTAACTACTAGTTGTTCTGTATTCAATGTGTCTGTATGTCTGTATATTTTGGGAGGCTGTGGTACATCCTAGTAACTACTAGTTGTTCTGTATTCAATGTGTCTGTATGTCTGTATATTTTGGGAGGCTGTGGTACATCCTAGTAACTACTAGTTGTTCTGTATTCAATGTGTCTGTATGTCTGTATATTTTGGGAGGCTGTGGTACATCCTAGTAACTACTAGTTGTTCTGTATTCAATGTGTCTGTATGTCTGTATATTTTGGGAGGCTGTGGTACATCCTAGTAACTACTAGTTGTTCTGTATTCAATGTGTCTGTATGTCTGTATATTTTGGAAGGCTGTGTGGTATGTTCATGTTGTGTGTCTCTGTATAATAAGCAGTGGTGATGGCTATAGTGACCTTCAGTTGCCTCATGTGTAGCTGTCATATACCAATAATCCTCTACATTTAATTAACACTGCAGTGGCCAATGTAGGGAATTTAAGCTGTGTACCTCTGGCAGGCATGAGTGATTGAAGGACACCAATGAGAAAATACTTGAACAATTCCGTAATGGTAAACAGTTTTCCCCAATAGTTCCTCAAGCCTTAAGTTATCGTAACCCTAAGGACAAATTGTTACAATGTTTTATGGTTGAGATAAGATGTACTTTGCCTCAGTGCTTGGGTCTGCTGCTACAACATGTTCTACAAGATAACAAAATCAGATTAAATTAATAAATTGAGTTCTGTGCAATATGCAGGTGTCGTGGGAGATTTTGAGCTAACATGTCATTGATTTTTGGGTTTAGGATTAAAAAAGAAAGCAAATGGAGGGCCTATTATACTGCAAATGTTTGTCACACTGATTTACAAGGATCATACAAAAGAAAGCTGTCTGTATAATTAACAAAAAGGAACATTTTTGACCCTTAGAGTGTTGTACAAGGATCATACAAAAGAAAGCAAATGTCTATATAATGAATAAAAAGGAACATTTTGACCCTAGATTGTTGTACAAGGATCATAAAAAGAAAGCAAATGTCTATATAATGAATCAAACAAAAAGGAACATTTTGACCCTAGAGTGTTGTACAAGGATCATACAAAATAAAGCAAATGTCTATATAAATGAATAAAAAGGAACATTTTGACCCTAGATTGTTGTACAAGGATCATACAAAAGAAAGCAAATGTCTATATATAATGAATAAAAAAGGAACATTTTGACCCTAGATTTGTTGTACAAGGATCATACAAAAGAAAGCAAATGTCTATATAATGAATAAAAAGGAACATTTTGACCCTAGAGTGTTGTACAAGGATCATACAAAAGAAAGCAAATGTCTGTATAATCAACAAAAAGGAACATTTTGACCCTAGAGTGTTGTACAAAGGATCATACAAAAGAAAGCAAATGTCTATATAATGAACAAAAAGGAACATTTTGACCCTAGATTGTTGTACAAGGATCATACAAAAGAAAGCAAATGTCTGTATAATCAACAAAAAAGGAACATTTTGACCCTAGAGTGTTGTACAAGGATCATACAAAAGAAAGCAAATGTCTGTATAATCAACAAAAAGGAACATTTTGACCCTAGATTGTTGTACAAGGATCATACAAAAGAAAGCAAATGTCTGTATAATCAACAAAAAGGAACATTTTGACCCTAGATTGTTGTACAAGGATCATACAAAAGAAAGCAAATGTCTGTATAATCAACAAAAAGGAACATTTTGACCCTAGATTGTTGTACAAAGGATCATACAAAAGAAAGCAAATGTCTGTATACAATCAACAAAAAGGAACATTTTGACCCTAGATTGTTGTACAAGGATCATACAAAAGAAAGCAAATGTCTGTATAATCAACAAAAAGGAACATTTTGACCCTAGAGTGTTGTACAAGGATCATACAAAAGAAAGCAAATGTCTGTATAATCAACAAAAAGGAACATTTTGACCCTAGATGTGTTGTACAAGGATCATACAAAAGAAAGCAAATGTCTATATAATGAATAAAAAGGAACATTTTGACCCTAGAGTGTTGTACAAGGATCATACAAAAGAAAGCAAATGTCTGTATAATCAACAAAAAGGAACATTTTGACCCTAGAGTGTTGTACAAGGATCATAAAAAAGAAAGCAAATGTCTATATAATGAATAAAAAGGAACATTTTGACCCTAGATTGTTGTACAAGGATCATACAAAAGAAAGCAAATGTCTGTATAATGAATAAAAAGGAACATTTTGACCCTAGAGTGTTGTACAAGGATCATACAAAAGAAAGCAAATGTCTATATAATGAATAAAAAGGAACATTTTGACCCTAGAATGTTGTACAAGGATCATACAAAAGAAAGCAAATGTCTGTATAATCAACAAAAAGGAACATTTTGACCCTAGAGTGTTGTACAAGGATCATACAAAAGAAAGCAAATGTCTATATAATGAATAAAAAGGAACATTTTGACCCTAGAGTGTTGTACAAAGATCATACAAAAGAAAGCAAATGTCTGTATAATCAACAAAAAGGAACATTTTGACCCTAGAGTGTTGTACAAGGATCATACAAAAGAAAGCAAATGTCTATATAATGAATAAAAAGGAACATTTTGACCCTAGAATGTTGTACAAAGATCATACAAAAGAAAGCAAATGTCTGTATAATCAACAAAAAGGAACATTTTGACCCTAGATTGTTGTACAAGGATCATACAAAAGAAAGCAAATGTCTGTATAATCAACAAAAAGGAACATTTTGACCCTAGATTGTTGTACAAGGATCATACAAAAGAAAGCAAATGTCTGTATAATCAACAAAAAGGAACATTTTGACCCTAGATTGTTGTACAAGGATCATACAAAAGAAAGCAAATGTCTGTATAATCAACAAAAAGGAACATTTTGACCCTAGATTGTTGTACAAGGATCATACAAAAGAAAGCAAATGTCTGTATAATCAACAAAAAGGAACATTTTGACCCTAGAGTGTTGTACAAGGATCATACAAAAGAAAGCAAATGTCTATATAATGAATAAAAAGGAACATTTTGACCCTAGATTGTTGTACAAGGATCATACAAAAGAAAGCAAATGTCTGTATAATCAACAAAAAGGAATAAAAAGGAACATTTTGACCCTAGAGTGTTGTACAAGGATCATACAAAAGAAAGCAAATGTCTATATAATGAATAAAAAGGAACATTTTGACCCTAGAGTGTTGTACAAGGATCATACAAAAGAAAGCAAATGTCTGTATAATCAACAAAAAGGAACATTTTGACCCTAGATTGTTGTACAAGGATCATACAAAAGAAAGCAAATGTCTGTATAATCAACAAAAAAGGAACATTTTGACCCTAGAATGTTGTACAAGGATCATACAAAAGAAAGCAAATGTCTGTATAATCAACAAAAAGGAACATTTTGACCCTAGATTGTTGTACAAGGATCATAAAAAAGAAAGCAAATGTCTATATAATGAATAAAAAGGAACATTTTGACCCTAGAGTGTTGTACAAGGATCATACAAAAGAAAGCAAATGTCTATATAATGAATAAAAAGGAACATTTTGACCCTAGATTGTTGTACAAGGATCATACAAAAGAAAGCAAATGTCTGTATAATCAACAAAAAGGAACATTTTGACCCTAGATTGTTGTACAAGGATCATACAAAAGAAAGCAAATGTCTGTATAATCAACAAAAAGGAACATTTTGACCCTAGATTGTTGTACAAGGATCATACAAAAGAAAGCAAATGTCTGTATAATGAATAAAAAGGAACATTTTGACCCTAGATGTTGTACAAGGATCATACAAAAGAAAGCAAATGTCTGTATAATCAACAAAAAGAACATTTTGACCCTAGAGTGTTGTACAAGGATCATACAAAAGAAAGCAAATGTCTGTATAATCAACAAAAAGGAACATTTTGACCCTAGATTGTTGTACAAGGATCATACAAAAGAAAGCAAATGTCTGTATAATCAACAAAAAGGAACATTTTGACCCTAGATTGTTGTACAAGGATCATACAAAAGAAAGCAAATGTCTATATAATGAATCAACAAAAAGGAACATTTTGACCTAGAGTGTTGTACAAGGATCATACAAAAGAAAAGCAAATGTCTGTATAATCAACAAAAAGGAACATTTTGACCCTAGATTGTTGACCCTAGATTTTGTTGTAGTGTTGTACAAGGATCATACAAAAGAAAGCAAATGTCTGTATAATCAAAAAAAAAGGAACATTTGACCCTAGAGTGTTGTACAAGGATCATACAAAAGAAAGCAAATGTCTGTATAATCAACAAAAAGGAACATTTTGACCCTAGAGTGTTGTACAAGGATCATACAAAAGAAAGCAAATGTCTATATAATGAATAAAAAGGAACATTTTGACCCTATTACCGGAAGTCAACATACAAGGATCATACAAAAGAAAGCAAATGTGTAAATCATCCATTGCTTGATTGATGAAAGGCATTTTAAGCTATAAATAAGAGCAGCAAACTCAAAAATTAAGATTCTGTTAAATATTGACAGAGAGCTAATAAAACTAAGATTCTGTTCAATATTGACAGAGAGCAATAAAACTAAGATTCTGTTAATATTGACAGAGAGTAATAAAACTAAGATTCTGTTAATATTGACAGAGAGTAATAAAACTAAGATTCTGTTAATATTGACAGAGAGCAATAAAACTAAGATTCTGTTAATATTGACAGAGAGCAATAAAACTAAGATTCTGTTAATATTCTGTTAAGATTCTGTTAATATTGACAGAGAGTTAATATAAAACTAAGATTCTGTTAATATTGACAGAGAGTAATAAAACTAAGATTCTGTTAATATTGACAGAGAGCAATAAAACTAAGATTCTGTTAATAATTGACAGAGAGTAATAAAACTAAGATTCTGTTAATATTGACAGAGAGTAATAAAACTAAGATTCTGTTAATATTGACAGAGAGTAATAAAACTAAGATTCTGTTAATATTGACAGAGAGCAATAAAACTAAGATTCTGTTAATATTGACAGAGAGTAATAAAACTAAGATTCTGTTAATATTGACAGAGAGCAATAAAACTAAGATTCTGTTAATATTGACAGAGAGTAATAAAACTAAGATTCTGTTAATATTGACAGAGAGCAATAAAACTAAGATTCTGTTAATATTGACAGAGAGTAATAAAACTAAGATTCTGTTAATATTGACGAGAGAGTAATAAAAACTAAGATTCTGTTAATATTGACAGAGAGCAATAAAACTAAGATTCTGTTAATATTGACAGAGAGCAATAAAACTAAGATTCTGTTAATATTGACAGAGAGCAATAAAACTAAGATTCTGTTAATATTGACAGAGAGCAATAAAACTAAGATTCTGTTAATATTGACAGAGAGTAATAAAACTAAGATTCTGTTAATATTGACAGAGAGTAATTAAAACTAAGATTCTGTTAATATTGACAGAGAGTAATAAAACTAAGATTCTGTTAATATTGACAGAGAGTAATAAAACTAAGATTCTGTTAATATTGACAGAGAGTAATAAAACTAAGATTCTGTTAATATTGACAGAGAGTAATAAAACTAAGATTCTGTTAATATTGACAGAGAGTAATAAAACTAAGATTCTGTTAATATTGACAGAGAGTAATAAAACTAAGATTCTGTTAATATTGACAGAGAGTAATAAAACTAAGATTCTGTTAATATTGACAGAGAGTAATAAAACTAAGATTCTGTTAATATTGACAGAGAGCAATAAAACTAAGATTCCTGTTAATATTGACAGAGAGTAATAAAACTAAGATTCTGTTAATATTGACAGAGAGTAATAAAACTAAGATTCTGTTAATATTGACAGAGAGCAATAAATAAATTCTGTTAAATTACAGAGGAATAAAACTAAGATTCTGTTAATATTGACAGAGAGTAATAAAACTAAGATTCTGTTAATATTGACAGAGAGTAATAAAACTAAGATTCTGTTAATATTGACAGAGAGTAATAAAACTAAGATTCTGTTAATATTGACAGAGAGTAATAAAACTAAGATTCTGTTAATATTGACAGAGAGTAATAAAACTAAGATTCTGTTAATATTGACAGAGAGCAATAAAACTAAGATTCTGTTAATATTGACAGAGAGTAATAAAACTAAGATTCTGTTAATATTGACAGAGAGTAATAAAACTAAGATTCTGTTAATAATTCGTTAATTGATTGACAGAGAGCAATAAAACTAAGATTCTGTTAATATTGACAGAGAGTAATAAAACTAAGATTCTGTTAATATTGACAGAGAGCAATAAAACTAAGATTCTGTTAATATTGACAGAGAGTAATAAAACTAAGATTCTGTTAATATTGACAGAGAGTAATAAAACTAAGATTCTGTTAATATTGACAGAGAGTAATAAAACTAAGATTCTGTTAATATTGACAGAGAGTAATAAAACTAAGATTCTGTTAATATTGACAGAGAGCAATAAAACTAAGATTCTGTTAATATTGACAGAGAGTAATAAAACTAAGATTCTGTTAATATTGACAGAGAGTAATAAAACTAAGATTCTGTTAATATTGACAGAGAATAATAAAACTAAGATTCTGTTAATATTGACAGAGAGTAATAAAACTAAGATTCTGTTAATATTGACAGAGAGTAATAAAACTAAGATTCTGTTAATATTGACAGAGAGTAATAAAACTAAGATTCTGTTAATATTGACAGAGAGTAATAAAACTAAGATTCTGTTAATATTGACAGAGAGCAATAAAACTAAGATTCTGTTAATATTGACAGAGAGTAATAAAACTAAGATTCTGTTAATATTGACAGAGAGTAATAAAACTAAGATTCTGTTAATATTGACAGAGAGTAATAAAACTAAGATTCTGTTAATATTGACAGAGAGTAATAAAACTAAGATTCTGTTAATATTGACAGAGAGTAATAAAACTAAGATTCTGTTAATATTGACAGAGAGTAATAAAACTAAGATTCTGTTAATATTGACAGAGAGTAATAAAACTAAGATTCTGTTAATATTGACAGAGAGTAATAAAACTAAGATTCTGTTAATATTGACAGAGAGTAATAAAACTAAGATTCTGTTAATATTGACAGAGAGTAATAAAACTAAGATTCTGTTAATATTGACAGAGAGTAATAAAACTAAGATTCTGTTAATATTGACAGAGAGTAATAAAACTAAGATTCTGTTAATATTGACAGAGAGTAATAAAACTAAGATTCTGTTAATATTGACAGAGAGTAATAAAACTAAGATTCTGTTAATATTGACAGAGAGTAATAAAACTAAGATTCTGTTAATATTGACAGAGAGCAATAAAACTAAGATTCTGTTAATATTGACAGAGAGCAATAAAACTAAGATTCTGTTAATATTGACAGAGAGTAATAAAACTAAGATTCTGTTAATATTGACAGAGAGTAATAAAACTAAGATTCTGTTAATATTGACAGAGAGCAATAAAACTAAGATTCTGTTAATATTGACAGAGAGTAATAAAACTAAGATTCTGTTAATATTGACAGAGAGTAATAAAACTAAGATTCTGTTAATATTGACAGAGAGTAATATAAAACTAAGATTCTGTTAATATTGACAGAGAGCAATAAAACTAAGATTCTGTTAATATTGACAGAGAGTAATAAAACTAAGATTCTGTTAATATTGACAGAGAGTAATAAAACTAAGATTCTGTTAATATTGACAGAGAGCAATAAAACTAAGATTCTGTTAATATTGACAGAGAGCAATAAAACTAAGATTCTGTTAATATTGACAGAGAGCAATAAAACTAAGATTCTGTTAATATTGACAGAGAGTAATAAAACTAAGATTCTGTTAGTAATAAAACTAAGATTCTGTTAATATTGACAGAGAGTAATAAAACTAAGATTCTGTTAATATTGACAGAGAGCAATAAAACTAAGATTCTGTTAATATTGACAGAGAGCAATAAAACTAAGATTCTGTTAATATTGACAGAGAGTAATAAAACTAAGATTCTGTTAATATTGACAGAGAGTAATAAAACTAAGATTCTGTTAATATTGACAGAGAGCAATAAAACTAAGATTCTGTTAATATTGACAGAGAGCAATAAAACTAAGATTCTGTTAATATTGACAGAGAGTAATAAAACTAAGATTCTGTTAATATTGACAGAGAGTAATAAAACTAAGATTCTGTTAATATTGACAGAGAGTAATAAAACTAAGATTCTGTTAATATTGACAGAGAGCAATAAAACTAAGATTCTGTTAATATTGACAGAGAGTAATAAAACTAAGATTCTGTTAATATTGACAGAGAGTAATAAAACTAAGATTCTGTTAATATTGACAGAGAGTAATAAAACTAAGATTCTGTTAATATTGACAGAGAGCAATAAAACTAAGATTCTGTTAATATTGACAGAGAGTAATAAAACTAAGATTCTGTTATATTGACAGAGAATAAACTAAGATTCTGTTAATATTGACAGAGAGAATAAAACTAAGATTCTGTTAATATTGACAGAGATAATAAAACTAAGATTCTGTTAATATTGACAGAGAGTAATAAAACTAAGATTCTGTTAATATTGACAGAGAGTAATAAAACTAAGATTCTGTTAATATTGACAGAGAGTAATAAAACTAAGATTCTGTTAATATTGACAGAGAGTAATAAAACTAAGATTCTGTTAATATTGACAGAGAGAATAAAACTAAGATTCTGTTAATATTGACAGAGAGTAATAAAACTAAGATTCTGTTAATATTGACAGAGAGTAATAAAACTAAGATTCTGTTAATATTGACAGAGAGTAATAAAACTAAGATTCTGTTAATATTGACAGAGAGTAATAAAACTAAGATTCTGTTAATATTGACAGAGAGCAATAAAACTAAGATTCTGTTAATATTGACAGAGAGTAATAAAACTAAGATTCTGTTAATATTGACAGAGAGCAACAAAACTAAGATTCTGTTAATATTGACAGAGAGTAATAAAACTAAGATTCTGTTAATATTGACAGAGAGCAATAAAACTAAGATTCTGTTAATATTGACAGAGAGTAATAAAACTAAGATTCTGTTAATATTGACAGAGAGCAATAAAACTAAGATTCTGTTAATATTGACAGAGAGTAATAAAACTAAGATTCTGTTAATATTGACAGAGAGTAATAAAACTAAGATTCTGTTAATATTGACAGAGAGTAATAAAACTAAGATTCTGTTAATATTGACAGAGAGTAATAAAACTAAGATTCTGTTAATATTGACAGAGAGCAATAAAACTAAGATTCTGTTAATATTGACAGAGAGTAATAAAACTAAGATTCTGTTAATATTGACAGAGAGTAATAAAACTAAGATTCTGTTAATATTGACAGAGAGTAATAAAACTAAGATTCTGTTAATATTGACAGAGAGCAATAAAACTAAGATTCTGTTAATATTGACAGAGAGCAACAAAACTAAGATTCTGTTAATATTGACAGAGAGTAATAAAACTAAGATTCTGTTAATATTGACAGAGAGCAATAAAACTAAGATTCTGTTAATATTGACAGAGAGTAATAAAACTAAGATTCTGTTAATATTGACAGAGAGTAATAAAACTAAGATTCTGTTAATATTGACAGAGAGTAATAAAACTAAGATTCTGTTAATATTGACAGAGAGTAATAAAACTAAGATTCTGTTAATATTGACAGAGAGTAATAAAACTAAGATTCTGTTAATATTGACAGAGATAATAAAACTAAGATTCTGTTAATATTGACAGAGAGCAATAAAACTAAGATTCTGTTAATATTGACAGAGAGTAATAAAACTAAGATTCTGTTAATATTGACAGAGAGCAACAAAACTAAGATTCTGTTAATATTGACAGAGAGCAATAAAACTAAGATTCTGTTAATATTGACAGAGAGCAATAAAACTAAGATTCTGTTAATATTGACAGAGAGTAATAAAACTAAGATTCTGTTAATATTGACAGAGAGCAATAAAACTAAGATTCTGTTAATATTGACAGAGAGTAATAAAACTAAGATTCTGTTAATATTGACAGAGAGTAATAAAACTAAGATTCTGTTAATATTGACAGAGAGCAACAAAACTAAGATTCTGTTAATATTGACAGAGAGTAATAAAACTAAGATTCTGTTAATATTGACAGAGAGTAATAAAACTAAGATTCTGTTAATATTGACAGAGAGTAATAAAACTAAGATTCTGTTAATATTGACAGAGAGCAATAAAACTAAGATTCTGTTAATATTGACAGAGAGTAATAAAACTAAGATTCTGTTAATATTGACAGAGAGCAATAAAACTAAGATTCTGTTAATATTGACAGAGAGTAATAAAACTAAGATTCTGTTAATATTGACAGAGAGCAACAAAACTAAGATTCTGTTAATATTGACAGAGAGCAATAAAACTAAGATTCTGTTAATATTGACAGAGAGCAACAAAACTAAGATTCTGTTAATATTGACAGAGAGCAACAAAACTAAGATTCTGTTAATATTGACAGAGAGTAATAAAACTAAGATTCTGTTAATATTGACCGAGAGTAATAAAACTAAGATTCATATTGACGGGAATTCTTCCACACCAGCAGTCACCAAAGTTTGAGTGTAGCTGACATTATCAGTATAACTACATCGGTAGGCGCTTGTCACTGGCATTAAGTGTTCATCGTATACAGTCAGTTGATTGACCTGTCATTGGCTGTGAATGCTAGTCCACACTACGGAATTACGATGATGTATAGACAGGTAGATTCTGTCACCACAAGTGAACATTCTGTTGCGCCAAATCATTGAAGCGTAAAAGGAGTGATCATACTTTTTGCCTAATTCCATCTTTTGGAAATGAATCATTTGTCAGGCTTATGTAGGATTTGATCTGTAACCGTTCATATTTTAGTACAGTCAGATTTTAGAACAATGGCAAAAAAGTGAAAATTAGGATGTATTAGCATGGATATGAATTGAGCACAATTCAGTGGTTTAACATAGTGAAAATGCATTTTTTATAGATTTTTGCATTGTGCATGAATAAGCGATAAACACTAAAATAAAATAAAACTACCGCTGAAATAAATACCTTTACAGTATTCAGGAGACCACTATAATCAAACAACACCACAATACTTCCCCAAGGAGGATTTTTCCTGATGTTTTAGTCTCATTAAAGTCTCTTTTCAACCTAGATCAAAGAAGTTTTGAGATTTCAAAATGAAAATTATCAGTATATCTGTAGCAAGTTGCCAAATACAAATTTAAATCATTAGACTTGTATTATCAACCATTTTGAAAATGTTTTACTTCACTGAGCCTATATATCAGAGCATTGTTAACCATTTTTTGTCTTTACCAATTTTCACATGGGAACAGATTTCATGTTACAAATGTTACGACCTAATTGTTGTTGTGGAGTAGTTAGTGTCTCAGTGCATATATTACAAGTAATTCTTTGTATTCGACTCACTGGTAGCAAATGTTAAACCTACATGGGGAAATTGGACTAAGGTACTGATATGGACCATGACTGGCGGTTACAGTGAGCTGGCTTTCCTTAGCCATCTCTCAAACCTTGCATATTGTCCTTAAATGAGCCTAGCTGTTAACAGGATAAAAAACTAAGCACTCCTACCTTTACAGGGAGCTGACTTTACTGAGGAAACCTTGCATATTTCCTTAAATGAGCCTAGCTGTTACAGGACATAAAAGCAAGCACTCTTATCCTTTACAGGGAGCTGACTTTACTGAGCCATATCTCCCAAACCTTGCATATTGTCCTTAATGAGCCTAGCTGTTAACAGGACATAAATCTAAGCACTCCTATCCTTTACAGGGAGCTGACTTTACTGAGCCATATCTCCCAAACCTTGCATATTGTCCTTAAATGAGTCTAGCTGTTAACAGGACATAAACCTAAGCACTCCTATCCTTTACCAGATCTGACTTTACTGAGCCATATCTCCCAAACCTTGCATATTGTCCTTAAAAGCCTAGCTGTTAACAGGACATAAACCTAAGCACTCCTATCCTTTACAGGGAGCTGACTTTACTGAGCCATATATCTCCCAAACCTTGCATATTTCCTTAAATGAGTCTAGCTGTTAACAGGACATATAACCAAGCACTCTTATCCTTTAGACAGCCGTGTATGCGATAGTCACTCTTCCTAGTACCTATGACAGACAGTGGTGTCTCTACCACAGCTACGCTGTTGTGATATTGATTCGGCTCCATGATGTATGACATTGGAGCTTAAGTAAGGAATTATTCAGCAAAATCACAATACCAATAGAATAGGTCAGTAGCATTAGTCAAATGATGACTTTCTAGTAAGAATCGCTGATGACATATTCTGAGAATAAAAACAAGATGACAAATGCTGGAGAATATCGTTGCATAAAATTGTAAAGGAATACCATTTTAGTCATTCCTTAAATAGTTATATAAAAACTAACCACTGCATGGATAAATCAGCTAATTTTTATTCTGAAATGTTTGCTGTAACATATCCCATATGTTTGTTGTAGATTTTAAAAAAAAGAGAAAGATGTGTGGTATTCTTTATTGGTAAATTTTGAAAGAGTTTGTGGAAAAAGTTTTACCAAAACATTGTTATTTTGAACAATCAGTTAATTGTAAAGATTGCATTCAGCATAATTTTATGTATATTATTAAAACAAATAGTTATAAAAGCTATTAAAAAAGAATTGACAAAGTTGAATCAAGTTGTGAAGTTGTAAAATGTAATAAACGTTAAGGAGGGATTTGTTAATAACGTAAAACGTTGTACCTGATAAATCCAGAACACCTGCCATGATATGCAATTCTAATCAAGAATCTTTAAAGAAAGGGTCAAAATGGTTTGCAAATATTGGTGTGGAAAGATAACAGACATCTAAGCATTGAGGGTCTTTCAGTTGGCATTCACAGCCAAAATGAATGCCAGCTGGACAGAGGGAAATTCAACATGAATTAAGGCCAATTTCATGAAGCAAACTAGCGCTTCATGTTGAATTTGCCTCTGTTCAGTTGGCATTCAAATTGGCAATGGATGCCAACTGAAAGATGCTCAGTACTTATGTAATTTACATTTTCCAATGTGGTAATTTGGAAAAAACTGACAAAAAAGACACTACTGGTATGTGCTAAAATTGACACAGAGATGGAATCATATGGTAAGTTTGATAACAATCTTTTGTGTAATGCAAACATTATTAAGTTGAAAAGCTGCCAAATAAAGTAACAATATTATGAATGAGGAAAAGTTGGCAAAGATAGTAAAATGTAAAGGGAGGATATTGATGTTAGTGCCTTTTAAAGAAGTTATATTCAGAGATGTATTTTAAAAGGTTGCTTTGGGTAAGGTTCTAATTGCTTTGAGTTGCTTCCAATTTTCAGCTGTAATATAGACATGTCCGAACATTAGATTACTGCTTCGGTCATTGTACTGATATCTATCCCTCAGAATATAGAACTGTTATATCATATTTCATTGGTCATTACCTAGCCGGTTGGTCAGTGTCCAAGCTTATGACTCATTTAGTCCACACAGTTAAGGCCTTCAATGTATGGAATTATCCCACGGAATATGTATCTCTGAAGTCAATTCCTATGTATATGATGTCTGATTGGCTGCCTGTAGAACCAGGGGAAATACCCAGGGTCTGAGAGAAGAATGACAGTTAAGAGAGCCGTGTTGGACACATTAATCTTCAATAATTAGTACTGTATAGCACTATAAATTTGTGGGGTCATTATTTGGCAGTTTCCATAGTAAAACAGACAATTTCGTTGAGGGTAAATATCATGGGTTAGGGATCCCTATAGTTTGTTAATTTATATTACACTATGGTTCTTAGCAATGTTTATGATTTTCCTAATATTTTCCTGCATGGTGTGCATTTCAATAAAAATGTGGACATTTCAAAAATAATCTAACAACAAAATTTAGACACTATATATATAATATACAATGTCTTCAAGCTAAAAAATACAGGTATTTGTTACTGTATTGTCCAGCTATATCACACCTGTGTATAAGACACAAAGGCCTTTATTGGTAACATATTGGTTTGTTGTTGGTTTAAATGTTTGTGTCCTGTATACTAATTGTGCATCTACATCATCCAGTGTAACCTTTTGACCTCTGCTGACATCAGATGTCCCTGTATACGAGCCTTGTCCTTGTTACATGGTAACTCATCCCTGTAACAACTGATCAATTCCCTGTAATTCATGGTGTCAGTTTAACACACAGGAGATGTTAGTTGTTTGAATGATTGACAATGTGTTTACATAGATAACCTGACCCCAGAGTTGGTGACCAATCTGCTCCCCAGGGGAATGTTAGCCGGACAAGAATTTATGAAGCCTTGTCACAAAGATGACAGCCCTAGGTACATCACTACTGATATGTCCATGTACAGAGCTCTTAGGCCAACATCAGTTGCACCGTCATCATGTGAAACCTTGTTTACTTTCTCCTCTTTTTTTTTTGAATATTTGAGCAAAACAGCCTTTGTTTTTTATGTCCAATGCATTTATAGGTAAAACTATACAGTCTAGTTTTTACCTGTTTTTAGCTCACCTGGCCCAAAGGGCCGGTCAATTGATCAAGCAGGTGGTCTTTACATAGAGATAGTTGCTTAAAGACAGGTTTTACTCTATATATATGTATACATTAACAGCATTGGGGGAATTGCTCATGTTGAGGTTTCCATGGAATAGTTTACTTTCCTGTAGCTATAATCAAATTCAATCTTATTGTAGCTAATCAAATTCAATTGTTATTGTAGCTATAAACAAATTCAATTGTTATTGTAGCTAAACAAATTCAAACTTCGTTGTAGCTCATCAAATTCAAACCTTATTGTAGCTAATCCAATTCAAACCTTATTGTAGCTAATCCAATTCAAACCTTATTGTAGCTAATCCAATTCAAACCTTATTGTAGCTAATCCAATTCAAACCTTATTGTAGCTAATCATATTCAAACCTTATTGTAGCTAATCAAATTCAAACCTTATTGTAGCTAATCCAATTCAAACCTTATTGTAGCTAATCCAGTTCAAACCTTATTGTAGCTAATCAAATTCAAACTTTGTTGTAGCTAATCAAATTCAAACCTTATTGTAGCTAATCAAATTCAACCCTTATTGTAGCTAATCCAATTCAAACCTTATTGTAGCTAATCCAATTCAAACCTTATTGTAGCTAATCTAATTCAAACCTTATTGTAGCTAATCCAATTCAAACCTTATTGTAGCTAATCCAATTCAAACCTTATTGTAGCTAATCAAATTCAAACTTTGTTGTAGCTAATCAAATTCAAACCTTATTGTAGCTAATCAAATTCAACCCTTATTGTAGCTAATCCAATTCAAACCTTATTGTAGCTAATCCAATTCAAACCTTATTGTAGCTAATCCAATTCAAACCTTATTGTAGCTAATCCAATTCAAACCTTATTGTAGCTAATCCAATTCAAACCTTATTGTAGCTAATCCAATTCAAACCTTATTGTAGCTAATCCAATTCAAACCTTATTGTAGCTAATCCAATTCAAACCTTATTGTAGCTAATCCAATTCAATTGTTATTATAGCTAATCCAATTCAAACTTTATATAAATCTTCTGTATCAAAAGTCTTCATTTGGGGATTGAACTTCTACTCTAATGATCAAAGATAAAAGTTGTTGTATCTGAAAATAGAATATTTCTTCTTTCTGCATCCATATATGACCCAATTAAACCAAAACTTTAAGCTGTTCATCTAAAACAAATTAGTGCTTACTTAAGATTGCTTTTCAGGTTCAAAAGTCAGACCATCAAGGTCACTAGAAATTGAAAAAAATTGTTCTTGTAAAATATTTTAATTCAATTCTTAATGCATTGATTAAAATAAAACTTTATATACACTTTTTCTACCAAGAGTACTTGCTGAGAATTGTTTTGAGGTTCAAAGGTCAATTAAAGGTAACATTTCTTAAATATAAAAATTCATTTCATAGTATAATGCAAATCCCCATGGATGAATCATGCACTGAGCCCACACTTGCTAACTTGAGATTGTTTTCCAGGTCTAAAAGTTAAAGTCATATACTGTAACAGATTAAAATCAAACTATATCAATGATGGGGTCAAATAGAGGGCAACTTAACATAGTGTAACCCTTCCGTCTACAGTAGAAATGAAATAATTTTGTTTATATTTAGTCTGCAAAATGCTTGGCTGAAGGCTAACAATTTGAAAGAAACTAATATGGCTCTGCACTGTAGGTTCCAATAGGCAGGAGGAACAAATCTCAAAAATTGAGTAAATTCAGTAAAATCCTTTTGATATAGAAATAAAAGCAATTCCAACCCCTTTTGGTCTGTCGCATTATTGAATAAAAGACCAGCGTTTTTGTAGAAACTATAACCTTGAACTGATCACAGACTGTTATGATGCCAGTTTATTCATACTCAGCTGAATACCAAATTTCACACGGTGTATCTAGTCATCATATCGACATTGTATATGTATAGTAAGTAATTCTGTAGAAGTTCAGAAAACAAGTTTGGTAATCCCAACCAGTTTGTTTTAATGTTTTATACAGTGTAGTTTACAGGCCTGTCTCCAATGTAGATTGCATCGTGGTATATATCCATTAGCTTCTTAGATTTACCACCGAGACCAAGAGTAAGGCTCTCAAAGAAAATCTTTAAATAACAGGATTCCCAGTGTCGTACTTGAATGGTACTTGAGATAGCCGAGTCTAACATTATTGACAATAGAGTGCAGGCTGAATAATCTTTCTTCGGTACACAAAAGGTTTCCTGAGGCTGTTAGTAAACAATAGATTTTTTAAATGTTTGTTACCATGGATACAGAGGATATCTCAATTGTTGTCATGTTATCATCACTAAAACATTATCTCAGATATTTGTTATCATCACAACAATATATTTCAGCTCTCTCTGATGGTAGTCAAATTTGCCATTTTTGTCCATTTCTTACTTATATATGAATAAAATCCTCCAAAAGGTTTCTTACCATAACAACAATAGATCTCAAATTGATACAAAGAATGCATTCTAACAGGTTTTACAGAAAATGATGAATTATTAATTTTTACTAAGCTTTTGAAGAGCTATAATTTGAGTGTATGTAATAAAAGCAACAGATAATTTCAAGTACTTGGTATAGATTAAAGCAGCTAGCAGAAAGCTTTGTTTTTAATGACATCATCAGATTGCAAAACATCATGTTACCTTATTTGCAACAAATTAGAAATATCATTTTTGTTTGACTCCAGGGTAAAAGCCTTGTTACAAACAAGTGGTAGCATATATGTATATATATTAAACCCTCTGAAAGGACTTTAAAGAAATGCTTATGAAGATCTTCTAAACGTGGCATGTGAGAAAATAATAATTCTATTCTAAGGGATCATTTGCTGCCTATATTGCAATGATGGAAAATCAGCTATTAATTGTGAGGGATATGTAAACAATAGTTTGATGACAGGCTCTAGACAAATTCAAAGATATTTGGACATGTTTTGTCTTGTGAAGGAGAGACATTCTAAGAGATGTTTTGTAACATATAAATTGGTCAAGGTAAATTACCTGTAGAGAAATTGCAAGAAAGATATTAATAATATGTCTGAAAGGAAAAGTTGTAGAAAAATTAAAAGAAATTTTAGAAATGTTAAATGTCTTGGAGAAAAATTGCAGAGAAATTGTAGAAGAATTGTTTTGTTAGAGTCATTAACCAGCATAGGTATACAATATACAATCCTTACATATCTATGTATCAATACTGTTATGTAAGCAGTCAATGTAGGGCACAGTTATGAAAAATCTACTTTATCAGCTTTCCAGATCACAAGAAATATCTCAATATAAAGCGATTGATGTTGGGCAGATATGATATATCAGAAACTATATCAAAGAGGGCAGACCAAGGGTTGCTATAGTCAATTCTTATCGCATACATCCATGCAAGGTTTTGTCTAGAGCATTGCAGATCATTCTTAAACCAAATTGCAAAAAAATGGTGGATTTTGGAGTTATTGATGGCTGCCTCCATTCATTCACAAACAATAACTATGTTAACCCTGTAAACTATGCTTGCTCAGGAAGTCAAGTTGAAAATGCTCGTGATCATATATTAGGAGTTATATAACTGTGTCAGGGAGATATTGATTGGGCTAACTAATGTTATAGCTAGACCTTATAACCATTTATAAAGGCCTCTCTAACAGATTGCATGCTGATGCTGCGTCTAGATTTTGAGTGTAATATAGATGAAAGTGAGCTTTGTGAGTTCCAGTGGCCAGATTAAAATGTCTGACTCCTGCTCCAGCTGTGCTTCAAGGTGATTGATGTGGTCCCAATTAAGACCACCCTCTAACCACTTGGTCATTGGTTTGACCTTTCTTTACTCAGCAATTTCCATGGGACACTTGGTTTAGAATTAGATAGGATAATGTAGTATCAAAGTCAACTATTTAATTGACCTCAAGAAAATAAAAGGGCTTTGTACAGGGTGATAAAACTGTTGTTGATATGATGTAATTTAATCATTGGAAGTTAAATGGATTTTTATCTTAATTTGTATTAATAAAAAATGCTGTGTGACCCTGTATGACCTTATTGTACTATAAGACTTGTTGTGTGACCCTGTACGACCTGATTGTACTATGGACTTCTGTGTGACCCTGTATGACCTTATTGTACTATGTGACCACTATGTGACCTTATTGTACTATAAGACTTGTTGTGTGACCCTGTACGACCTTACTGTACTATGTGACTTCTGTGTGACCCTGTATGACCTTATTGTACTATGTGACTACTATGTGACCTTATTGTACCATAAGACTTGTTGTGTGACCTTGTATGACCTTATTGTACTATGCGACTTCTGTGTGACCCTGTATGACCTCATTGTACTATGTAACTACTATGTGACCTTATTGTACTATAAGACTTGTTGTGTGACTACTATGTGACCTTATTGTACTATGCGACTTCTGTGTGACCCTGTATGACCTGGGGCCGCGGTGGCCGAGTGGTTAAGATGTCCCGACATATTACCACAAGCCTTCCACCTCTGGGATGCGGGTTCGAATCCCATGTGGGGCAGTTGCCAGGTACTGACCGCTGGTCGGTGGTTTTTCTCCATGTACTCCGGCTTTCCTCCACCAACAAACCTGGCACGTCCTTAAATGACCCTGGCTGTTAATAGGACGTAAAAAAAAAATAAACTAAACTGTATGACCTTATTGTACTATGCGACTTGTTGTGTGACCCTGTACGACCTTATTGTACTATGGACTTCTGTGTGACCCAGTATGACCTTATTGTACTATGTGACTACTATATGACCTTATTGTACTATAAGACTTGTTGTGTGACCCTGTATGACCTTATTGTACTATAAGACTTGTTGTGTGACCCTGTATGACCTTATTGTACTATAAGACTTGTTGTGTGACCCTGTATGACCTTATTGTACTATGCGACTTCTGTGTGACCCTGTATGACCTTATTGTACTATAAGACTTGTTGTGTGACCCTGTATGACCTTATTGTACTATAAGACTTCTGTGCGACCCTGTTTGACATTATTGTACTACTCTGTGACCCTGTATAACTTTATTGTACTATATGTGACTTCTGTGTGCCCATTATGACCTTATTATCCCCCGCCCAACGAAGTTGACAGGGGATATACAAATGGGTTCTGTCCGTCCGTCCGTCCGTCCGTCTGTCTGTCCGTCCTTCCGTCCGTCTGTCCGTATGAATGGTTTCTGAACTCTAAAACCAGTAGAGATATTTCCACGAAACTTCATACACAGATTGGTCTTATGGTCTAGTAGTGCCTTTTGCTATTTTTAGGTTTTCATTTTTTGCACTTTTTACGTAACCATGGAAACATTGCTGAAAATATCATATTTTTGTACCAGGTTCGTTTCCGTAGCATAACTGGAAAACTGGCACATTAGTCTTATGGTCTAGTAGTGCCTTTTGTTATTTTTAGGTTGTCACTTTTTGTGCTTTTTTCTGTAACCATAGAAACATTGGTGAAAATATCATATTTTTGTAGCAGGTTCATTTCTGAAGCATGACTCTAAAACCAGCAGAGATATTTCCACGAAACTTCATAGACACATTCTTTTTATGGTCTAGTAGTACCTTTTGCTATTTTTAGGTTTTCATTTTTTGCACTTTTTCCGTTACCATGGAAACATTGCTGAAAATATCATGGTAAATGGTAAATGTTACTTTGCAAAACTCCACCCATCTTTGTGTATATAGTTTAATATAAATGTCATGGCTGTATACCTGATTCAACAATTGCAGCCCCGCTCTACTTGAATTATACTCCATCTTTCTTTAGCTCAACTTCCTTTTTCCTGGTTTTTTTCATACACATAAGTCTCCACAATCAAACTTACTTCAGCTTTGATATCTCCATTGCTGGGGGATCTGAATGCCTATGTCCTTGTTATATTATGTGACTACTGTGTGAGCCTGTATGGCCTTATTGCACTTTTTGACTACTGTGTGACCCTGTATGACCTTATTGTTCTATGTGACTGCTGTGTGACCTTTTATGACCTTATTGTTCTGTGTGACTGCCCTGTGACCTTGTATGACCTTATTGTACTATGTGACTGCTGTGTGATCTTGTATAACCTTATTGTGCTATGTGACTGCAGTGTAACCTTGTATGACCTTATTGTGCTATGTGACTGCCATGTGACCTTGTATAACCTTATTGTACTAAGTGACTACTGTGTGACCCTGTATGACCTTATGGTACTATATGACTACTGTGTGACCCTGTATGACCTTATTGTGCTATGTGACTGCCATGTTACCTTGTATGACCTTATTGTACTATATGACTACTGTGTGACCCTGTATGACCTTATGGTACTATATGACTACTGTGTGACCCTGTATGACCTTATTGTGCTATGTGACTGCCATGTTACCTTGTATGACCTTATTGTACTATATGACTACTGTGTGACCCTGTATGACCTTATTGTGCTGTGTGACAGCCATGTGACCTTGTATGACTTTATTGTACTATGTAACTGCCGTGTGACCTTGTATGACCTTATTGTACTATGTGACTGCCGTGTGGCCTGGTATGACCTTATTGTACTATGTGACTGTCGTGTGACCTTGTATGACCTTATTGTACTATGTGACTGCCGTGTGACCTTATATGACCTTATTGTACTATGTGACTGCCGTGTGACCTTGTATGACCTTATTGTACTATGAGACCTGTTGCTGTAAACATATGATATATAACACTGCATGGCCTTGCCGTGCTCTTCTGCCTATTGTGCTCTCACATTCCTTGTTTTCTATTTTGATACAGAATTCTAGGATATGTTACACTGTTCAATCAGCGTACAATGTCCTGGACTATCAGTAAGCAGAAAGCTTTTCTCTGCTGTAGAATCCCCAGACCATCATTGTCCCCTTGGGACCTAGTATTTCTAGATCTGTTAATGATAGGGATAGCAACCAGAGTCTGCTTAGAAAGGGTCTGGGGGAACAAGCTCTGTCAGCTTAATACAACAAAACAAATAGTTGTTAATGATCTCTGAGAAAACCTGCCAAAAGAAATATTGGAATTACATTTGTCATGGATTATTTAATGTATCTTTGATGGGTTCTATAGCATGTATGGTACATTTACATTTGAATTGTTTCAAATTTCTGTTCACTTTATGGCTATTAAGTTGACAAAGTGTTGATATTGTGATTAAGTGTCTTGGAGAGCTAACAATTTTGTTTAATCACTCAGAGCCATAACAGTTTTAAGAGATAACAGAGGCTCCTGATCAAGCACGGGTGTAATATCCACATACTGGTATCACTGGCAACAAGAACCCTCCATTGCTGGTATCACTGGCTATTATAACCCTCCATTACTGGTGTCACTGGCTACAATAACCCTCCATTACTGGTATCACTGGCTACAATAACCCTCCACTAATGGTATCACTGGCTACAATAACTCACCATTACTGGTATCACCTGCTATAATAACCCTCCATTACTGGTATTACTGGTATCACTGGCTAGAAGAACCCTTCATTACTGGTATCACTGGCTACAATAATAACCCTCCATTACTGGTATCACTGGCTACAATAACCCTCCATTACTGGTATCACTGGCTACAATAACCCTCCATTACTGGTATCACTGGCTACAATAACCCTCCATTACTGGTATCACTGGCTACAATAACCCTCCATTACTGGTATCACTGGCTACAATAACCCTCCATTACTGGTATCACCTGGCTACAATAACCCTCCATTACTGGTATCACTGGCTAGAAGAACCCTCCATTACTGGTATCACTGGCTACAATAACCCTCCATTACTGGTATCACTGGCTACAATAACCCTCCATTACTGGTATCACTGGCTACAATAACCCTCCATTACTGGTATACCTGGCTACAATAACCCTCCATTACTGGTATCACCTGCTACAATAACCCTCCATTACTGGTATACCTGGCTACAATAACCCTCCATTGCTGGTATCACTGGCTACAATAACCCTTCATTACTGGTATCACTGGCTACAATAACCCTCTATTACTGGCAGTGTCACGTCCACTCAAACTATTGTAACCAAACTAAACTAAATTGTTTGTTCATTTGTTTTTGTTTGTTTTAACAGACAGGGTCATATAAGGACATTAAGCCATCCCCAGGAATTGTATCATTAGAAACTGAAGCTAACAATGAACATTAATTTAATTATAGACTTTTACCATTTCATTATTTCGAAGACAGGATAGAGAAAATTTAGACTTTGGTTGAAATCCATGACTTCTGACCACAGCTACAATGTTGCTAGGAGATGTTGACTGCTGATTGGGCTATTATGACATGTTGGTGTATGTTATACTCCGAATCATAAAATGTTGTACCATAAAACCCCTTCGTAATAAAATTCCTTGGGTTTTTACTACATTTTGTGACCCTTGGGTAGAATATCTCTTTTCTTCATGTCTATATGTGATAGTGACAATCATTGATATATATTATTCAATATTGGTATAATAAACAGTTGTGATAATCTATCCCATGATTCACTGTCTAGCTTATCATCCTCTCCAATTAAGGCATGTTCACCAATCAATGGGTTTAGACGATCTGCTTTGGGAAAGATATAGAAACAGAGGAATTCTATCATGAGTCTGACAACCAGCTTCTGTGTAAAGATAATGCTAAAGAGACCCCTACAGGAAAGCTGCATGGTCTTATTCTACTTAAAATCAATGAAGGTGTCCCTTGCTAGTGTCGGTGGTAAATTTCTAACTAATCTCTTTCTGCTGGTTAATTGATTTCCCTCCAATTTTTTTTTAAAAATGGAATCATTAAATTTGCAAGGCACTGATTATCATGACTTGATTATGCCATTTGTAATTTTCTCTTGACAGTCTTTACTGGATGCTTAATGCTTTAGAATAATATTGGAATCTCTTGGAATTTATTCAGAAATTGTCTGCCATCTACAGAGATGGAATTATAATGAATGTTGTTTCCAGAGACTTAATAGGTCATTAGAGATCTCGATATGTAATAAATGAACAAATAGTTATAAACTTTTAGTTTTTTAGGTCATCTGACCTGAAGGGTCAGAATGACCTATAGTCGTCATGTTTCCTCTACTGTTGTCTGCCTTCTGCCATGCGTTAACTTTTCACATTTTTAACTTCTCAAATTCTACAAGTGTGATTGGCTGAGACTTGAATGAAATCATCCTGACATGATGCCAACAAAGTGTTGTTATTTTTCGGGTCGATCCGAAATCTAAGATGGTCGCCACAGCCGCCACTTTGAAAACACATTTCAAAATTTTTCTCAAGTTCTACCAGTGCGATTTGGCTGGAACTTGCATGAAATGATCCTGACATGGTCCCGACAAAGTGTTGTTATTTTTCGGGTCAATCCAAAATCCAAGATGGCCGCCATAACTGTTTGTTATGTTACATTTATTGTCAATGTTAGTTATATAGGTGAGAATGTCTTAGTTGGAATCGTTTGTTGTCAATAGTGGTTATAGAGGAGAATATCTTAGTTGGAAATGTTTATTGTCAACAGCGGTTACAGAGGAGACACTGGTGATGTTCTATATTTAGCTTTGTCACCATTTCAATCAATATCTGGTATCAGCGGGCTCTAAAATCTGCATCACGTAATGTACAGAAAAAAATCTGTATATATAATGATCTGCTGCTGATCAGCAAGGGGATCGTGTGGATGAGCTCTTGCTTTGAGGATTGCAGGCTGTTACGTTAAATTGTCTGAATGGCTGTTTGATTGGCTATTGATTATAAGAATCAGACCTGATGGTTTAGGCTAGTCCCACAACAAGCCATCAACACAATGCGCTAAGTGGAACAATCACTTTCCATTTCTACGATTCATTCTAAGCTGAGGCCGATGTTTCCCTTGTAGACGTTGCCATATTTGAAAAGTACTGCTAATTCAAGAAGTGTCCCACTTCTTCAGTTTCTTCCTAGTTTAGGGATTCTTCATTATCTGTCTGTATGCCTATCTTTCAGCAGCCTTCCTAAATGCCCATGCTGTTTCTCTTGATCTTTGATGGATTTATTTTTGCTGAAACAAGTCTTTTTTAATTTAACTCTTAATAATTAAACACATCAAAAGGTTATGGGGATATTATAAATTGATTCAGGTTGTCTGTCTGTCCCTCCATCTGTCTATCCGTCCATTGGCTGGTATATACATCTGTAAACAAAATGATGGACCAACTACTCCTTCTAAACTACTGGAGGGATTTTAATGAAACTTAATGGCAAAAATCCCTCTATAATGAAGATTGGGTGGCATCAGACAAAGCGCAAACTACTGTTACCTTCATTCTGTCACCTCGTTGTCATATCCTTGACCTGGTGTCCCTGATTTCTTATGTAGGACATTAATACCTTATATGTACAGACAATGCTAATTTGAAAACAGTCTAATATAAATATAACACATTTCTTGTTTATTGCATTAAGTATCAATGATTTTATAGCAATCAAATTTATATTGTTAAATTTGTCTTTAATTTCCCAACAATGACATGCAAACATTGCAATGGAATAAGATAGATAATTTAAATTGATACATAAAAGCCAGTCAATATGATATATAACAACCATAATCAGTGAAAAAATAACATAATGTGAAATTCATTAAGCAACTACAGTTAAAAGTGTGATGTTGTAGGATACATCTCCATGAATAATCAGCCTTCCAAGTCAGACTTCAAAATCTGAAATACAGAGGATTCCGCTTATTTGAATAAGTCATTTTCCAGAAGAAAATATGCAGATAACCGGAGTATTCGAATAGGCGGAGATGACATTTTGCACCTTCGTTTGACCCCACACATATGTATGTTAACAGGCAAATAGATATCGTTTCGTTTACTTGATAAATTATATACACGTAAATTATTTAACCTTAGAACGAACAACAAGTAATTATTTTCGAAGTTGTAAATCGATTTTAATCATTTAATAACAAAAAATATTCCAATATTATATTTTTGTTTACGTTAGATCGACACGTGAATCTTTGAGAAACAGCTGAACGATCGATATCAAATGCAATAACTAAACAGGATTGAATTTGTGTCTGCAATTCTGAACATAAATAATAAACAAATTAACGTACATTTGCTTGGCAAAATGAACTTACGATCGTGATTAAACTTCAAAGTGCCGATCAACTAGTAGTGTTGTTTTTACACATATGTATGAATTCGAAAATGGCGGCAGGTGATGAAGCCATGCGTTCACTGGACCTAAATGTGTTTTTAGAATTCTTCCTGTATTGTTGATCGATACAGCGAATAGCTTGATAACATTTCAGAAATTAATGCATATTCAAGTAGCAATGAAACAACGTAGCAAGTTACATACTGTACAAAACTTGCGGTAGGTAGTTATTGCACGCCGACTTTGCATGCTTTTACGTCTGGAGACGCTTGATACGCACATGTCTGTCGTAGTCAACAAGACTCTGGTTGAATGAGACTACTAGAATGGCGATTGTTGTAAGGAAGCATGGTTTCTCCAACCGATCGCGAACTAAGGTATATTACGTTAATAAATAAACATATTTGAAAGTGCAAATGCTTTCATCAGATGTTTGAGTCAGTGATTATACTAAAGTAATGATCAACCGCTGCTGATGTAAATCGTAACAGCGTCGAATAACTTTGCAGATTTATGCATAAAATAACAAGCCATACGATAACGTTAATCTGTCACCATGATGATTTCTAGTAAAAGCGAAGTATCTTGAAACTTATATCGGCGAATTTCGCTATAAATATATTGCAAAATTGAAAAATATTCGATTTTATTTTTGGAATTTCCCAAATATTTTATTCAAATAACAGGAGGTCATGTAAAAGTCTATTCAAATACACGGAGTTGAAAAACAAAGATAAAGAAGGGAAAAATCGGGACCGCAGAATTTTATGCAAATAACCGAAATATTCAAATAACTGTTATTCGATTATGTGGAGTCCTCTGTACCTAACTCTGGAATTATCTCCCTTTTTTTCCAGAGCTATGTCCCTTTATTTAATTCTATTTGCAGTGCTTGATTATCTCTTGTGCAGTTCTGCTGATTGCAGAGTATAAAATTATCATGTTTTAATGTAATGTAACCTCGGTTTCTTTATATTCCTAATTTACACAGCGGGTCATTTAAGGACATCAAGATCGATATTCAAAGTAACTGTATCAATGTGGATTACTCCCAGTATGTATCTCCTGCCAAAATCCTTGGAGCACATCAATATCACTTAATTACTGTAGCTGTGGTAGAGCTATGGCCTAGTCATCAGAGCTATTACATCATTGTATATCGGCTATCACACCCTGGGACTCCACCATTCTATACACAACACTGCAGTTTTGTCACATACAGCTGTAATGTTGATTTTACTCAAGCATTTTCCTTTTTTTTTACATGTTTTTGGCTATTTCAAGCTCTTATGACCCTAAGGGTAACGACGAAACCTTTGTTTTCCTAGTGCCATTATTTTCTTGAATGATTGGTTCTTACACCCAAAAGGTTGATGTTTAGCCAACGAGTGGCATATGCCAAAGGTATAAGTTTGTTATGAATTTTGTGCAAAAAAATGATGTCTGCTGATAACTAAAGTTTAAAGGTTACAAATCCATTGAAAAATCTTATCAATTTATTCTTGAAATATCCAAAAGATATCAGTGACCAGATACTGTATAGTATCCCTTAGTGGAGTGAAGACTGGCCAGCAATTGTTCCAAGAAATTTTAATATCTTTAGACTTAATTCTTTCAAATGATGGATCGCCAGCTCTCAGTCAAACTGGATGTGACTTTGTACTTTGAATTGTGACATTGAATAGGTACATGTGTATTTGTGGACACAAGGTGTACGATGTTACATCTTACGATCAGAAAATGTCATTTAAGGCATCAAATGTGGACAAACATTTTGAGCTCACCAGGCCGAAGGGCCGGTGAGCTTATGTCATGGCGCGGCGTCTGTCGTCCGTCAATCTGTCCAACAATATTTCCTATAAATCGCTATTAGTCATATAGCTTTACATGGATTTTACCAAATGCCTGAAACATCCTCTGGGAAAGGGGGAACAGAATTTGTATAAATTTTGGCTCTAACCCCCTTGGAGCAGAATGAGTGGGGCTGAATAGGGAAATTAGAGATAAATATTTAAATTCCTTCAAAAATTGAACAACAAACCAGCTGTATTGAGAACATTACCTGGCATTACAAACCACAAAATTTGAAACCATGAGACGTTAATATGACCAAAATTTGTCCATTCCTAATTTTAAATCAATTTGAACCACAAAATTAAATGCATATTTTACAGAAATGAAATTAACTTTGTACTGATTGCTTGAAAACTCACCAATCAGTTAATCAAGCTTGTTTAATTGGTTAAAAATCCTAATTGTATTCACTGAAACTTTTATTAACAGAATGAGAGCTTGATTGATCAAGCTGCTTAGTGATGTAGCTAACTCCCATGCCCGGTGTAATTACTCAACCTATAGTTTCTTAAATCAACACTATTGACACAAATAAAGTCCATTAACCTTAGAACAGTATAAACACTAATCTACAGCACTGATCTCTCATTTAACCTATTTTACTTTGTTGGCAATCTGAATTTTACTTCTATGTAACAGGAGAGAAGAAAATGTAGCGGCCAGACCAGGATTCAAACCCAAGACCTTTAACACTAGCGGAATGCTCTACTGCTGAGCTATCTGGTCACCGATGATCGACCCAGTCCAATCCTGCTACACTCCTCTCTCCTTTTTCAAAGTTTTCCCCCTCGAAGACATACAAGACTCTTATACCACCACCGTGGGTATTTAAGTTGGGAGCCAATCTTGTACCAGGATGAGAAAATGTAGCGGCCAGACTGGGATTTGAACCCGGGACCGATAGCAGAAATTGCTCTTCCGCTAAACTACCTGGTCACAAATGATCGACCAAGTCAAATCCCGCAACATCCATGAAGTAATTCAGATATTGGTTTTGAAATTGATAAGTAGTAGATTTAAAGCTTTTAACGATGTTCCTTCTCCACTAAATGGTAGAGATGTTGAAACCTATCTTAGGCTGTGGTTTGATGTTCGATGCTCCTCTAAATGGTAGGATTGTTGTTACCTATTCTAGGCTGTGGTTTGATGTTCGATGCTCCTCTAAATGGTAGGATTGTTGTAACCTATTCTAGGCTGTGGTTTGATGTTTGATGCTCCTCTAAATGGTAGGATTGTTGTAACCTATTCTAGGCTGTGGTTTGATGTTCGATGCTCCTCTAAATGGTAGGATTGTTGTAACCTATTCTAGGCTGTGGTTTGATGTTCGATGCTCCTGTAAATGGTAGGATTGTTGTAACCTATTCTAGGCTGTGGTTTGATGTTCGATGCTCCTCTAAATGGTAGGATTGTTGTAACCTATTCTAGGCTGTGGTTTGATGTTTGATGCTCCTCTAAATGGTAGGATTGTTGTAACCTATTCTAGGCTGTGGTTTGATCTTCGATGCTCCTCTAAATGGTAGGATTGTTGTAATCTATTCTAGGCTGTGGTTTGATGTTCGCTGCTCCTCTAAATGGTAGGAATGTCTTAACCTGTTCTAGCTATGCTTTGGATTGATGTTCGCTGCTCCTCCAAATGGTAGGATTGTTGTAACCTATTCTAGGCTGTGGTTTGATGTTCGATGCTCCTCTAAATGGTAGGATTGTTGTAACCTATTCTAGGCTGTGGTTTGATGTTCGCTGCTCCTCTAAATGGTAGGAATGTCTTAACCTGTTCTAGCTATGCTTTGGTTTGATGTTCGATGCTCCTCCAAATGGTAGGATTGTTGTAATCTATTCTAGGCTGTGGTTTGATGTTCGATGCTCCTGCAAATGGTAGGATTGTTGTAACCTATTCTAGGCTGTGGTTTGATGTTCGATGCTCCTCTAAATGGTAGGATTGTTGTAACCTATTCTAGGCTGTGGTTTGATGTTCGCTGCTCCTCTAAGTGGTAGGATTGTTGTAACCTATTCTAGGCTGTGGTTTGATGTTCAATGCTCCTCTAAATGGTAGGATTGTTGTAACCTATTCTGACTGTGGTTTGATATTCGCTGCTCTCTTCTAAGGCGTAGGATTGTTGTAACCTATTCTAGGCTGTGGTTTGATATTCGCTGCTCCTCTAAATGGTAGGATTGTTGTAACCTATTCTAGGCTGTGGTTTGATGTTCGATGCTCCTCTAAATGGTAGGATTGTTGTAACCTATTCTAGGCTGTGGTTTGATGTTCGATGCTGCTCTAAATGGTAGGATTGTTGTAACCTATTCTAGGCTGTGGTTTGATGTTCGATGCTCCTCTAAATGGTAGGATTGTTGTAACCTATTCTAGGCTGTGGTTTGATGTTCGATGCTCCTCTAAATGGTAGGATTGTTGTAACCTATTCTAGGCTGTGGTTTGATATTCGCTGCTCCTCTAAATGGTAGGATTGTTGTAACCTATTCTAGGCTGTGGTTTGATGTTCGATGCTCCTCTAAATGGTAGGATTGTTGTAACCTATTCTAGGCTGTGGTTTGATGTTCGATGCTCCTCTAAATGGTAGGATTGTTGTAACCTATTCTAGGCTGTGGTTTGATGTTCGATGCTCCTCTAAATGGTAGGATTGTTGTAACCTATTCTAGGCTGTGGTTTGATGTTCGATGCTCCTCTAAATGGTAGGATTGTTGTAACCTATTCTAGGCTGTGGTTTGATGTTCGATGCTCCTCTAAATGGTAGGATTGTTGTAACCTATTCTAGGCTGTGGTTTGATGTTCGATGCTCCTCTAAATGGTAGGATTGTTGTAACCTATTCTAGGCTGTGGTTTGATGTTCGCTGCTCCTCTAAATGGTAGGAATGTCTTAACCTGTTCTAGCTATGCTTTGGTTTGATGTTCGATGCTCCTCCAAATGGTAGGATTGTTGTAACCTATTCTAGGCTGTGGTTTGATGTTCGATGCTCCTCTAAATGGTAGGATTGTTGTAACCTATTCTAGGCTGTGGTTTGATGTTCGCTGCTCCTCTAAATGGTAGGAATGTCTTAACCTGTTCTAGCTATGCTTTGGTATGATGTTCGATGCTCCTCCAAATGGTAGGATTGTTGTAATCTATTCTAGGCTGTGGTTTGATGTTCGATGCTCCTGCAAATGGTAGGATTGTTGTAACCTATTCTAGGCTGTGGTTTGATGTTCGCTGGTCCTGCAAATGGTAGGATTGTTGTAACCTATTCTAGGCTGTGGTTTGATGTTCGATGCTCCTCTAAGTGGTAGGATTGTTGTAACCTATTCTAGGCTGTGGTTTGATGTTCGATGCTCCTCTAAATGGTAGGATTGTTGTAACCTATTCTAGGCTGTGGTTTGATATTCGCTGCTCCTCTAAGGCGTAGGATTGTTGTAACCTATTTTAGGCTGTGGTTTGATATTTGCTGCTCCTCTAAATGGTAGGATTGTTGTAATTATTCTAGGCTGTTGAGTTTTGATGTTCGATGCTCTCTAAATGGTAGGATTGTTGTAACCTATTCTAGGCTGTGGTTTGATGTTCGATGCTCCTCTAAATGGTAGGATTGTTGTAACCTATTCTAGGCTGTGGTTTGATGTTCGATGCTCCTCTAAATGGTAGGATTGTTGTAACCTATTCTAGGCTGTGGTTTGATATTCGCTGCTCCTCTAAGGGTAGGATTGTTGTAACCTATTCTAGGCTGTGGTTTGATATTCGCTGCTCCTCTAAGTGGTAGGATTGTTGTAACCTATTCTAGGCTGTGGTTTGATGTTCGATGCTCCTCTAAATGGTAGGATTGTTGTAACCTATTCTAGGCTGTGGTTTGATATTCGCTGTGCTCCTCTAAGGCGTAGGATTGTTGTAACCTATTCTAGGCTGTGGTTTGATATTCGCTGCTCCTCTAAATGGTAGGATTGTTGTAACCTATTCTAGGCTGTGGTTTGATGTTCGATGCTCCTCTAAATGGTAGGATTGTTGTAACCTATTCTAGGCTGTGGTTTGATGTTCGATGCTCCTCTAAATGGTAGGATTGTTGTAACCTATTCTAGGCTGTGGTTTGATGTTCGATGCTCCTCTAAATGGTAGGATTGTTGTAACCTATTCTAGGCTGTGGTTTGATGTTCGATGCTCCTCTAAATGGTAGGATTGTTGTAACCTATTTCTAGGCTGTGGTTTGATGTTCGATGCTCCTCTAAATGGTAGGATTGTTGTAACCTATTCTAGGCTGTGGTTTGATATTCGCTGCTCCTCTAAATGGTAGGATTGTTGTAACCTATTCTAGGCTGTGGTTTGATATGTTCGATGCTCCTCTAAATGGTAGGATTGTTGTAACCTATTTAGGCTGTGGTTTGATGTTCGATGCTCCTCTAAATGGTAGGATTGTTGTAACCTATTCCAGGCTGTGGTTTGATATTCGCTGCTCCTCTAAATGGTAGGATTGTTGTAACCTATTCTAGGCTGTGGTTTGATATTCGCTGCTCCTCTAAATGGTAGGATTGTTGTAACCTATTCTAGGCTGTGTTTGATGTTCGATGCTCCTCTAAATGGTAGGATTGTTGTAACCTATTCTAGGCTGTGGTTTGATGTTCGATGCTCCTCTAAATGGTAGGATTGTTGTAACCTATTCTAGGCTGTGGTTTGATGTTCGATGCTCCTCTAAATGGTAGGATTGTTGTAACCTATTCTAGGCTGTGGTTCGATATTCGCTGCTCCTCTAAATGCTAGGGATGCCATGACCTGTCCTAGACTGTGATTTGATGTTCAATGTGATAAAATATCCTTTGCATGCAAGGAGAATTGATAATTGGTTGATTTTGCGATTGCTAAACATCAGAAATTCATATCACGTGATGTCTGCATTTAATACAATTTAGTTCACTCCTTTCAGTCACTTGAGCTTATTTCACCATTCTTATATTGCAATTGACTAAATTTATCTGGCCTATCAAACTCAGTTTAAGTTTACCCCACCTGCTTCAGAGCAAATGTAAATTCTACATTTGATGATTATACTGCACTGTGAATGCAATGATCTGTCTGTAAAAATTAAAAAAAAAGTTGTTTTATCAATACACCTGCTATGATAAGCCCTGAAAAAGTCCTGGTTGGCATATATTGCACACTAGGAACACGTCAACATTAATCAGGTTCAGCTGTGTTTAATTACATCTTAATAACTTGATCTCCTATGTTTATGTTATATTTGGGGAATGTTTTAGCTTATCTTTAAATTTACCCCTGAAGACACACTTAGACTCTTCTAAATCAAAGATTAGACCAGTCCATTTTGAAATTTTAGGAGTGAATGAGTTAATGTTAATCATTCCATCAATTCCAGATCAAATAAAGGTATTGTAATATGCTGTCCGAGGATTCAAATGACACTTGAGTAAATAAATATGTAATTTCTAAGTTTTCCTCTACAATAGCTTTGATTTGTAGATATAGCTGTTGCTAAACCATTATTTTTATTATATCTTTCACTTGCGAAATATGCCTCTTTGGCTCAGTTGGTGTTATATTGAAGGGTGCCTATGTATTGATATTGTCTGTAATAATTAAAGTGAGGATAATAACTGATAGTGTGTGACAAATAATTCTATAAAAAAAACTAATTATATGTAATGAACAGATTTTATTAACTATTGAAAAAAAAAATTGACATTCCATAACAGCTTCATAAATTTACAATAAAATTTACAGCAGATTATACAATACAGCGCTGACTATACAGACTGTGCACACATCTTTTATTGTCAGCATCCATGTGTCCTCTCCATGTGAACTATTGATCACTCAGGAGAAGTAAACAACTTTGGGTTCAGTTGGGATGGGCCAACTTTGAAATCCTAGCTGAAGGACTGGAGCTAGATATCTATGACCTTGCCAATTTGCTGTCAATATTCTGTCAATGTGACTCCGTAAATCTTGCACTCACAAACATTGTCAAAGCTTCCTGTTGTTCTGTGGAACTCTCAGAGAGCTGTTACAATTGAGTTGTAGGATTTCCTACAGAATCATACATATATAGTTATTCTCTTATGACCAAGTCAGTCACTGTATTGATAAAGCTTGCTATGAGGGCTGAGTGGAAAGATGTCCCGACATGTTACCACAGATCCTTCACCTCTAGGTCATGAGTTCAAATTTCATGTGGGACAATTGCCAGGTACTAACTGTATAGACTTACAGGTTGTTTCTCTCTGGGTACTCTGGCTTTCCTCCATATCTAAACTTAACACATTCTTAAATCAACTTGGCTGTTTCTAATTACCAATACAGCATTTGTTTTTAATTATAAACCATAATTGTCTTATAACTTTGTAAAGGCAATTACACATGTAATCTCCATTGTAGGTAGAATGTTGATATCTGTGAGCAGTTTACATTAATGTTGAATTGTTCCCTATTACATTGCTACCTTTTTGTCCGGTGCCAGATTTTGGAAGTATATAACAGAATGTAGGTTCTGATATTTATTTATCATGAGCACTTTATATATGACCCACTTGATCAAGTTTTTAGCTCACCAGCTTAAAGAATAGCAGAGCTTTTGACATGGTCTACTCTGACGTCCGGCCGTCCAGTGTCAACTTTTCCCTTAAAACAACTTATTCTGCAAATGTAGGAGATATACAGTCTTGCAATTTTGCTTGTAATATGCTGGGATGAAGGGCTACCGAGTTTGTTCAAATAAATAACCTTGATCTTCATTCAAGATCACAGAGGTCAAATTTGCTAAAGTCTTAAAATGACTTCTTGTCAGTTAAACCAAGTGGCTGAGAAACCTGATATTGGGCATAAAACATGCTAAGATGAAGGGTTACCAAGTTTATTCAACTGAACTTTGACCTCTATTCAAGGTCGTAGAGGCCAAATAGACTAAAATCTTTACATTACATGTTATTAAGAACTAAGAGGCCTAGAAACTGTTGTTGACTATATATCTGAATTGTCTTGAGCATGGCCATGATTACCAGATAGCAGATTAGCAATCTTTCAACAACTTCTTGTGAATAACTAAGAGGCCTAGAGGCCTGATTTTGGGCCTGTGGTATGCTTGGATGTAGGGCTACCAAATTTGTTCAAGTGAATGACCTCGACCTTCATTCAAGGTCACAGGGGTCAAATAGGCTAAAATCTTTAAACAACTTCTTGTAAATAACTAAGAGGCCTAGAGAATGCATATTAGATTTGTAGCATAGTGGAGATCTAGGGACTTTCAGTCATGGTCTAATTCATCAGATATATCAAAACCTGAACTTCTTATAAAGAGTTATTTTGTATCACCTTAATGGTTTGCCACTACTATATTCTTTGAGGTGTAGTGTAGTGCCAATGGTCAGATGACTGTTAAGGCCCATTGGCCTCTTATATAATGCTATATCACTGAAGTATGCTGAAACACCCCCTCACCCAGTCACATTATACTGACAATGGACAAACCAGTCGTCCCAATCCATTTATGCTGAGCGTTGACAGGAGCAGAAACTACAGCTTATATAGACTTTGGTGTATCACGGTAGGGGAGAAAACCCAGAGTCTTCACAGGGGTGGGCCCTCAACTGAAGGCAAAATGTGAGCTTGTGTCAAGGGAGACGTTAGGAAGAATAAAGTAAGTAAGTAAGAAGAGAAAAGATAAGATCCTAAATTTAGTCACCTTTATGATCATTCAATAGGGGCAGCAGGTACATAATGCCCTACATGCAGGGCCAAAAAAAAACAACACTTAATTGTTCCACATTGACATAGATGACAGGTGAGAAGTTTTCTGTCCTTGTAAACATGTTGTATATTTTTTAGGAATGCATTTGATTTCAAAGATATTTCCTCTCGTTAATAATATTTAACAATTATTATCGTCAAATTCACAATTTCTTTTACCTTCGGCAATGTCAACGCAAAACTTGTGGTGATAGGGTGGGGGTATTTGAAAGGGTTGTTAGATAGTGTTTTTATAATATGCAGGGTGTGCTAAAGTTTTATATAGTGATGAAGTCTGTTCTGAACAAAATTTGAGAATATGCCGGTTTGGCAGTATAATGGGACGCTATACTTTGGGACAACTGGATACAACCAATGTTAATATTAAGGGTCATATCTGTGTAATTTGGAAACGAAGCAAGCAGACATCTCTTCCCCTGGTGACATTTTCAATTTATATCATCTGAGGAGTTCTGCTCTGGAGGGAAGTGTTTAGAAGCTTCAAACAACACCAAGACACCCAAATAACAATGCTGTGGATGATGTCTCCAGACGCCTTTATTTTCATCAATTGGACGAGTGCTAAAAAAAAGGTGACAGCTAATAATCGTAACGGTGTGAAATTGTGAAATACAGAAGTCCGGTTTAAATGCCATGATAGCCGGGTGTAACCACATGAGAGGAGGATACACAGAGCACAGGTTGTATTTTGTGGAGTTGCCAACATCTTTTAAAGGATTTCACACTTGATGGCCAAAGTCCATTACTTCTAGCTCAAATGATGGTTTTTCTGGTTATATATGGTCTGCACCTAAATTACTCCTGTTCCTGATGTGACCAATTCAGCTGTAGAAACCAATAGAAAAGCTAACAGGATAATGTTAATGTCTCAGACTACAGCCCCCTGTAATGACAAAACATTTGTAGTAATCGTCTACTATACAGCTTAATCTATACCTTCACCTCTCGATTGTAACATTCTCCAGGCACACAATGTGTATGTTATATATATGTGTGTGTGTACTATGGTAATTTTATACTGTTTTCTAGGACTAAGAATTTTACAGTAGTTTTCAATCAATTTGGCTTTCTTAATAATGCTCCTACTGATTGATATATGACCATGAATAGTACATTAAATGGTTCTCTATAGTTGGTTCAGATGTATTTATGTTCACAAGAAATAATAAATTGATTAATGTTTTTTTGGAAGTTTTCTTTGATCATACCAACATCAAACCTTGGTTTGTTCCAATGCATTAATTTGTTGTTGTTTTTGTTGAGGCTTTTTTACAAAGTTTATTTTTGCTTACACCAACAGACCTTTGGCTTGAGTTTGCTTACAATAAAGTGTGTGCTAGAGATCTCCACTAAAACCAATGCTATATTTGGGTTTAAGTAAATGTTCTTTTTATGGCAATGTTTTACTGAAAGCAAAGGCTGGTTTTCCTAGAAAAGATGATTTGCTATTGTGTGCCCCATTGAAGGCCAGTGATTTTATGGGTGATTTGCTTTTGTATGTCCCATTGAAGGCCAGTAAATGTATCGTATTTGCTATTGCATTTGCCATTGAAGGCCAGGACTAGTTGACTTAGAATAGGTGAGTTACTATTGCATGTGACATTGAAGGCAAGGGCTAGTTGACTTAAAATAGGTGAGTTGCTATTGCATGTGCCATTGAAGGCCAGGGCTAGTTGACTTAGAATAGGTGAGTTGCTATTGCATGTGCCATTGAAGGCTAGGGCTAGTTGACTTAGAATAGGTGAGTTGCTATTGAATGTGCCATTTGAAGGCCAGGATTAGTTGACTTAGAATAGGTGAGTTGCTATTGCATGTGCCATTGAAGGCTAGGGCTAATTGACTTAGAATAGGTGAGCTGCTATTGCATGTGCCATTGAAGGCCAGGATTAGTTGACTTAGAATAGGTGAGTTGCTATTGCATGTGTCATTGAAGGCCAGGGCTAGTTGACTTAGAATAGGTGAGTTTCTATTGCATTTGCCATTGAAGGCCAGGGCTAGTTGACTTAGAATAGGTGAGTTACTATTGCATGTGTCATTGAAGGCCAGGGCTAGTTGACTTAGAATAGGTGAGTTGCTATTGCATGTGCCATTGAAGGCCAGGGCTAGTTGACTTAGAATAGGTGAGTTGCTATTGCATGTGCCATTGAAGGCCAGGACTAGTTGACTTAGAATAGGTGAGTTACTATTGCATGTGCCATTGAAGGCCAGGACTAGTTGACTTAGAATAGGTGAGTTGCTATTGCATGTGCCATTGAAGGCCAGGGCTAGTTGACTTAGAATAGGTGAGTTACTATTGGGCATGTGCGAATTACGTACCCGGCCTACATTGAAGGCCAGTCTTTTGGCTACAAATATTGCAGCTATTAGAATAGGAGAGTTGCTATTGCATGTGCCATTGAAGGCCAGGGCTAGTTGACTTAAAATAGGTGAGTTGCTATTGCATATGCCATTGAAGGCCAGGGCTAGTGGACTTAGAATAGTTGAGTTTCTATAGCATGTGCCATTGAAGGCCAGGACTAGTTGACTTAGAATAGGTGAGTTTCTATTGCATGTGCCATTGAAGGCCAGGGCTAGTTGACTTAGAATAGGTGAGTTTCTATTGCATGTGCCATTGAAGGCCAGGGCTAGTTGACTTAGAATAGGTGAGTTGCTATTGCATGTGCCATTGAAGGCCAGGGCTAGTTGACTTAGAATAGGTGAGTTGCTATTGCATGTGCCATTGAAGGCCAGGGCTAGTTGACTTAGAATAGGTGAGTTGCTATTGCATGTGCCATTGAAGGCCAGTATTAGTTGACTTTGAATAGGTGAGTTGCTATTGCATGTGCTATTGAAGGCCAGGACTAGTTGACTTAGAATAGGTGAGTTACTATTGCATGTGTCATTGAAGGCCAGGGCTAGTTGACTTAGAATAGGTGAGTTTCTATTGCATGTGCCATTGAAGGCCAGGGCTAGTTGACTTAGAATAGGTGAGTTGCTATTGCATGTGCCATTGAAGGCCAGGGCTAGTTGACTTAGAATAGGTGAGTTGCTATTGTAAATTCTACTTAGTGATGACCAACTGTTCTTCTTTGCTATGACCAAGTCAAACTGGAAGCTAGAATACTGTAACCTTTCTATTCACATTTTCTACTGTCAGGGCCAATAGTAATTTGTACACTCTGAATAGCAAGAATCTGCATACTGGACATTTCTTCAAAAAACCATGATATTGGCAAATGGGCTTGGGATAGATTCTTTTCTATTGACATGTTCTATTGAGAGTTGTCTTCATAGAATAGATTGTTTACATTGGTCATTTGTGGTTTACTGAGAAAACTGACACTTACAGGTTATTTAGAGTAGAGTAAATGGCGGTGTGCTATGTTTAGGAGGGTATGGGGCTGTGGTGGCCGAGTGGTTAAGATGTCCCGACATATAACCACAAGCCCTCCACCTCTGGGATGGGGGTTTGAATCCCAAGTGGGGCAGTTGCCAGGTACTGACCGCTGGCTGGTGATGTTTCTCCGGGTACTCAGGCTTTCCTCCACCAACAAACCTGGCATGTCCTTACATGACCCTGGCTGTTAATAGGACGTTAAACTAATAAACCCAAACCCACTATGTTTATGACCACATTATCTTCTGCAAACTTAACACTTAAAATATTGACATAGATCTTGCACTCAGAGTTGTAAGGCTTAACTTGTCCTGGATACGCATTTGAACTCTTCTTATATTCTTAGCCTGGAATAGTTCATTATGAATTTTCTGGGATAAATGAGTAAACAGTTGTCAATTAGCCACCACTAAGTAAGGCGTACTGTAGTTGGAGTAGAATATGAAAGTCTGTGCTATACTGACCTTGTTGTACTCCTAGAGACAGTTGTGAAGCCTACACTGCTCATTTGGTTACATCAATCAGATTTAATCTCTATATCTAAATATCTTCTGCTGATATTTGTACATTATTCCACCTGACCTAGCTCTGGCCTCATCAGTAGCAGTTATGGTGGTGAAGTGCCAGTTTCCCCGCCCAGACCAGACCACTGGTACCAGTTAATTCAATTATACACTGTCATTATATGGTGTCCTATATCAGCAGCTCAGCCATGAGACAAATCTGTAACATAAATTTTGTAATACAGATACTGGTCATTTCTCTACCAATTTCCAATCTCCCTAGTCTATAGATATATTTCTCTACCCCCATAATACTGGTCAGTTTTCTCTAGATGCCACTCCAGCCCCCCATAATCTGTACCTAGATAGTCATTACCTCTGCCCCTCCACCCCCAGTCACCAACTGTTCTAGATCTACCGTCATTTCTCTCCATTCCATCTGTTACCTAGAGAACTGGATCTTTAGCCACTCCACCCCCCCCCATAATCTGTACCTAATACTGTCATTTCTCTGCCACTCCAGCCCCCATAATCTGTACCTAGATCCTGGTCATTTCTCTGCCATTCCAGCCCCCATAATCTGTACCGAAGATACTGTCATTGTCCTCCAGCCCCGAAGTACCTAAGGATACTGGTCATGTCATTCCAGCCCCCATAACTGTCTGATACCATTTCTCTACACTCCAGCCCCTCACCTAGATACTGGGTATTTCTCTGCCATTCCAGCCCCATAATCATACTGGTCATTCTCTCTTCCATCTCCCAGCATTCCCCCATAATCTGTACCTAGATACTGGTCATTTCTGATAGCCCCATAATCAGTACCTAGAACTGGTCATTTCTCTACCATTCCAATCCCCCTAGTCTGTACCTAGATACTGGTCCCATTTCGTCTGCTCTGCCACTCCAGCCCCCATAATCTGTACCTAGATACTGGTCATTTCTCTCATTCCAGCCCCCATAATCTGTACCTAGATACTGGCATTTCTCTGCCACTCCAGCCCCCCATAATCTGTACCTAGATACTGGTCATTTCTCTGCCATTCCAGCCCCCATAATCTGTACCTAGATACTGGTCATTTCTCTACCACTTCAGCCCCATAATCTGTACCTAGATACTGGTTATTTCTCTGCCATTCCAGCCCCCATAATCTGTACCTAGATACTGGTCATTTCTTTGCCACTCCAGCCCCCATAATCAGTACCTAGATACTGGTCATTTCTCTACCATTCCAATCTCCCTAGTCTGTACCTAGATACTGGTCATTTCTCTGCCACTCCCAACCCCCATAATCTGTACCTAGATACTGGTCATTTCTCTGCCATTCCAGCCCCCATAATCTGTACCTAGATACTGGTCATTTCTCTGCCATTCCAGCCCCCATAATCTGTACCTAGATACTGGTCATTTCTTTGCCATTCCAGCCCCACAATCTGTACCTAGATACAGTCATTTCTCTACCATTCCAATATCTGTACCCTAGTCCACCCCTATCTGTACCTAGATACTGGTCTATTTCTCTGCCATTCTCCAACCCCCATAATCTGTACCTAGATACTGGTCATTTCTCTTCCATTCCCCATAATCTGTACCTAATACTGGTCATTTCTCTGCCATTCCAGCCCCCATAATCTGTACCTAGATACCAGTCATTTCTCTACCATTCCAATCTCCCTAGTCTGTACCTAGATACTGGTCATTTCTCTGGCATTCCAGCCCCCATAATCTGTACCTAGATACTGGTCATTTCTACCTAGATACTATTTCTCTCCCCACTCTCAGCCCCCATAATCTGTACCTAGATACTGGTCATTTCTCTGCCATTCCAGCCCCCATAATCTGTACCTAGATACTGGTCATTTCTCTACCCACTTCTCTGCCACCCATCATATACCTAGATACTGGTCATTTCTCCCATAATCTGTACCTAGATACTGGTTATTTCTCTGCCATTCCAGCCCCCATAATCTGTTACCTAGATACTGGTCATTTCTTTGCCACTCCAGCCCCATAATCTGTACCTAGATACTGGTCATTTCTCTACCATTCCAATCTCCCTAGTCTGTACCTAGATACTGGTCATTTCTCTGCCACTCCAAGCCCCCATAATCTGTACCTAGATACTGGTCATTTCTCTGCCATTCCAGCCCCCATAATCTGTACCTAGATACCGGTCATTTCTCTGCCACTCCAATCCCCATTATCTGTACCTAGATACTGGTCATTTCTCTGCCATTCCAGCCCCCCTAATCTGTACCTAGATACCGGTCATTTCTCTGCCACTCCACCCCCATAATCTGTACCTAGATACTGGTCATTTCTCTACCACTCCAGCCCCCATAATCTGTACCTAGATACTGGTCATTTCTCTACCACTCCAGCCCCCATAATCTGTACCTAAATACTGCGCATTTCTCTGCCATTCAAGCCCCAGTTAACTGTACATAATCTGTGCCTAGTTACTGGTCATTTCTCTGGCATTCCAGCCCCAATAATCTGTACCTAGATACTGCTCATTTCTCTGCCATTCAAGCCCCAGTTAACTGTACATAATCTGTGCCTAGTAACTGGTCATTTCTCTGGCATTCCAGCCCCAATAATCTGTACCTAGATACTGGTCATTTCTCTGCCATTCCAGCCCCCATAATCTGTACCTAGATACTGGTCATTTCTCTGCCACGCCAGTCCCCCTAATCTGTACCTAGATACTGGTTATTTCTCTGCCACTCCAGTCCCCCTAATCTGTACCTAGATGATACTGGTTATTTCTCTGCCACTCCAGTCCCCCTAATCTGAACTTCAGTGACCACAACTTCAGTGACCACATTTTTGTGTCATGGCAGTCACAGCAATCAATACAACATTTGTGAACTAATTGTTTACAGAGTAAGTCAGACCTAACTTGATTAATGCCCCTTTTGATACAGTAACTGTTCATGCAGTGTTTTTATACAAAAAGTAGAAACACCATGTTTTAATGAACATTACCATCATTTGCAATGGTGCCTGAAGGAGAAATAACACTAAGACAAATATTTAAAGTAGAAACTGCATTTGCATGAGCTTCATTCATAGAATGTTTAGTGAGAAATAAAAACTGATGAGTTTAATGGAAGGGATGGCAAGATAACCTGTATTAATCTTAACCACAGTGTTACAGAGATATCATCATCTTTTATGTTTAATATGATTGTTCTACCATTGAACTACAATAGCAATGTATAAATTGTTTTTGGCTATATTTCTGTTTACTCTGCGAAGCAATTTCTTCTAACTTGTCGGATGTATCCTTGAGGTAAATTGATGCCACTTTGAACTGTAAGGCGTGTTTGTACACAATGGCTATAATACATCTGACCTTTGATTATCAGGTTGTCATATTAGGTGTACTTATTATATCTTGCGTGTGCTTTGTTTTTCTCATTTGTCTCCTTAGAGATTTTACCTCGTTAGCTGTGTCATGCATAAATGTTTTCCCCTTTGCGCCCAAGATATACATTATAACAATCTAGTTGTCTTGTCAACTCAGTTGTAAACACACATTTGTCATTGGAAATAACTACAAATGTGATGAAGAATCAACAATAAAAGGGATCTGGCTGTCAATTGTCCATGAACTTGTCATGAACTCAATTGTCCCTCTACATGTACAGTAGCCTTCAATTATATAATGGTTAATAGGTTCTAGTTCATCATTCAGTGGTATTTGTAGGGAATTTGCCTTACAAATGTGAGTGTTTAATTAGATCTTATATATTCTTTATATCAGTTTACTGCAATCATCATAACAGCTTGTTTGTTTCAGAATCTGTTGGTTCAGGGGACATATCTTGTCACTATATATATATATAGACATAATGTATGTTGGGTTTTGGGTCATATTAACAGCCAGGGTCATTTAAGGATGAGCCAGTTTTGTTGGAGTGGAAAGCCAGAGTACTCAGAGAAAAACCATTGACCAGCCATCAGTACCTGGCAACTACCCCACATGGGATTTAAATGTCAGACATTAGTTTCTCTTATCACTTCGGCCACTGTCACCCCATGTCTAATGCAAAAACTTTAGAATGGTTTAAGATTGTCCATTTTGAAAAGAATTGTCTGGTGTTTTACTTTGTCATTAAGACCTGATTTCTGTTTCTTTGTCAATTAATTTGGGTGACAGGTTTAAATGTAAAAACACAAAGACTATCTCACAAAAGATGCTTAATGGATCTCATTATTGCATGTAGAGATAGGTTTTTCTTGTTCCTAATGTGTATAAAATTCATTTTGAAATGGAAAATTAGACATTTAGATACATATCCATCTTGAAATGTTGACAAAAATGTTTGCTAATAGTATATGTTTATAGAGTCCTCATGTTATCAAAGATTTTAATTGAAAAGAAAAGTAACATTCATTTGTCAGATAAAGTTCTATCAGTGGTGGGTGCCAGGTTCCCTATGGGATCTCTAAGTAATGCGTAGTTTTTTTGAGAGCAATATCTTTTGAATGCTTTATTTTCTAATCTTCTAGAGTTCTCAAAGTTCACCCTGGTTATTAATTAGTGAGTTGAATTTTCAAAGTTTGCTTCTTTGGGAAGATAATGTTATTTACACCTTGTGTTTTCCTATTTCAACAAAGGAGTAAATTGAATACAGCCCAGTGATGTATCTTAGACAGAGCAGTTTTGTCAATTTGGACACTACAAACCATGACATATATGGACACTACAAACCATGACATATATGGACACTACAAACCATGACATATATGGACACTACAAACCATGACATATATGGATCACTACAAACCTGATGACCATATACTGGAACAACTACAAACCTATGGGACATAATGGACACTACAAAACCATGACATATATGGACACTACAAACCATGACATATATGGACACTACAAACCATGACATATATGGACACTACAAACCATGACATATATGGACACTACAAACCATGACATATATGGACACTACAAACCATGACATATATGGACACTACAAACCATGACATATATGGACACTACAAACCATGACATATATGGACACTACAAACCATGACATATATGGACACTACAAACCATGACATATATGGACACTACAAACCATGACATATATGGACACTACAAACCATGACATATATGGACACTACAAACCATGACATATATGGACACTACAAACCATGACATATATGGACACTACAAACCATGACATATATGGACACTACAAACCATGACATATATGGACACTACAAACCATGACATATATGGACACTACAAACCATGACATATATGGACACTACAAACCATGACATATATGGACACTACAAACCATGACATATATGGACACTACAAACCATGACATATATGGACACTACAAACCATGACATATATGGACACTACAAACCATGACATATATGGACACTACAAACCATGACATATATGGACACTACAAACCATGACATATATGGACACTACAAACCATGACATATATGGACACTACAAACCATGACATATATGGACACTACAAACCAGACTACATACAACCATGACATATATGGACACTACAAACCATGACATATATGGACACTACAAACATGACAATATATAGGACACTACAAACCATGACATATATGGACACTACAAACCATGACATATATGGACACTACAAACCATGACATATATGGACACTACAAACCATGACATATATGGACACTACAAACCATGACATATATGGACACTACAAACCATGACATATATGGACACTACAAACCATGACATATATGGACACTACAAACCATGACATATATGGACACTACAAACCATGACATATATGGACACTACAAACCATGACATATATGGACACTACAAACCATGACATATATGGACACTACAAACCATGACATATATGGACACTACAAACCATGACATATATGGACACTACAAACCATGACATATATGGACACTACAAACCATGACATATATGGACACTACAAACCATGACATATATGGACACTACAAACCATGACATATATGGACACTACAAACCATGACATATATGGACACTAAACATGACATATAATGGACACTACAAACCATGACATATATGGACACTACAAACCATGACATATATGGACACTACAAACCATGACATATATGGACACTACAAACCATGACATATATGGACACTACAAACCATGACATATATGGACACTACAAACCATGACATATATGGACACTACAAACCATGACATATTGGACACTACAAACCATGACATATATGGACACTACAAACCATGACATATATGGACACTACAAACCATGACATATATGGACACTACAAACCATGACATATATGGACACTACAAACATGACATATATGGACACTACAAACCATGACATATATGGACACTACAAACATGACATATATGGACACTACAAACCATGACATATATGGACACTACAAACATGACATATTTCATGGACACTACAAAAACCATGACATATATGGACACTACAAACCATGACATATATGGACACTACAAACCATGACATATATGGACACTACAAACCATGGACACTACAAACCATGACATATATGGACACTACAAACCATGACATATATGGACACTACAAACCATGACATATATGGACACTACAAACCATGACATATATGGACACTACAAACCATGACATATTTGGACACTACAAACCATGACATATATGGACACTACAAACCATGACATATATGGACACTACAAACCATGACATATATGGACACTACAAACCATGACATATATGGACACTACAAAACCATGACATATATGGACACTACAAACCATGACATATATGGACACTACAAACCATGACATATATGGACACTACAAACCATGACATATATGGACACTACAAACCATGACATATATGGACACTACAACTACAAACCATGACATATATGGACACTACAAACCATGACATATATGGACACTACAAACATGACATATATGGACACTACAAACCATGACATATATGGACACTACAAACCATGACATATATGGACACTACAAACCATGACATATATGGACACTACAAACCATGACATATATGGACACTACAAACCATGACATATATGGACACTACAAACCATGACATATATGGACACTACAAACCATGACATATATGGACACTACAAACCATGACATATATGGACACTACAAACCATGACATATATGGACACTACAAACCATGACATATATGGACACTACAAACCATGACATATATGGACACTACAAACCATGACATATATGGACACTACAAACCATGACATATATGGACACTACAAACCATGACATATATGGACACTACAAACCATGACATATATGGACACTACAAACCATGACATATATGGCCCTTTGTTAAATCTTTGTGTAATTTAACTAAGACATAATGGCTAACTGTTTCTTACTGTAAAGTTTTCTTGTGTCAAATTTGTACAGAGAGAAAGATTTTAAAGTGTTTCATCTTCAATTACATTGCTGCCAGCGGCCATGTTTGGTACTGGAGAGTTCAACTACAGCTGTAAAATATCATCAATATTCTTCTGTTTTTCATCTTATATAATTGTTTTAAACAGAAAGCTTGTTGTTGCTGATTCTTTCTTTAGTGAATTTAAGTAAGTAGGTTACCATTGCTTTATGCTATATCATTATTCATGTTTCCCTTGAAGGCCTACCTTATTTCTGAAACATTTACCGTTTGAGTTTATTATAACAATGATAATGCAAGAACATTGATATGAGGACACCATAAACGAATGCTCTGTGATTTCCTGTGTAAAAACATGTTAACAATCATGCAATGAAGGTTCAGTTTCCTTTTTTACAAATTGCGTAGTGATACCATAAATTGATAAATGATATGAGTATTAACTGTAACTAGATGTGTTGGGAAGTTAGTTGAATACTTATGTTAGCTGATGTTGACCATGTTGCACTCTAACATCGCACCATGTGAAGATGGAAAGTGTGACAGTATGCTTAGAGAAGAACATCAGTATGTCACATGTATGTCAATTCTCTTAAAAGTGACCTTGACCAAATAATCACAACAATCAAATGGAAACTTGTGAATTAGGCCAGCCACGATTCTCATTTATGGTAAGAATATAGTCATTTGTGGCTGGGAAAATTGAATTAATTTTCCATTTTTGTATTTCCAGAAAAAGCCACACTTGAAGAGACAGAGCGAACACTGTACGCCTTAAAGAAATTAGCTCAGAATCCTGAATGTACCTCTTCTCTCGTGGACGGACTAGCCAATTATATGCGAATCATCGTCACGGTGACAGACAGCTCGGAGTGTCCGGCCATTGAGAAAGCCATCAGTGAACTGCTTAATCAGATCCTGCAGGTGAATGTGTTAGAATGATGATGACTGGGACTGGCGTATCTCTGTGGTAATAGAAAGAAAATTTTGTTTCGTCTGTCCAGTAAGAATGGTTGCTACAGTGAAGTGAACATTTATTTGAATGTGCTGTAAAAGTTTTTGTACTTTCCATAGAATTACATATTAATTACGGAAAAATAATCACTGAAAAAATGTTTCAACAAAAGTACAACAGAAATTTAGATAAAAGTTTAAATCGTATAAATCACCATGAAAATAAACACAATGTCACTATCAATTTCATTATTTACCTAAATTACCATGGTTTCTAAAGTTATTTTAGTGTTTACTTTTGTACAATTTACCAAAATTATGATGGTTTCTAGAGTTATTTCAGGTTCTAAGCTTTGTTATCTTGCCATGTCATTTTCATAGGATTTAAAATGTCACATGTTGATGATTGAGAGGAGTTTAAATGGCAAAGGGGAATGGTCGCTGTTGCAATTTGAAACTTTGAAACAGGAAATTACATGTATATAATTGCTTTTTGGTGATCAATTTCACCCACAGCTAGGCTATCATTTCATTAGTTTTCAACACAAGATTAATTCTGCTCCAAATAGTTTTCAACGTGGGCAGATTCAACAACGTTGCAATGTTTATAAAAAATATTTTCAGTTGCATTCTTACACTTAAACAGCGATTTCACAGATCTCTCAAAATGTCATATATTACAATCATGTAATCAGCTAGTTTTCATCTTTTAAAAATACTTAGCAGTATTCATTTTAAAGACAAATCACCTACAGATGTAATACATTTTGAGGCCTATTCAATAATTGTCTCAATTGTCTATAATCCATGGGAGGACAAAGTATTAAGATATGTCAAATGTTTAAAAAAAACATAGACAGACTGAAAAACTTTGAAAACAATTGAAGCCAGGTGACTTTTTGCAGTTTTAGGGTCAGGATGATCTATTGTCATCATGCACTGATTGTCATCGTGCACCGTGCGTTGTCTGCTATGCGTAAACTTTTCATTCAAACCATTTCTTCTCAATAACTGAAACGCCTAAGGTACTGATATTTGGCCTGTATCATGCTGGGATGAAGGCCAGCTACCAAGTTTGTTCAAATTAATTACCTTGACCTTTATTCAAGGTCACAGGGGTCAAAAAGGCTAAAATCTTTTAACAACTTCTCCTCAAGCACCAGAATGCCCAGAGTACTCATATTGGGCCTGTGGTGTGCTGGGATGAAAGACTACCAAGTTTGTTCAAATGTGGTTGTTGACTCACGTAACCTTTAGTAGTTGTTGATTTAATCATTGTATATAGTAGAATATAGGTATGCTTCTCATTGACCTTTGCTTTAACACCAATCAGAATTGTTGACTGCAATTAACCATTGCTTCAACAAACCAATCAGAATTGTTAACTACTACAACAGTTGTAATTGATCACTCTGATTGACCATTGGTTAACAGTTGTAATTGATCACTCTGATTGGTCATTGGTTAACAGTTGTAATTGATCACTCTGATTGGTCATTGGTTAACAGTTGTAATTGATCACTCTGATGGACCATTGGTTAACAGTTGTAATTGATCACTCTGATTGGTCATTGGTTAACAGTTGTAATTGATCACTCTGATTGGTCATTGGTTAACAGTTGTAATTGATCACTCTGATTGGTCATTGGTTAACAGTTGTAATTGATCACTCTGATTGGTCATTGGTTAACAGTTGTAATTGATCACTCTGATTGGTCATTGGTTAACAGTTGTAATTGATCACTCTGATTGGTCATTGGTTAACAGTTGTAATTGATCACTCTGATTGGTCATTGGTTAACAGTTGTAATTGATCACTCTGATTGGTCATTGGTTAACAGTTGTAATTGATCACTCTGATTGGTCATTGGTTAACAGTTGTAATTGATCACTCTGATTGGTCATTGGTTAACAGTTGTAATTGATCACTCTGATTGGTCATTGGTTAACAGTTGTAATTGATCACTCTGATTGACCATTGGTGACAAAATGACTAGCTAGAGACTCTCATTGGTCATCAGTGACCAATTGTACTTGTACACTTACTCCAGTACAGATACAGCTTCAGAAATTTAGAAGCAATCCAAATCAATGCAATTGATATGAATTTAATATAGTTAAATGCAACATTTATTGTAGCAACTGTTCAGCTAGCTTCTATGAATACCCTCATTAAACTCGCGGCTTGAATGTCAGTTACAAAAAGGAACCTTTGTCAATGGGTACATTGTGAATAAAAAAAACAGCCTTCTAAATCATTGAGTTATTGATTGTAATAATGAGCTGGTCTGTAGCTGTTCAGACTGACAGCCAAATTGTACTGAATAAACCATGAATTGGTCGGTGGAAGAGTTGTGCATTTCACTTCTCTATCTCCGGATATTTCCGGGTCATCTGTCCTCTACCGCTGTAGGTCATGATTTAATGTCTGGTTTTACTTCTTTTTAATACTTAGATTTTAGATTTAATACTTAGCTGAACTATGACTTAACCAGCGGGAATGAAAGCTTAATTGTGTAGTGACTTATCTATATTTCCATGCAGAAGATTTCCATGGCAATTAAATTTCACAATTTACAGTCTATGATTCTATAGTAGTCCATTACCAGAAACAAATTCTATGAGAATTTTTTCCCATGGTTTTCAATCATATACAAAATATAAGAAATTAAATTGTATGGGCATTGAGATTGGTTTATAGCTTGTGTATGAAATCTGCAATTTATTGTTAGCAAAAGGCTTAGGAATGTTGCGTTTGCAAAATTCTTTACAAGTACAAAAGATAACTTGACTTAAACAGATTTTTTGCTTGGTGTTTTAAAGCATTATATGGTGATCATTTTTATTTTCTTTTTCAGACATGTTATGATGAGCTACAAAGAATTGAAAGTTTTGAGGAAAAATTCAAGATGTTTTTGCTGTTAACAAAATTAATGACCACAGCTCTAGAACTCCTTCGTGGTGGTCAGTCACTTCACTTCACTGCTCTTAGCATCATCAATCGTATCATTGACATTTGTATCGTCCATAAAAATCATGAGGTCACATCCACCGAATTTCTGCAAAGTACCGATTGTATCCCTTTACCACCAGGGAGCACTGGTGGTCAAGATAGTGTCAGTCCTCAACACAAAAGCCCGAAACATAAGACCTCAAATAGCAGCCCCAAACAACGTGGGGGGTCCACACAGTGTGCCCACCATCACCATGACGATTCCGCCACAAGTGCCAATACAAGTGCTAATACATTTCAAAGGATTTCCTCTGTCCATTTCAGGAAAAATTTTGGAGGACATTCGGATGGAGGTGTTCACTCCGAAAAGACAGACGATTCAGAAAATTCTGATAATGCAAATACTAATTCGTGTGGAACTAGTGTGTTTAAAACACCGCTGGAATTCCTGACCACGTGTGATCCTAGTCAGATACTTAGTGTTCTGCATAACAGTATCACAATGCATAAGCGAATTATAGGGACACGACAAAAATGTACCCCAAGTACTAGATCACGTTTCTGTACTCATCATTGTTTACAAATCCTAAGTGCCCGGATCCTTGTTGTCATGAGTCACGGACTACAGGTCCAGTATCGTATTGTGAGTGGGGGACATATCAAAACACTTGTCGAGGCCTTAGATCCAAATCATGACCCAGTAAGTACTCTGAATAATGTCAAACACAAAACAACATACGAATCATTAAGGTAGTATATTCAAATCCTTTTCATTGCAGTGGAATCATCTTTATGGTTTTGCATTTAGCTCTAGATCTGGTTCTAATAAATGTTCTGGCCAAGATCAAGAGATAGACTAGCCAAACCTGGAAAATAAATGTTTCTGGAATAGTTAATCTCATTTCTAGCTCATCTGGCCCGAAGGGCCATCCGTCCGTCAATATTTCTTTTAAATAGCTACTAGTCATAGAGTTCTGCATGGATTTAAATCAAATTTGGCCAGAAACATCCTTGTGGATGGGGAACAGAGTTTGTTTAAATTTTGGCAGGAGGTGCGGTGCCAAATAGGGGAAATAGAGGTAAATCCTCTAAATTTGACTTGTCCTAGAGTTCTACATGGATTGAAACCAAATTTGGCCAGAAAAATCCTTGAGGGATTAAAATTTTGGCTCTGACACCCCCATGGAGGTGCAGGAGGGGCGGGCCCAATAGGGGAAATAGAGTTAAATCCTATAAATCACTTCTAGCGTTTGCATGGATTGTAACTAAATTTGGCCAGAAACATTCTTTGGGGAAGGGGAACAGAAATTGTATAAATTTTGGCTCTGACCTCCTGGAGCAGAAAGAGTGTGGCCCAAAAGGGAAATTAGAGGTAACTATTCAAAATCTTTCAGAAAAGAAAGAATGAACCTGTATTCAGAACATATTACTTGGCATTACAAACCAGGTGAGCAATACAAGCCCTTTGGGCCTCATGTTGTGTTGTCTAATTAAAATGGGATTGATTTATTAACCCAGAGATTTTAAATCCAATATATTGGCAGACGGTATTGGAATAAGAGTAGTAATGAGTTTCACACTCTACTTTACAATACATCTCGCTGAAAAATGACCATCTCAATTTTATTTCAATCCTTTTTAGTTTATTCAATTATTTGAATAAAAAAGTTTTATACAGAAAGTAGCAGATGCTGATTTCAGATTCTTTTGTGCTTTTTCCTATAAGAATGAGTCAGAACTTTTGATATGAAGAACATAATTCATCAATTCCTTATGTTTTTGTTTTAGATGTCATTTGAGATATTATTACATTGAAATGAACACAAAAGTCTATGTAGGGTTACCATATGGTGCCAATTAGTTGCCAAAAATAGTGTTTTCTAAAGCTTTACCGCTGAGTCCATTGAAAAAATCAATATTAAGCGTTATGAAAAGAACATTACTTTCTGTGTTTCTGAAAAGAAGAAATATAAATATTTTGATTGCATTTTGTGAAATAAGAAAAACCAAATCAATAAATGTTGTGACTTTTCTTTTCTAGCATTTATTGTGCCTACTGCTCCAGTCTCTAGCTTCCATTGCCCTAACTCCTAGTCACCATCAGGTCCTCAGTGACGCTGATATAGCCGACATGTTGATGCAGCTGCTGTTGCCTAGCGATGAATGGTATTACACCAATCACAGTACCAAGTATGCAAAGTTTGTCAAGTACCATGCTGCTCGGATTCTTGTGTATATGGGCCTGTTACACAAACTCGGTGGTCGAGTTGACTTGTTTGACAGAAAGCGTATGTACTTCCCTTAGTCTTGTAAACTTAAAAGGTCCAACCAAATGCTGTTTTAAAAGGTCTAATATTTGTATACTTTGACCATCTTTCTTCAAATTTGTCACAATCTGCTCAAATCTGACTATGCAATTTAAACAACTTGCAATTAAAATTGAACAATTAAGAAAATTCTCTGGTGATGATGCCATCTTATCTAAGGAGGTGGCAGACATTATAGTTGCGTCATCATGGATACCAACACAATCGCTGACCCCTATATTAGTAAATGAATAATTTCATGTTTCTTAATTCAGTCAACACCTAAGCTGTTTTTAGTACTATTAATAGTAACATATACTACGTTACATGCATATTTTTTTATTTCCACACAAAAACTTTACCTTGCATTGTCAGCTTTAAAATCTAATAGATCATTGCCCATGAATAAATTCAGGAGATTTATGATTGAACAAATGTAATACTTTGTGGATTTCGTTAAGGACACTTAAATAAATTAGCTTATACTGGGTAAGTTACTGTTGGATATTATGTATATTCCAGCTTTCAAAGAACTGTCAACCAATGCCTATCTACAAGTCCACTCTCCAGAGGATAGTTTTATAGAACTGATGGCCATGGGTCAGGTGGTTATGTGGAACGATAACCAGCATTTACAGGCTGCTTCTCTTGAAGGCTTAGTGGCCAAACTTATACAGGTAATACATCCACAGATAATGCATTCACAGGTAATACATTCACAGGTAATACATTCACGGGTAAGACTTATACAGGTATTGTACACAGGTAATACATTCACAGGTATCATATTTATGTAGTACATAGTACATTTTTAAGCACATATGCTTTCAATGGCCCATGTGCTTTTATACATGCACAGCTCATGGGAGTGATTTGAGCTTTCTACCCCATTTACACCTTCAGTTCATATGCGAAGCTTGTGCTTTATCACTTAAGATTTTGGGGTAGTTCTTATGTTTTGGTATGGGATGTACTGTGCCATAGAGTTGTTCCAGTCTTGGAGATCCCATCTGTAAGCCAAGTGAAATATTTGTTAATATAATGAAATATTCAAATATTTGTTAGTATGAATGCGGATCGAATCACATGTTAAACAATATACTTGAATTGGGAATGAAGCTCATTTCAATTGTTTGTATTCCAAAGCATGTTTCAATAGTCAAATGAAGTGAAAATTCATAGGTTTAATAAAAATCAATTCTGAGAACCATGGATCAATTCTGAGAACCATGGTTGTGAAATAATATACTATCATAGACCAAGAAAGACAACTCCCATACGCAACATAATTCAGTTGCTCAACTCTATATAAACTATACTAAGGATTTGATTGTATAGCTCCATAAAAGGATAATATAGGAAAATTGTACTTTTAATGTTTTTCACTTCTATGTTTAATTGTATTTGATAACATTCGCTGCAATCATTGTTAACATGATTACTTAAAATTCTTTGTATATTTTGACTTTTTACAGATCAGAACCTCTATGTGAATTTGTTTCCCTGTATAATCATGAGTATTTAGTTCATCAAAATTGAAACCTCTTTTGACCTGCTGTAGGACTTACCTGTTAGTTTGTGGGTTCTTAACATTTTGTGACCTTGACCTGTTGTAGGAGGCGATGAACGATGAGAGCGAGGATACAGGTGAGATCTACGACCTGACTCTCTCCTCATCTATACAAAGTATCTGTGGCCTGATGGAAAACCAATGTAGTACAATGTTAACACCGTTCACCTCGCCAACCTGTTCCTTACAGTTCCTCGCAGAAACAGACAGTAAACCTTTCCGAGAACTTCTCCTCATGGGACTTCCTATGCTTGTACATCCGGTTATAATATTACGTTTGCTTGCTCATAAGGTGTTTGGAAATATGATCCGTAGAAAATCATTATTTGCAGAGACAAAATTAAAACCACCCCCTCCAGAAAATCTCGAACAAGCTGATATGTGTCCACCAAGATGTAATTCCGAGGCTGCAAAGTTACATGATATAAAGCGTGAAGTAAATCGTAGAAGGAGGTCTCATCATCCAATCATAACAAAGTCTTCGTCTGAGGAACTGGATTCTCCCGCGACATTAAATAGCCCAGTGGAACGAGAATTCGCAAAGCAGAATGGCATTCAAACAAAAAATGGCACCACTCAGCGTGCTCTTCGTGCCATTGGAACAAGTTTGGCAAATCCATTTGATTCAGGTCTGTCCAAGCAACAACAGCAGCAGCAACAACATCAACAAGTGCAGCAGCAGCAACAACACCAACAACAACTACAGCAACAACAGAACCAACAGGCAAACGACATTCACCAAATTAACAATACTGTCAGTAGTTCAGATTCTTCTGGGGATGTCAAGTCATCCGCTTCCAAATCCAGGCTTTTTCATTGGCCAAGTAAGAAGCGATTATCAAAGTCGCAAAGCAATGTGTCTTCCAAAGATAGTCAGGACAATAATGTGGGGAGTTTAGACAAAGCCGATTCCAAGTCATCCGTAACATCATCAGAAAATGATATTGATATTCTTGCCTTTCAAAGAGAACTTATAAACCTTCCAACGTTTGTAATGGACACGCCCGCTACAGATGTGTCTCCAATGTTCTCACGTTGTAGTTCAGTGCCAGAGAATTTGGCATCAAGGATGAGTAATAATGATTCAACGACTCCCGAAATGTCTACATATGGTTCTGATCATCTTCATTTTGTGCAACGACGTGGAAAAGGTGAGGATTTTGGTTCGGATCAAGCTATCATTACTAGTTTGCCAAAATCCCCATCTAAGGTTACCATAACAACCACTGACTTTACCCAGCCTTCAAATCAAGGAGGCGGTCCTTTAGCCTTAACACTTCCCACTCAATCATCCATTGATGATGTTGAGGAAAATATTGCCAATATCACTGTGCGCTTTGAGGCCCCTGCATCACCCATTTCTAGTTCTAGTCAAAGTCCACAAGCATTTGATTTTCCTTATCCATTTGAACATCTGAAACTTGCTGCCAATAATTGTTTAATAAATGAAAAATCATCAGCCAATCAGGTGGCTACGTCTAATTTTCTCATTCCTTCACCAACATCTGCAACATCACCAACAGTAACCACTGGTTCTACAGTATCGCCATGGTCACCATCATGTGTGTCACAATCGTCCATCAGCACCAACCTGCCCCACTCAGAGATTCCGGGGGCCCACCGAGGAGTACTACGGGTAGTGGAGACTTGGATACGTGTTTGTAGCAACGACCTTGACTGTAGCAGTCTAATTGTACATGAGATGCGAGATTTTCTCAGGAAAATGTCTGTACTAGGACACGAATATAAAGCTTGGTGCCAAAAAATTGGAGGGCTACTCCATCTGGAGGTAAGTATACAAACATAAAATGATAAATGATATCTAGATTCTATATACAAACAAAAAATATAACTGACCTAAAATCCCTAAATGAAGTTGTCGTAAAAAAACAACAACTGCATTACACGAAAATTTAAAGAATGTGAATAATTTAATGGCCCTTTATATACTCGATATCAAAGATTTATGGAAGATCGGGCTACAGCTTTATAAATGTTAAATGTGTGAAATTTTGTTTTAGGAGAAAAATGTTATGAAACAAAGATCTCAAAATGCAGACGATCCAGATAATGTCAATGCTCAGTACAAAAAGGTAAGAATTGTTCCTGCTAATTTCCTCAAAAAATGATATACCGATAATTGTAGCTTATTGACATCAGATGCCCCGAGCACTAGGAGGACTGTGTGATAAGGGGAATAACTCTGTCTGTTTTGTACTTCGTGTAACATTGTCATCTCAGGTTAGACAGCTAGGTGTTAATATCATACTGCCAATCAAGGGAGTATATTATCATGCAAAAATATTTTGATGTTATTATGAAATTGTAAGTAAATATTGGGGATTTGAGGAAACTGCAGGTTATATTTTTGAAGAGGAATGAAAATCCAAAATGACCTCAGTGTCTCTTAAATTGTCCACAATCAGTGAAAAAATGGTTTACCAAGGTTTTCAGGGACTGATTACCGCATGCTCATATTCAATAAGTCTTGAAAGAGCCATAGCAATTGCATCATTTTTACTGCAGTTAAAATTTTGGAGAAAATCATCCAGAAAGAATTCCCAAAATTAATTGTTACTTATCCACCTCTCAATTATTCTACTATTCATAGAAGAATTATAGAGTTTAAATATGTGATTAGTTGTGAATTAGTTAGATTACCATCTTATGATTAATGAAGCGCATTCCAGAAAATTGACATTACAGTGAAATAACCTACTATATATAATGTTAGATTTTAATTTAGATTATTAGAATCTTGCATGGATCTGTCAATAAAGTACTAGTGGACAGGGATTTCTCCCATACCTGACAGGGTTATCCCACGGTTGCTAGGGAAAAGATAACTCTGTCATTTACCGGGGTAGGCAAAAGACAGCTCACATGACCTTGACAATGACATCATTGATACATGCGGAGATTATTGTCATTAATTGTCAACCTTGGTGATGGCTTTGACCGCCACCTCTCAGCAAGCCTCCGGTTGACCAGCCAAACTCTTTCACTCGGGTAGTGAGATATGCCTGTCCACTTGACAGACTCATGTATTCTAATAATCTCAACCCAAGTGAAAAAACTTGACTAATCAACTGATTAATTGATGGTCAAAATCTTTCATAAGGGTTGAGATATCCCTGACCACCTGTCTGACCCATGCAAGATTCTTTTTCTCCCATTACTTTAAAGAGAAATGGTGAAAATTCAGTTGATATGAATGTCGATGTGTGTAAAAATGGTTTCATCATGTAATAGAAAGACCTTGAACTGTATCCATGGTCAAGGAGGGTCAGATATTCTTAATCATAGAATGATTAGTTATTAAAGGGGGTGTTCATTTGATAAGACAATGTAAAAAGATGAAGCTGTACATAACAAGTGTTATATAGATTATAACAGTGCTATGTCAGTACACACAGAGTATGGGAGAGGTTCCAGAGACAGTGTATAGCTTGGTCACTTGTCAAGAGCATACCATCCTTGTGCCTTCATTATCATTGAAAAGTTGTTTTTCATCACGATTTTGCCACATGCCAGTAGCAATGAAATACCAAGGTGTTTCATTAGTAGAGGCTATCTGCTGTGTATTGTTTGGGTTTTCCCATTCAGCCTGACTCTGTACTATGAGGAGTGTACTAAAGGCTTTGATGTGAACATAAGATTGTATCTGACTTACATTACATCCAGGGATATTAATTACAGATAAGATGGCTGTTTATATTCCCTGATCAAACATGAAATAATTTCAATACATACCCCGGCTGTATAAACTCCCGTGCACTATCCATTTCCTTGTTTGATGTGTGCTATGTAACATAATGTTCTGCTCTTCATATAAACAATTAACAGATGGTTTATAGTTTTAATTAATTTTTCTATAATGCAAATGATTCCACAAACCCAATTTGTGTAGTCAAACCTGTCTATAAAGGCCAGCCAAGGGACAGAGGAAAATGGTCCTTATAGCCAGGTGGTCTTTATACACAGGTTGAATGGTATTGAATTTGGTCACTTAAGACCCCAGAAAATTGGTCTTAGTTAAGTAGGTGGTCTTGATAGTCATGAGATATGAAGTAAAAAAGAAATCATTTGAAAGTCGCAAACAAATCGTTTGGGTCACAGATGGTCATGTAGTCAATAGCTGTAGAGGAATAAGGTACATATTAATTTGTTTGTTAGTTCTGGATAATCCATTAGAGGGATAGAAACAAGGGGGATTGTTATCTGGGAGGGGGTTAAGGAGGGGGAGACAACAGGTCTGTATACACATCGGGAGGTGTTTGGAATACTAGGGATACAGAGAGGGTAATTGGAGGGGTACAACAGCAGACTTGTTATGCTTGAGGGAGTTAGGGGGAAGGGCTGTCTGTCAGTGTCTGTCCACAAAACTTGTTTGGACATCTTCTCCTTAAAGATGCTCTACCCCCGCAGAGCATAAACGATACTCATCATTTGAACAATAAGTGGTGTTTAATCTTGTATATATATATATATATATGTCTAATAAACACAAAAAAATAGTATAGAATGATTTATTTTGATTTTGGTGCATGTACAATTATTACTTCATTCTATATTGGACATAGTGCCACAGATTATTTTCGGGACGTAATCAATTATTATTAGAAGCTCGATCATGCTTTCCCATGGTGGTAATGGTATGAAGTACTGTACACAGGTTATATTTCTGGGTTTTTATTTTCCCTATATTCACTGTTACACCGAAATCCATGAATTTTAAACATTATCGAAATATAACTGAAAAGTATTGTTATCATTACGTGTACATGTTTATATATAGACAATTACCTGTCAACTGAGTAAAAACAAGCCAAGATCGTGTAAAGCAAACAATCTATTTATAACAACTCATTACATGCATTAGTACGATCTGTTTTGTAGTATCAGTTCTACTTCAGTGAATTCTTTCGAGTGAACTCAGGGGTGCATGACGACAGTGTACACACAAGGCAAGATTTAAAACACACATGTTGACAAGGAAATTATCAAATTTTTATGTACAATGTAAATAAGCTTAAATAAAACTGACTTAAAACAATGACGATGTTCAAACTTTTCCCGAAGTATCCGGAGCAGGCCAGTACCTGCACAGTTAAATTAAACCCCCACAAATATGTTCATTAAGCAAAAACACAAAATACTGACCCCACAAATTTAAGCGCTGTAGATTAAGTGCGGTGGAGCATCTTTAATTACTGGTTATTCGCTCACCTGGCCCGAAGGGCTGGTGAGCTTATGATATGGCGCGGCGGCCGGCGGCCATCCGTCCGTCAACATTTCCTTGAGTCATAGAGTTCTGCATGGATTGTAACCAAATTTGGATAGAAGCATCATTTGGGGAAGGGGAACAGATCTTGTATAAATTTTGGCTCTGACCCCCCAGGGCCAGGAGGGGCTGGGCCCAATAGGCGAAATAGAAGTAAATCCTTTAAATCGCTACTATAGTTATAGAGTTCTATATGGATTGTAACCAAATTTTACCAGAATCATCCTTGGGGAAAGGGGAATAGAGTTTGTATAAATTTTGGCTCTGATCCCCCAGGGGCAGGAGGGGTGGGGCCCAATAGGGGAAATAGAGGTAAATCATTTAAATTGCTCTTAGTCCTAGAGTTCTACATGGATTCTAACTAAATTTGGCCAGAAACATCCTTGGGAGAAGGGGAACAGAGTTTGTATAAATTTTGGTTCTGAACCCAGGGGGCAGGAGGGGGCGGGGCCAAATAGGGGAAATAAGAGGTTAGTCATTTAAAATGCTACTAGTCCTAGAGTTCTGCATGGATTGTAACCAAATTTGGCCAGAAACATCCTTGGAGGAAGGGGAGTTTGTAAAGAATTTGGCTCTGATACTGGGGGCTAGAGGAGCGGGCCCCAATAGGGGAAATAGGGGTAAATCCTTTAAATTGCTACTAGTCATAGAGTTCAGCATGGATTGTAACCAAATTTGGCCACGAATGTGCTTGGAGGAGGAGGAGTTTGTATTAATTTTGGCTCTGACACCCTTGAGCAGAAAGAGTGGGACCAAATAGGGAAATTAGAGTTGAATCTTTAAATTCCTTCAGAAAATATTACTTGGCATAACAAACCAGGTGAGCGATACAGGCCCTCTGGGCCTCTTGTATTTCAATGAAAGTTCACTAGAATGTTCAGAGGACCATATGTAGATGATTTATTTATCTACAAATTTTGGTTGCTATGGCTACTATACACAGGTTTTGTGAAAGGACCAATAACTTTGTTAGTGTTTGGATCAGTTTTGTTTAAACTTGGTCAATAAATACAGATTTCTTATTATTCATCATTACATGGTTTAAGGGTTACTGATGGAAACATTTCTGACGCTTCGGAATGGTCAAACTTTAGTTATTGTTTGATTAAAATGAAAATATTTGTATGTGCATGCATGGCCTGGTATAACAAAATGACAAATACAATGGTAATACATAATAATGTATTGTTCAAGATATCCGATGTCATTTGGTTGCCATGGTTATTAAATCAAACATCAAAATGAGTGTAGTGCAGGAGTTTTGGATAATAAAATAAAATATTAAGGTATTCTAGATAGGTTTAATTAGTGAAGTAGTAAATGATAAAATTGATAATATTATGATAGCCTTTCTGTTTTAGATAAAGAATCAAGTATTATAGGTAAATTGATCATAATTATTGCAGAAACATGAGAGATATCCTTGACAGTTTGGTAAAGGTAGAAAGATTGCATGATAACATTATTGTAACAAAAATGTTTATTTGTACATGTGTGATGAAGATTGGGAGAAAACGAATTAGGTTTGGGTAATGTTTCAGTGAGGGGTTATCATTACTTCAGGATCTGTACACACAGGTCGGTAAGTATGCCATGCTACAGAAGGAGATACACACTCTGTCAGGCTGTTATGCTAAAAATGAGGAACTGTTTGTACATTATCTCCTTCATACCTATCTCTTTAGCAGGTGTCAGTATCATGGTCCGCTGACTGGGGGAACTTTGACACCAAACACTTTTTCTTTCTCTCCTCTAAAGATTCGGAGCTGCTGATATGAAAATCATTGATATCTCTGCAAAGCATGTTGCAATTATGACCTCCTGCTGGGAAAAAGGAAATTGGAAAGCTTATATAACTTTATGTCAAGATATTAATTTGATATGTTTTCAAGCACTTTTGCTATCAGTGCATCTGTTATGTTTCTAGAGATGTTTAACTATTGAGTTATAAACTTTTGTCTCTGATGGACTTTTCTATGGAGGAGTACCGGCTAGTAGATCTGAATTAATGATTAAAAGGAATTCATTCCGATTATAAGTGATCCTTGATAGATAAAAAAAGATTAAATGTATACAGGGATGGACTTCTGGAAATGTGCAGTTGCCTCATATATCATAAAACTGATCAGGAGCTGTTATATTCTTATAATAAAAACCTTCAATACCTGGGATGGATGTACATGTAATGAAGGCTGGACAAAAATGTGTTCATTGCCACATAAAACATATCTTGGATACCTGGAACCACGTTGCTACACAAGCGAACAAATTAATAATTTGGAACAAAATGTTGGATCTACATGAATATGACAGTTCTTAAAACAAGAAAAATGGATATTTAACACTAAAATTAGGATTTTATGTTTTCACGAGATTATGTTAGGACAAAAGTACTTCATTTATTTATAGATCACCTGAATTAAAGCTGGAGAAATTCTGTAAGAAATTAAAAAGCTCAACATAATGTTGTACAAAAGAATTAAGGCTGAGTAGATCGACACAGTCACCATTTTTACAAGTTTGTGTTCAGAATATGGACATGTGCCATGCTATCATTTACAGGAATTTGATTTGGTGTGGAGTCAATTAGAAATGTTTTACGTATCAGGTTACCATGGCGACTGGCAGATTACCTACAGCCATACCTACCTTGACCCCAACAGATACAGCTGATCCCAAATTGCCTGGATTGACCTGTGACCTTTCAGAGAGATTCAGTAATTAGCTGGAAGTATTTTGTAGGTGTGTATTTGTGTCTGAGAGAACATCAGACAGGAATCTAACTGAAATATGGATGCATTTCTTACTGAAGATATAAATGGAATTCCTTATGTTGTGTTTATATCGGACTACATGGATCTATATGGATGTCACGAGATAATGGAGCAACATTCAACAAGAAATTTCTGAAGGGGCAATCAATATAATACCACGTGACGGTCAATATGATTTTGGATATTCATTTTAAGAACTTTGACCGTCTTACATGTAAAACATATAACAGTTCATTTCTTCTTTTGACAAGCTTGTAATTTCCCATTTTTAACAACATTAATATATACTGAGAAATTGAAAAGAAAAGTTATCTATAGTATACTTTACATACTGAACATCAAAATGACAAAAAATCTTTTAGGATTTCACGACAGCTAGGACCCACATGTTTGTCAGTACAAATTTGAAACATTCTTGTAAGGATTTATCAAGTCTATAATAATGAAACAGAATAATTTGACTGACTTACTGATAGAAGTAGTGATTTGGTTTAGATAAAACATAATGAAATATCAACAGATCAATGTCTATATAACATCTGTGTTCAGTTCTAGATCAAGGAACTAAGGCACTGTTGTAAATAGGAATGAGGAAATGTTGGCCATGCAAGTTTGTGCAAATTACAAAGGCATGCGGTAATTTTGCTAGAATGTGTTTACATATAAAGGAGTTCATCCTACAGTTTGAATGAAATCAGCTGCCGATTATTATCAGGATTGAACATCACTGAAGATCTTTACAAGCATATAAAGGATTCGGATGGAGGCGACCTTTCCAGAGTGCATGTGGCATACTTATTCCATTGTGGGAGCTAGGAAGCACACATTTGTGTCTATGGTAGATTTCCACGGTGTAGATGTTTTCGGTGTATCATTTGTTTTCGTACTACTGAATTGTGGTTGTTTTGATGAATATATCAACCTTTGTAATGTATAAAACAGAAATAATTTACCAATTCTGTTTTATTTCGTTGTGGAACATTAATGATCCAAATTTTAACCAGTACATCATTATTTAAACTTCGATGAAGTAAATGAACAGGAATTTACAAGAAGGAAACAATATTTGGACGTTTTTATAACATGTCAGTGTATATTTTGCCTGACAATTACTTATACTTCTGGAAACATTGGTGCAATTATCACTGACTGTCAAATGGTTTATAATCATAAACCATCTGAATTAAGCATCTTTGATCTCAGGAAGAAACCCTGCTCTATGTTGTTTTAGTAAAAAAAACAAAAACATTTGGTTTGAAAGACTTTAAAACATGAACAACAGTCAGGTGATTAAATTAAGCTAGTTTTATCATCCAGACTGTTTTCTACAAGACGTATTGCGTGTGATGTGTCCCTGAGGGATGATGACAAACACCGGTGTGACCGTGATGAAGGGAGGAGGCTTGTCCTGCTTTTACTGGGAAAATGTGGAGAAGTTTGTAAACTTTTGTTAAATCGTGACAAATTTTATCTCGGAGAAGTAATTTGTGATTGTGTCAATGGATGAATACTTTATAATTGAAATATCTTTTGATGTAATGCATTATTGATTACAGAAATATATTTTGAAATAATGCATTATTGATAAGTCACAATGATTCCTGGATAAAAAATCAACATTTCAGACAATATATATATATAGGTGCACAGTGTGGCCCTGTGGAAAACTATTCCAGCAAGGGGAGATAACTTGCCAAAGTAACAGCTGGCCTGCGTCATTTCCCAGGGAGAAACAAATATATGGCAGAAAAAAACAAAGATTGCACTGGATGGTCTACTGTGGACTTTTCAATAATGGAATTTTATGTTAAAGTCTCTGTTAAAGAGAGCACAAGAGGAAATATAGTTACGAAATAAGGCGCCAGGACCCTATAATGAATTATCCAAAAGGGAGATAATTCATGTGAATTAGGATTTTGTTGTGGAAAACTCACTAGAATATTATGGAAGGAGATAGAACAATGAGGACTACCACTACAGAAAGGAAATGTGATGTACTGGTGCCACAAATAATTGACACTTTGTCATTGAAGCATAATAGCTGTCTAAGATTTGATGAAACTGAATACTCCGGTCAGTTTTGTCCAGAAAAGCATTTTTCGAAAGACAGGTTTGTGGTACAAAAATGTAAAGGCGTTAAGTGGAAATGTAAATACAGACAGAACAGCCGTCACATAACATATCAGGGATCAAAATTAGATAAAATGCCATGTTTCTGTGGAAATACACCTGGTTCAGAACTGTACAGGTATACCCTGAGACATTTAGCACAATTTGGAGTACAGTTCAGAGTGATAAAGAAAGTCAGATTAAAAACATTTTCGGATATTGTGCAGCGTTGGTCTATTTCAACAGAACCAGGAAATATTTCATTAAGGGGAGATAACCAGCCCCTGGATAACACTTTTATTACTGAGAGGATTGAATACCCTGGATTCTCGGTTGATATAGTGCTACATCGCCAGGTTGAAGTAAGTTTACTCTATAACTCTAACAAAATCATTCAAAAAATTAATATTTTAGACTCATATGTTCATGTGTATGATTTAAAATAACTCCAGCAGATCAATGTTTGTAATACATATTTTGAAATTTTCACATACTAGATACCTTTATGTATGGTATACAAGATGGCCGTGGTTTCCGAGTTGTTAAGATGTCCGGACAAATTACCACAAGCCCTCCAACTCTGTTGAGTAGCTAGTCGACAGGTACTGACCGCTGGTCGGTGGTCAGTGGTTTTTCACTAGGTACTCCAGCTTTTGTCTACAGCCTGGCTGTTCAAATAACATGAAGCTAATAAAACTAAAATCAAACTGTTCACATGGTGGTTGACAATGGTAGCAAGTTATATAAAAAAAATTCCATTTTGGGATTGAGTTTTTTATAACTGGATATGTATCTTGAATAAATTTTAATTGGTTAAAAAAGTGTCACCAGTTTTCTGAGAGAAAAGACTGTAGGATACTAATATACACAATTAGCAGGGTTTAGAAGTTCTGTTGTGATTCCAATATCTGTGATGAAGATAGGAGAGAGAGTGAAGCTGTGAGGTTATCGCTGTCTAAGTGGCCACATCACTAGAAAGGTGGCAGTGACTGTTTACTGATAGTACTCGAGCAGAGATAACACTGGTATTTATGGTTGGTAAGCTCTGTAAGGACTGTCCTATCGGCCATACCTGATATATGGGAATAAAGATCTTTACTTTTCAAGACCACTAATATCATAGTCTCTTATGATACTGCGACGCAATTTTGTAGTCTCTTAATATGATACTGTGACTCAACTTTGTTTACTCTATAACGATACTGCGGCTCAATTTTGTATAGTCTCTAATGATACTGCAACTCAACTTTGTAGTCTCTTATGATACTGCAACTCAATTTTGTATAGTCTCTAATGATACTGCAACTCAATTTGTCTCTTATGATACTGCGACTCAATTTTGTAGTCTCTTTTGATACTGCGACTCATAGTCTCTTTTGATACTGCGACTCAATTTTGTAGTCTCTTTTGATACTGCGACTCAATTTTGTATACATGTAGTCTCTTATGATATTGTGACTCAACTTTGTAGTCTCTAATGATACTGTGACTCCATTTCGTATAGTCTCTTATGATACTTTGACTCAATTTCATATTGATTTTGGACCCCAATAAAACACACAGCCTTGTTAAACAGGTCGTCTTTGTACACAGGTCGAATTCCGCTCAATTTTGCTTGAAGTGGATCATTTTGAATCCTAGGAAAGTGCACATGTAGCCTTATTAACAGGTGGTTGTTATATGTGTAGATGTTACTCTGTATAGCCTTGTCATTAACTCATGTATACAAACCTGTACATGATATGAACATTATAATAAATAACGTTATAATTGTTTAACTTTCTGCTATTTGACTACACTATCATAACCCATACTAAACTTTCAGTGTGTTAGTTTTACTTGATAATGTTTGTATAACGGTGCTGTTAGAGATGCTATCTTTGGTCAGAGTGTCTGACGGTCAACAGAGTTTTTCTTGATGATGTTTGTATAATGGTGCTGTTAGGGACCACTATCTTTGGTCAGTGTGTTGGATGGTCAACAGAGAGAGACATACATAGATAGGGTGACCACTTCATTATGGTGTTTACAATCCTGGGGCTGTGTAAAGGATATAGTATTAATAGACTGGCTAGTGCACAGTGCCACTAGAACAAAGGATTCTCTATCAAGATAAAGGAAATTTTATTGAATGTCATATACTGTATAGTGCTTTAAATTTGCAGGTTTGATATTTGTTGGATTCCAGAACAGCATATTCTCGAGGTGTAATTTCGAGGTTCACCTACACATGTAATTTTTGAATTTATATAACACTATTGTCCTAAGGTACTTCAATGAATTTCTGATTATTTCACAAATGCTTTAAGAATTTGCTTATTTTGAGGACAACCCAAACACAACTGAAAAATTTTACCACTATAAACAGTTAGATCAAGACACACGAAGCCAAAGTGCTACATGTATATTGTCACAAAAAAGTTAAATTAAATTCCCACAGGAAGCAGAAGAAATATATAGTGAGGCAACCTGCATGACATTTATTTATCATTTTATCAAATGGTCAGGATAACATGTGTGTATAGTCATTATGCTTCATCCTCTGTCGTCTGATAGCTTTGTCTATAAGCTTTTTTTTACATTTAGAACTTTTCATGTTATAGCATTAGCAATAAGCTTACACTAATGTCTGAATTGATCCTGATGGTTTTCAGACTATGTAATGTTCTTTTTCAGTTCAAACTGAAATCCAACATGGTCACTACAGCCTTCATCTTGAAAATTCATTTTAAAACTTCTTCTCAAGTTCTACCAGTGTAATTTAGCTGAAGGTGTTTTGCTAAAATTCAAATGCCATTGTCAAGAGACAGTTAAGGCCCTGTGGGCCCCTTTTTTATGCACATTATAATAGTCTTTCACCCTGAAAGAAAACAACTGAGGTGTTAGGCTTGATGCAAATTGAAGAGTATCTTTTAATAATCTCTCGTTAAGCATGCATCTGCTAGTACTGCTTGAATGGACAGAGGCACAAAATCCAATGTTGTCTCCACTGAATCTTTCTTGCAAGCATTTTTTTTATGATAAAGAAAAACACTGTCTTGAGCATCCAACTAAATAACCATTCACCATCCGTCCAGTCCTCTATTGTCACAGGTTGATGGTGATGCTTCAAGCTTTGTTTTAGAGCCTGAATAATATAAGTTATTGTTTTGCGTTTTCAAGTAAAAAAAATGAAAATTGGTAGGCATGATTTTATGTATACAGATATTCTTTTTACTGGTCATTGTACATGTAATTTCAAATTTTGTTACAATGTATATTAATTTGTACACAATATAAATATGTTCCTGTGCATTCCTTACAAGTAGGTTGTGACAGGGATGTTATTGGTAATCCGAGGTTCTCCGAGGTTCTCCGGTGGGACACAAAGAGATCTATCAATGTCTCGTTAGAGTTTCATCAATAAACCTGGTAATAGCACTCCTCCACTCTCATTACGCCTCACTTACAAACACATTTTTACATATTACCATATTTGTTATTAAAAACGCATTGTAACATATCCCCCATTTATCAAAGCTCCATATTTGCGTTCCTGTCTGTATGTGTATGTCCAATAGTGGAACAAAAAGCAACTTCTTCTGCTATAGGACTGAATTAAAGGATTTGTTTGTATACTTTGTCATTTGTTGTACATGTATATAATCAGGGAAACTGATTTTGTATTTAGGAGCTTTATGGAATGTTTTTCTATCTCTTTCTATAAAAACTCTTTTAAAATACTGATAATAGATTTCCATAGCATTGAAAGTACGGTGGACCTTGACATTCTAGACACATCCCCGCCAAAACCATCAGGATTGTTAGTTTTCTGGATGGTTGGCATACCAAGATCATCAGGGGTTGACTGTACATATGTATCTTTATCATTTTTTGATATGATAATTTTATAAAACTGTATCTAAGAAACTAAAAATTCTGCCCATTTACCTAAAGTTTCTGATAATCAAACCTAAGGTCTAGCTGTTTGGTCCTGATAATTGGACAACATTGGTCAAACCTGTCTATTAAGATCACTCAAAGGACCAAGCAAAAATGGTTTTTAGATCCAAGGTGCTTTATACACAGGTCAAAATTGTACTCCCAGACCCTGAAAAAGTGGTCTTATTAAGCAGGTAGTCTTTTTACAGAGGTGGTCGCTAAGGCAAGTTTGACTGTATAACTAACATTAGCCTCTATCACTTTGATTGGAACAGCTAGATGAATTGATTATTATTTGACTCACATGTCTTATGATCTGTGACAAAAAGAAAAATTTAGGAATGAATATGTTACATTCTGGAGCTGTAAGACAATAATTGTATCTCTTAATGAATCCAAATCATCTCATATTTATTTACAATTTACAAATGTAAAAATATATACATTTGTATTGTAATAGAAGATATTAGTAGGAGTATTATTTTTGCTTTCCAATTAAGATACAAACATCACTGTTGAGAAACCATTGTTTATGAGTGTATATAGTATGTCTATACTTCAGTTAATTCCTGTTATATACGGTTTATATAGTTGAAGTGTTTTTACCTAGGTAAGTATACACTACCTGTAATCGACATATAGAATAAAGCTCTCACACGTCACCCTTGTATTAGCCTCACATAGGTTTGTTTACTTTCCCCCGAGATAACGAAACATAGTTTTTCCTCCAGCACCAGACCAATTACGGTAACCTAATGTCCAATGGTTTCACGAGAGGATTAACACAGAAAACAAACTCGATTAGACAGACGGGCAGGTCTGTTGGCTCGCTGTCCCACCCAGATTTCCTCAACTGACAAAAACGGATCACCGTGATCGATATCACACCCAGATTATCAGGGATATGATAACACTGCGTCACGGGGTGACATGTTTGTGGAGATCTGTCTATGGTAATGTTTGGAGACAGTTCCGAAGTGGAGATTTTCTACGAGTGTTGAAGATATTTTTTTCTCATCCACATATGGGTTTGATATTCATCAACATTTCTGATACTATTTAGTATTATAGAGACTTTAATTTTCTTCTGGATTATAGACTGAACTCCAAGCAGCCTGCTACAGATTTTTTCTAATTTTTTTTTCTTATTTTTGTGTGTGTGTATTCTCCGTATATTCACCCTTTTGTCACAATTGCCTACAATGAAAAGATCTGAACATGAACTTGTGGTCATGTCAATTTTATATTGAAAAACCTAGAAAGATCGACTTTTGAAGTTGTAACATTTATTATGTGTTATAGATAAAGAACCAATGGTAGATGACATCAACACAATGAAGAATTAAGTCGGATGATTTAGGCTGCACATTTGACCAGATTGCGAGATCTATCGTAAAAATCAAGTATTTATGATAAAACATGCTTTCACATGAAAAAGTGACAGAACTTACAGATCAGACTTGTTATGACATGGGTTAAAACTTTTACGACTTCATTTATTGGAGCTTTTCTGTGAATTGGAGCTATAAAGTGGTCATGTAAATGTTTGAATCTCTTAAGGAGTTTGCATTGTGCACACATTATGATGTTGTAAGTGGTTGTAAACCAATGTAAAGTGTTGGCTCCTAATTGTGGACATTGTTTCTGGGCTGAGGGTTTGTATGGCCATATGGCCGAGTGACTTAAGTACTTCTGCAGCGGAAGCCTCCAGTAGAAGTATGTTACAACCTGTACAGATTGTAACAGCTCACCTGATCATTGACCGTAGCTCAAGTGGATTAAGTCTTCTACTGTTCTCTGTGCTTTAATATTGTGTCAGGAAAAAATGTGGAATAATTGGATGGTTTGTTATCATTAAAACAAGGGATTAGTTAAGGAATTATGTGCATATGCTAATGTGCAAAAAATCAATGTTAAGATAAAAAAAGAAGACATAACGTCAAATCATATATATGCTGAAGTTATCAATTCAACATGGATTGACTTAATGCATGAATGCATTCACCTGCTACCCAAAGAAATTTGGAAAAATAATATTTTTGACAAGTGGATAACACATGTGTTGATATGTATAGTGAATTTGAAGAGTTTTCCTGAAAAAGTTCTAATTCTGGAGTAAACGAAAATTCAAAGCTTGAATTATTGACAAACGATACATAGATCCATTTTATGGTTGATATTAAGTCTATATAATGGAATACATTAAGACTGCAAAAACATGAAGTTATTCTGGATTGTTTAGAACATCAGTGTTTGAACGCCTACAATAAATACCTTTTAGTCTCTAAAACACATTTTGAAGACTCAAACATACAGAGGTATAGAGATATACAATTACGATAATTCAGAGGAAGCAGACCAGCAAGGAGAGTACATGTATTTGTGTTAATATAAGAAAGCAGTTGTTTCAAATAAAGAACATGTTCTTGTGTAAGCAACTAACAGATATATCACAAGCTGTACAAAGAGTGTGCATGCTGAAGGATGGAATTATTCGGTGCCAAGTAATGTAGGATGGTTTCTCTACAGCGGCCAACATAATCCCACCGTCCTAGGTTACTGTATACAGATACAGGTTTGATGTCCAAGTCTGCGATACAGCTGTGAAACATTAACCTGTTGGGACATTTCTGTCGCTACAATTATTGGACACGGCGAAGAGGAGCAAAGTTAAATTGAATCCTCCTAATATGATCACACCCTTTTACCTTCACTTCAGACTAAAATCAATGGAGCGCCTTAGGAGAGTGCTTAATATCTCAGGCAATATGCTCCATCAACTATTACTCGGGGAATTTACACATTGAGGGTGAAAAGTTGAAATTTGTGTCCACATCACTTATCATTGGAATTTAGTGGATTGTTAACAAAGCCTGGAAATATTCTACAGTTTCATCTTAAATGTAGCTCATCATTAATGTATTATAGTGCTGTTCATCACAATGTTTGGAAAGCTGAATATTGATGATGAGATGAAAGAAAAAGCCGAAAGCCAATTGTCAGTGCATCTTTTCTGGATTAAAATCTATTTCATCACCATGCGTTTCGGTGCTTGATATGTATGTTGATCAGTTTGAATTAAAAGAAACGAAATGCTAAAGAATTAATTTGGATTATTTAGAACTGCCGGACAAGTCGTTGGACCACAGTGTGAGGTCTATAAGTGTACAGACTTATTAAAAATCAATCAAGTACGTAATAACCTGTAACATTAGCGACAAAAACCAATGAATATATCATCACCGACTTACATGGATCATGTTTCAAAGAGCTCTCCATAATCAAGGATCATTTAAATACATAGACAAGTTAATAACCTGTACAGTTGACATAAGCCAGTGTGTCTGTCTTCACCATTATTTGGAATTTAAAGGTTCCCGATTTACCTGGGCGGCCGAAGGATAATACATAAATTTACCTGAGCTATTATCAAAATTTCACAGGTAAATATCAACAGCATCGATGCACTGCTATGAGAGTTTGATAAACACCTACCAACAGACTAACTTTATGGCCCGGAGAATTTATATACTGCCAATCCGATACTATTTTATTGCCATGAACTTTGACCTTCAACATCAAATTACGTCATTTTTATGCAACTCTAAATTCTGGAATTTTAGCAGTGTCATTAGTGTTGGATATGCTTAACAAGAAAATTCTAGGAGTGACCGATGGTGGCATTGATATCCTTAAGTGATTCTGGATTTTAACATTTACATATTTCATCAACCTTAGGAAAGTCTTAACATATAAAGAAACCATGATTGAATGTTTCTGAACATATTGATTGTGCTATTTCTGCGTTGGGATGACCCGTACAATTACATTAGATTACTGTGTGAATTTATCAAAGAGGATCATAAGTTTCTTTGGACACAAGGTATACAAACCTGATGTCCAGCGTAATGGTCACTAATGGCCAGATGTACATGTCCTAGCATCGGCACATTTGAGGATGGTCAGTCCGATGATGCTGTTTTAGCCATACAGTCAGACCAATTAGTCAAATCCGACAAGTGTTCTTGTAGCAGTATGGTCAAGGAAGACATTCCAAAGGTTTGTTTTGATTTGTATCTTTTAATAGTCATAGTATTGTAATTTATAACTTTTACTATAGAATTTGAACTTGAAAACTGGCCATCTTTGTTAGTTGTATGACAAAACCAAGCTATACATACCTGTACAAGACCAAACTGTCAACTAAACAATCATTTCAGTTAAAACAGCAATTGAAGCCAATACCTTGTAATTGTCTCCCCTTTTTATTATAATTGGGATTATATCTAATTTGAATAGTGATATACCAGTTAGGATTCCCATATGTAATTAGATCATATGCTGCCTCAATCTTCATTAAATGTCCAAACATGGATAGAACAAGTTAATATCAAAAAAATTAAATCTTCATTGAGCAAAGCTCAAAGCCATATGATAATTATATAATACCTGGTACAATCATAGTTAGCAAGACAAAGTCTTAGTAGCAATAGGTAGAGTCATGTAAATGATAACTTTTAGGTCACATGACCCAAAGGGTCAGGATGACATTTGCTAGATTGTCATCATGCTTGAGCCTTCATCCACCATTGTGCATCCTGTGCTGTTCACCATGCACCTTCCTTAAACTTTTAATTCAAATGACTTCTTCTCAATAATTGAAAGATACAGCGTATACTCATATTGGGTCTGCAGCATGCTGGCATGAAAGGCTACCAAGTACTTTGCTCTAATTCATAACCTTGACCTTCACTCATGGTCACAGTGTTAAAAAAGGCTAAATTCTTTAAAACAATTTCTTGTGAATATAACTAAGAGGCCTAGAGACCTGATATTGGGCAAGTGACATGTTGGGATGAAGGGCAACCAAGGTGGTTCCAACGAATGACTTTGACCTTCATTCAAGGTCACAGAGGTCAAAATGGCCAAAATCTTTGGTCCAACTTCTTGTGAATTTACTAAGAGGCCTAGAGACCTGATATTGGACAAATGACTTGTTGGGATGAAGGGCAACCAAATTGGTTCAAAGGAATGACCTTGACTTACATTTAAAGTGACAGGGGTCAAAATAGCCAAAAGGGATATGGTGGGATGCAGGGCTGCCAAATTTGCCTGAAATGATCCTAACATGGCCACCACAACTGCCATCCTGAAAACACTAACTGTTGTTTTATTTTGTGTTGATCCAAAATCCAAGATGGCCACTACAGCTGGCACCTTGAAAACACATTTTGAACTTCTTTTTAAGTTCTGACAGTGGAATTTGGCTGAAACTTGCCTGAAATTACTCTGACATGGTGTCCAAAAAGTGTTGTTACAATTTGTGTTTATCCCTAATCGAAGATGGCCACCATAACACCATATCTAATTAATTTTCTATACGATGGTTACCAAGGTTGTCAGATGACTTTTTGTATGTCTATTATATTGAGTATTTTTTAATCTTAGACTGGTTGCAATGCAGTGCAAGTTAAGATTGTGAGGTTTTATGCACTAAGATATATATGGTAGCTACAATATAGTTATGTCAGTGTAAGTGGTCTGACAATAGGTCCATATTTTATACAGAGAAAAATCTTATATAACTAACTACTGTTTTATATATAGGCTAGACTATTACAAAACTGATAACTACTTAGCGACCGGCACTACAGCCACTTACGACACTGGGTGGTGCCACTATATTTAAAACGATTTTGTCACCTCCAGCCAAGTACTCTTATACACTCATTGTGAAAAAAACTACGACCTCACCAGAGGTCAAGGTCACAGGAAACTAGGCGACTGATCAGGTCAAGGGTCAATTTATTTGAAGTTGAGATATGAATGTTTGTTACATATAGCCTTAAGTTAGCACTGAAAGACTTATCACAGCTAGGGTCATGTTGGAGAAATGGCTGACTACGTTTGTGGACTTATTCGAAACCAAATAAAGGGAGAAATTATTTATTTACATTTTGTAGCTGAAAATATTTGATGTTCATTGTAATGAAGTCTTTCAGCTTTATCAGGGAAGTCTTGACCATTTTTTTTATTGTTAACCCCACCCCCCACCGACCCACCGCGGAATTGTAACTGGTTTAGGGTTGACAATATATATAGTTACTATAATAGCCCTCCACCTGTGTTGAGGTGTATGAGTTCAAAACTCAGATGGGACAGTTGGCAGATTTTTTAATGGTTGCAAGACTTAAATAAAATTAATAGAATATAAAAGCCCATCTTTATAAAATGATTGATTTTCGTTCATCATCGATAATAATCATTAACAATTTTCATAATGTATCCAAAATGTCCAAAATTGTGGGGAAGGTTAATTTGTCTCAATTTTCAAATCATGATACGAATTTAAACTACACGAGAAATTCATTAAGTTGGTGTCATACTAGAACTCAGGAGATTGTTGATATTAAAGGCCTCGAAAAATTGCTATGAAGGCTATCTCACCTAAATATTATCATGTAAAGTACATATTCAATCTGAATGAGTGTGTTCTGGTGCATTTACACCTGAATTAAATTTGTACCTGTGGTCATGATTCTGACGAGAATGGTAAATGTTTATAAAGATTGCCTTCATCTTTGATTTAACAGATTTATGCAGAGCTGCATTACTGTATTGTTATAAACAGCTTTGGTGAAGTCTAATACATTATAGCCATGTAATGTTAAGTCAGCGTGGCTAATCCAGTGATGGTTTCTTAGGATCCTTAGTCTGATGAGTATTTGATGATGCTGCGGCCTCAACTGTCAATAAACCTTGATCGTTTTATCTCTACTGAGCACTGTTTGAGCTTAAGATTTGATTGTATTTCTATGGACTGAAAGTGGTGAAGACACTAATGTCGATGACCAATCATTTACTTGTACATGTCTAGGTTTAAACAGTTCACCTCACAAGTACATAAACAGTCTTAGTAAACATGATGAAATATCTATAAAGGTTTCATCTAACAAGATTATACTGGTATAAAAATAATCTGTACTGGAACTGATAGACTAATGAGGATTAGTGAAGGAAAGAATAAACAAATATGAGTGATTGGTGAAGGAAAGTATGAACGAGTATGATTGTGTGTTGAAGAAAAGATTGAAAAAAGATGAGTGAGGGATGAAGGAAAGATTGAACAAAGGTGATTGTGTGTTGAAGGAAAGATTGAACAAAGGTGATTGTGTGATGAAGGAAAGATTGAACAAAGGTCATTGTGTGATGAAGAAAATATTGAACAAAGGTGATTGTGTGATGAAGGAAAGATTGAACAAAGGTGATTGTGTGATGAAGAAAAGATTGAACAAGGGTGATTGTGTGATGAAGAAAATATTGAACAAAGGTGATTGTGTGAGGAAGGGAAGATTGAACAAAGGTGATTGTGTGATGAAGGAAAGATTGAACAAGGATGATTGTGTGATGAAGAAAAAATTGAACAAGGATGATTGTGTGATGAAGGGAAGATTGAACAAAGGTGATTGTGTGATGAAGAAAAGATTGAACAAAGGTGATTGTGTGATGAAGGGAAGATTGAACAAAGGTGATTGTGTGATGAAGGGAAGATTGAACAAAGGTGATTGTGTGATGAAGGGAAGATTGAACAAAGGTGATTGTGTGATGAAGGAAAGATTGAACAAAGGTGATTGTGTGATGAAGGAAAGATTGAACAAAGGTGATTGTGTGATGTAGGAAAGATTGAACACGGATGATTGTGTGATGAAGAAAAGATTGAACAAAGGTGATTGTGTGATGAAGAAAAGATTGAACAAAGGTGATTGTGTGATGAAGGAAAGATTGAACAAAGGTGATTGTGTGATGATGGGAAGATTGAACAAAGGTGATTGTGTGATGAAGAAAAGATTGAACAAAGGTGATTGTGTGATGAAGGGAAGATTGAACAAAGGTGATTGTGTGATGAAGGAAAGATTGAACAAAGGTGATTGTGTGATGAAGGGAAGATTGAACAAAGGTGATTGTGTGATGAAGGGAAGATTGAACAAAGGTGATTGTGTGATGAAGGAAAGATTGAACAAAGGTGATTGTGTGATGAAGGGAAGATTGAACAAAGGTGATTGTGTGATGAAGGAAAGATTGAACAAAGGTGATTGTGTGATGAAGGGAAGATTGAACAAAGGTGATTGTTCGATGAAGAAAAGATTGAACAAAGGTGATTGTGTGATGAAGGGAAGATTGAACAAAGGTGATTGTGTGATGAAGGAAAGATTGAACAAGGATGATTGTGTGATGAAGAAAAGATTGAACAAATGTGATTGTGTGATGAAGAAAAGATTGAACAAGGTTGAGTGATTGATGAAGGAAAGTATGAATAATAAATTTGTTGATTGTCTTCCATCATCGCGGTCCCATCTCGTCCGATATACAGAGGTGCTACACATGGGGATTTTATAGACAGTTACCTGTCACGATGTTAAGTTATGTCATTTACCCTGTAAATATGATCAGGGATATTGAGCTATTTTGGAGCCTATGGCTATAATGTTAATGTTCTGATTTAGCCTTGACTAATAACACTAGACCTACTTACTGTTAACAGTTCTCAGGATTTATCATAGATCTTGGTTTGACCTAAGGAATCTGCAATTACTTTGATTCTTTTGGTTGATTTGAGCTCTGTACAATTCAAGTTAAGGGATTTTCTGACAAGATGTAATGTACAAGTAGGGATCAACTATTTTTTTCTTTTTAACAGAGTTCTAATTACTTATTGCAGCTTCATCCTATTATGCAATATTAGTACAGAACAATTCCAGGTCAATGAGCATTTACCTACAAAAGGTAAAATTAATGGAAAATTTGTAAAATGAAATTAAGATATACCTAGAACAATTTATATTGACTTTCTCACAAATTACCTCTAAATATATAATAACAAAAAAGAAAAAAAAGAAATAATCTTTTCTCATGATATAAATAACCTGTTTTGAAAAGAAAAAAAAGTTGATAAATGATTTTGCTATATTTTGATTTACAGCTCCAACAACTGGTTGTAGCTGGTGACATTCCATGTTCTAAGGAGGAGGCGGCTACCCTGGCCAGTATACAGTTACATATAGAGGAGGCGTGGCCTGAACATAACCTACCAAACCACTCCCATCCCAAACCCCCAGATCTCACCTTCCTCCACGGGGGTAAACTCATAGACCATAAACTCTGGGCAAAGTCCACTGACCCACAGGAAAATCTCCGTAAACGTAAGGAGTTAATACGTAACAATCGTGCAGGCCGTATAACAAGTTCTCGTCGTAAGGGGAGGCTAGTCCGTCAGCTATCTTGTGTTAGTAGTAAAGACCTTGACATTGGAAGTGAAGTTGACCTTACGAAATTCCTACCACCAGATTTTAACTCGTCAAAGAAGATTCGTTGTATTATACAAGTAAGTACAGATTATTTTAAGTAATAAGTAAAATAGGCAAAGACAGTCATCACATAACTGCACTGTAATGGAATGAAATGATTAACCTTGACGCTGCCATATTTGAAAACGGTTAAATACTTTCGAACTACTGGTCACAAGGATTATTTGCATTAAAATCTTAAAATAAAAGCTTCCTCATGAACCAATCAAAGTACTGAAAGTACTGAAGGAGGCGTAGCTCAGATTCTAGACAGGGTAATGATATATTGAAATATTAAAGATATATCATAAAAGAGGTAATAGTACATGTTCAGGTTATTTTCAATCAATATGGATTGAAATAACAGATTGAAAATTCTGTGCTTTCGCAGAATGACTGTTGTTTATTATAGAATTAATGTGGATCAAATATTTGAAAATTGGTTAAATCATGGAAATGTTAAATCTTATAAAGTTGTTAAAAACAAATGCTCCAAAGATCTTGAAAATATTGTATGCGAAATAAATATGAACAATGAATAATGATATATAGAATAAAAATGATGCAAGACTAATATATATTCCTTTTGAAAGTTTGTGTTGGTTTTTACATGTTTTGAAATTTCAATCATAGTTTGAACTTTCTACCATCTGGGCAAAGTGTATGAAAGTGGTAGTTATGCTCCTGCTGAGCTCAGCATATACTGGCAGTAGAACGACTGGCTGACCCATTGTCAGTTTAATGTGACCAGGTGTGTTGGGATGCTTGGGTGTCTTCAGCGGCATGTTCCAGTGATATCATAATACATGTAGCACAATGAAAGGACAAGAGTTCCACTATACAAGAAGACCCTACAAATACAGCGCAGTCTGTGCATGCTACACACAACATACATTGGAGGCCGTCCATGCCATTAATGAACCCAACAATCAAATATTGCCAAATCCAGTGTCAATCTGTCAATGTTAACAACAGTGTAAGGTGAAGTTGAAATCAATGTCCAATTTCCTCTCAAGGGATATTCCATTAAAACATCTAACCCAACTCAGGATATTATAAACATTGATACCCCTGATTTCAATTTCAGAAGTTAATACTGGATTGGAATATTACATTTTGTTGCAATGAAAGTACTAGTTAAAGGAATTGTGCAGTCAAAAATTATAATTTCAGTTTATGCTGGAAATGGCTTTATAAGCACGTGTAGAAACCTCTCCGTGCCATACATATGTTCTAGCTCTAAACCGTGTGACATCATAATAGTCCGTGGCTTATAGCTGTACTATAACTGATGTGCTATCACTTACATCGACGGTCACAGGAAAAGCCGATCAACGATTTTTTATGATTACTTTTGAGTGAAGTTAATCATACAATAACTTTGGCTCGAATGTAAATAACTAAAAGAGTGAAATTCGATGTTTCAAATACTCTAATTTATGCTCTAATAACAGGTATCTTCGTGTAATTATGAAAGAAAATCCACACAGAAATAAAAGTTTCGATTTTTTTTTGTCGAGGAGTTCAGCAACGAATAAGCTTTAATTACATAATATTTTCCTGTAGTCTGTATCTTTGATACATTGTGAATTACAAAGTTTGTGCCTGTAAAATGAAATTTTATGAAACAATTTCAGAAATCCTTTATTAAAGTATTGACGTACATACCAGAAACATATATACATATATGTATACGGTGTATATGTTTCTGTACATACACACCGATGATTGATCATTACCAACATTGTGTTGTGTGTTGCTAACCGAATAAATTGAGATACATTTATTACAATACCGTAAAACGTTTCAACATGTGGTAGAAAGAATTTATTTTTGATATTATAAAAGATCTAAATATTGAGATATTAGCAAAACAAACAATTTTTTCAGACTGTGCGGTCGCTTTCAATTTTTAATCGATATACGAATAGATACATCTATATAGATATATAATTAGCCATATGTCTTTGGTTTGATGGTTATGTAATACCTGGGCCAGGATGTTGTTTACCTGTACCAAACGCCATTCATCGAACTCACCTGTAAGTACCTGGCCGCGGG